>NC_051071.1:86117435-86417435 GCF_004664715.2 Peromyscus leucopus | reverse complement strand
CCAAGAGAATTTTTGGCGTTTTTAAAATTAAATATTTTGTAGCAAAAACAATGGGGTAATTTACAAGTCTCTCAGAAACTATAATTATATTTTAAGTTTTGAATTCATTTATTCCAGCCTGTGAATAAAATAGATGGCTCCCTTAATTCTCGTTTAAATTGCTTTTCCCTGATACAGTTTAGAAGTCTTACAACATTGCTTCATGCCCATTCTCGGTTTGCTTGTCTTTTTTTTGTTGTTGTTGTTTTGTTTTGTTTTTTGAGACAGGGTTTCTCTGTGCAGCTTTGTGCCTTTCCTGGATCTCGCTCTGTAGACCAGGCTGGCCTCGAACTCACAAAAATCCGCCTGGCTCTGCCTCCCGAGTGCTGGGATTAAAGGCGTGCGCCACCACCGCCTGCTTGTCTTCTTTGTGCCTGTGTTTGTGCTCGTTTTCTCTACTGCGTTGTTCTGAAATGAATAATAACAGTTCGGTATTTCAGAAGGTGTGCGCGTGCGTGCGTGCGCGCGTGCACAGTACTGACATGCTACAGTGTAGCGTGAGCTTGTAACTGCATTTGAATTGTTGCAGTGGAGCAGTTGTATCGAACTCAGTGATGGGATGGAAAACTGGGCACGTGACCTCTGACCTGTGACCTGTGACCTGCAGGGCTCAGGGAAGCCCCGCAGAGCGGAGGGTAGCAGTAACGGGACTCTCAGCTGTGACCTCACTCAGGTAGTCAAGGGGGCCTCTCCCGTGTAAAGAAAGACGAACCGTA
Source organism: Peromyscus leucopus (assembly GCF_004664715.2). Taxonomy (NCBI): domain Eukaryota; kingdom Metazoa; phylum Chordata; class Mammalia; order Rodentia; family Cricetidae; genus Peromyscus; species Peromyscus leucopus. The sequence continues at coordinate 86,416,680 of NC_051071.1, read as the reverse complement.
CTTGATAACCAGCAGTGAGATCACTCGGTGTTAGGATGTATAAATACCAAGTCTGTGGGCAGTGAGGACGGCTGAGGTTTGCAGCAGGCGGGTTAGAGGGACGCGGAGCACTCTAGGACCCAGGTCGTACTGAATTCAGAGAATTTACCTTCCATGTTTTGGACAATGTGATTTAAAGTTTGTATATTTAGGATAGGTTGTTGATTTTTTTTGAGATTACAAGTTATACTATAAATGAATACTATTTTCTTTCATTCTGAATATTGTCCTGTCAAGGGTTTTCAGAGTTCTTGAGACACTGGGGCGTGTAACTCAGCATCAGCGCCGTCTGTGCCTTCTGCCCGGGGTTGCTTCCCCACGCTGGCGCTGGCGTCGTCCGACGTGCCGGCTCTGCTGCCCGCGTGAGCGGTGCCTCTGTGGGCCTCTCCTGGGCGTCCCTGGGAGCCTTCCGGTGGACTGCAGAGCACACTCTGTGTTTGACATTCCGTGTGCTCCTGTCACCTCCGGCTAAAGCCCCGAGGACGGTGAACAGGAGCTTTCCTAACCCACAGAATGCTGTCCCCACCTCGGTCACACCCCACCCCCCCACCCCTGTCTCTTCCCTCTACTCTCCTTCCGGGGCAGCCTCTCTCCTCCCCCATCCTCTGGAACTTTATATTGTGTCCTCATTATTTTAGGAAAGATTTTATTACATTTGTTTATTTTGTTTTATTTATGTATTCATTATTATTATGGTTTATTTGGGAAAAGATCATGTTATGTAGTCTTGGTTGGCCTGGTACTTACCATGTCGTCTAGAATGGCCTCAGACTTACGGCAGGCCTCAACTAGGCCTTCCAAGTCCTGAGAGTTTAGGTGTGAGCCACCATACCTGGCATTTATCTATGTATTTTTAGAGCACTTTCACAGTGATGGTTCTTTCCCTCTGGGATAGTGTCTTAAGTTCCTACTGTTTCTATAGGATGTAACGGTGGAGAGCAGGACAGAGGAGGTGCAGGCCAGCAGTTACTAAATGAATAAATGTGTGTTAGTCATCTAATGATGTTACTCAAACTTGCCAGCTTAGAAAGATACACATTTATTATCCCAGGTCCTGTGGGCCGGGCTTTCAGGACGGGGCTAGCTGCGTGGGTCTGGTTCAGAGGTCTCAAGAGGTTATCTAAAGCTGTGACCCAGGTGGGGACTTTTCCTGGGTGGCTCATACCCATGGCATTGGCAGAGGCCTCAGTTTCTTGCCCTGTCTTCAGGAAGCCTGTTGTCTGCTCACATGGTCCCTCCAGAGTGTTGCTTGTGTGTCTGCACAGCATGGAAGCTGGCTCCCTTCAGAACAAATGGTGCATGATGGAGAGCCAGAGGAAGCCGCTCTTCATGAGCTAGCCGCACATTGCCACTTCTGCTGCGTTCTGTTCCCTAGACACATGCCCCTGTGTGGGTGTGAGCCACAAGTAAGGAGAGGGTCATTAGACTCTGAAGGAAGTGTAGGGAGTCGGTGTGTCAGTGTGTGTATTTTATAACCAACCCAGAACAGACAGTCATTTATACTGTTGTTTTGGACCTGACCACAAGGAATCATTTTCTTGATATTAAAAACAATGGTCCAGATAGAAATTAGTTTAGAAATTTGAAAGAACGATTTTATTAAAATATTTTGCTTGCTCTTGCATGATGCACAGTAGCCAGGCTACATATAAATATAATTAATTGGGTTGTTACCTAAATTTTATCATTTTGTTTCAGTTTTTTCACTGAGATTCTGGAAATTTGAAAGTCAACTGTGTTAAAGGAGAACGGTGCAAAATCTACAGAATGTTCAAGATGAACACTTCTGTCTGTGAGATGCATTTATGCATTTTATGGGAAAAAAAGTATAGTCTTTAGACTTTGTAGAATGGTTTAAAATAAACAAAAATTAAAGCCCTTTAAACCTTAGTTTCTTGCACATTCAGAAAATTCGGCTCCCTTACTGTATGTCAGGCATTTTACTAGGCACAACGTATTGGTGATAAGACAGGTGTACTCTGGAGTTCCTGATCTGGTAGGGAGCTGACTAATGCACAGGTATTTACCAATATTGATAAGTGTGTCCTGTGGAAAGACACAGGAAGACGAGGTGACCGCAGACGGGGGAGAGGTACACCTGCATTGTCAGAAGCCCCAGCAGTGAAGGGGACCTTAAAGCTGAGAGCTGGAAGAGTTCCGTGTGCCAGGAAGGCCCTGTGGTGTGAACAGCTGGTGTGTGAGGACTTGAAAGGATGCTGGGAGATGTCCAGCCAGAGAGTGGAGTGCAGTTGGAGAGGTTGGAAGGGATCAGATTGAGTCATGATAAGGAGTGTGGAATTTATTCAGTGCTCTGCAAGCCATTGGCAGATTTAAATGTACCAGTTAGAGGTTCTGTCTAACCAGAGGAACCTTGCTGCAAAAGCGAGAAATGACGGGCAGGAGAGGGGTTGGAAACAGGAAGGAGGCCTTCGTGGTCCAGAGAAAGGATGATGTAGCAGTGATGAGCAAAGGAGGAAGGATGGAGCTGACGTCAGCTCGTCGGTGGAGCTGAGGAGACTTAACTAACACAACATGAAGGAGACAAGAAGGGTGATTCCTGGGTTTATGGCTAGAGCAGATGGATGAATGGTGCTATCTCTAAGTGAGACTGGAGGTTGGGAGAGGGAAATCGTGAGTTTATTTTTGAACATGTTGATTCAGTGCAGTCTGCCTATCTGGAGAGAAGTCACTCAGTCCTAGAATTCAGGGGCTTGGGAAGAGACATGGATGTTTAAAGTTCTGGATGGGTCATACTGGCCCCAGGTATTGCAGCTTTGAGTGTGCATGAACGAGCCATGTTCTCACTTACTTTATGAACAATGAGAAAGGGCAGCATGGAAAGCTTGCTTGGTGCATGCATACACATATACAGAAGTGTGTGAGTTTATTTTCCTATTGCTCTGATACAATAACCCTACAGAAGCAACTTCAGGGAGAGGGTTTACATGACCTAGAAGTTGAGGTGTATAGTGCATCACCACAGAGTCATTTCACGTTGGTGCAATGACCACTCAGAAGCACCAGTACACATGCGTTAAAGTGTGTGTGTGCGTGCTAGTGCTTGGCTTGTTTTCTATGCATGTACACATTAGAATCTCCTTCCTAGGGAATGGTGCCACCCAAAGTGGGTAAGTTTCCCCACTCAATGAACATAACCCCCCATCCCCCAATACTGGTCACACATCAACCTAGTCTAGACCCTCACTAAAACTCCCCAGGGGATTCTAGCCAGTGCCAAGTTGACAATTAAAAACTATGTCACAATATGATGTGAATTTTTTTTCTTTTTAAAATTTTTGTTAATTGTGTAGTACATGAGAGAGATTTAAATGTTCCCACTGGCCTGTTGAGTGATCAGGTAGAAAAGCCACTTCCTAGTTGTATGACTTCATAATGTTATCATTGAGCCTCACTTTGTGTCCTAAAGACAGCAAGCATTTGTTTGTCAGGTTCAAGTGTGTAGGTCAGCCTGTTCATAGTAAACATAAAATATTCTTTTCTTTTCCCACTCTTTGCTCTCACTTTGTTGATGTGTCTGCATCAGATGTCATATCATTCAATACTCATTGTCTCCCTAGTCTCATGTGACTTATATTTGTTGTTTGTTTGTCTCTGAAACCTTGGCTGGCCTGGAACACACTGTGTAGCCCAGGCTGCCCTCAAATTCAAAAAGATCTGTCTCTCTCTGCGTTCTGAGTGCTGGGATTAAAGGTGTGTCCCACCATAGCCTGACCTCACATGTGTTTTTAGGTAGCAGGTATGGAGATAGGTTTTGTATATGAAATGTATGAAACTGTTCCTGAAATGTTCATTTGTAATTTTCCTCATGATTTTATCTGCCTGTAATAACTCTGATGCAGTGACTTTCAAGGCTATTACTTAAATAACAAAAGTCTTAAAGGCTTGTTTTGAAATATTTTTGAAGTCTGATGAGTAGGACAAATTAAAACATTATCATCAAGTTAGTTTTACATCTCTGTGTTAAGTTTTTAATAATTATTAATGTAAGACTCAATGTCGTATTATGTGTCCTGTGACAGATAAGTTGGACAGCGGTGTGTAGATAAGATGCTTGATGTGCTTCTAATGTCTTTCCTTTTTTTTCCCCACCATCCTTCACATCTCTTTCTTACATCTTAAATAGAAGGAGTCAGTTCGAACTGCCCTCACTGTAGAAAGAGCCCTAGTCTCTAGTAACTGTCCACAACCTGGAACCCTTCACTTTCTATTAGCAGCCCTTGGTTCTAATAGCTGTGAAGACAGTGTCAGAGGAAAACCCTTCACCCCGGTCTACCCACTCTAGAATGAAGTAGGAAATCGTGCTCAGTGACTCTATCATAACCTGCTTACATCATTTCAGAGTGATGTGGACTATCGTTACTTCTGGGACATACATCTTTTGATCACAATTTTAGAATTTTGGAAATAGAACACATTTTATCTTATTTATTTAGTCACTTAGAGACTGTTTTTTCCTCCCGCTTCTTCTTCTTGAGTGCTGTGATTATAAGTGTGCATCACTATACCCTGTTTATCATACATCTTCAAGCAAATATGATTGTTGTGTCATTTTTGAATTGACATTGCCTTTCATAGTGCATAAATAACAAAGTCTAACATTTGGTGAGGTCTTTGATGAAATATGGTAGCTCTCAAACTGTGCTTCTCTATACATGAGATCTGAGTCAATGTATGTTAAAGTAAGGGTATAGTTTTAATGGCCATGCCATGCTTTCCTGCTTGTTTTCTCCTTGTCCTTGGTAGGTGTGACTCAGTTTTCTTATAAAAGACTGTACTTAGTCTGTTTGGGCTGCACTAACAAAACCACCACAGATTGGGAGGGTTATAAACATCAGAAACATCTCATGATTCCCCAGGCTGGGCCTGTCAATCATCTGGCTAAGAGTCCACCCTCCAGGAAAGCTGACCCACCTGAAGACTTGCTAAGGAGATGGGGGAATAATTATCCCCCTAACAAAACAATATACTTATTGTTTCTAGAAGCCCCTCCCCCATGCAGAGGCATACAGAGCCTCCATCGTGTGGCCTGCTGACTTTTAGTGCACCTTTTCCTCCTTCCAGACACTGGCTTGGGCATGTTTCCTGCGATGCTCTGTGATTCCTCACTGATTTTCTGAAGCTCCCCCCCACACACACACATACATACACTTCCTCGAGTCCATTGTCACCCTTGTGGCTCCATTGCTTTGGGGACCCTTAACCAAAAGGCACACCTTTCTCTTCCTCTCGGGCACCTTCTCTTGGCACGTGCTGAGGTTTATTTCAAACTCAATAAAATTGTCTTCTAGCTTTCTTCTGAGTCTGGTTCTAAACTATTTTATAAAATTAGTAACCTAAAAGAGCAAACCCCAAATTCCTAGACAACAGTAGTTTATTCTATTCAGTCCTGTGCCTTAATTGTCAGGGTTGCAATCAAATTACTGTATTTGAACCTAAGAGGTGACATAATGAAGTTAGATGTGGTGATATATTGTGTGCCCTAATAAAATTTGCTTGAAGATCAGAGAGACAAAGGAACAAGCCACTGCCATGGCTCACCTTGCCAATTCCACAAATCCTCTGACTGAACGCCTCCGAGTCCTCAGCTGAAAGTTCTCCAGCTGAAAAGCTCTAGTTCCTGTCTCCTCACGCCTTATGTACCTTTGTCCACCCAGCCATCACTTCCTTCCTAGTGCTGAGATTAATGGCGTGTGTGCTTCCCCAATACTGGGATTAAAGGTGTGAGATCTCAAGTGCTGGGATTAAAGGCATGTGACTCCCAAGTATTGGGATTAAAGATATGTGTCACCACTGCCTGGTTCTGTTTCTCTCCTACACCGAGTCAATCTCATGTAGTCCAGGGTGGCTTTGAACTCACAGTGCTAAGATTAAAGGTGTGTGCCACCACTGCCTGGCCTTTATGTCTAATCTAGTGGCTGGCCCTGTCCTCTGGTCTTCAGGCAGATTTTATTAGGGCACACAATACGTCGCCCCAATTAGATGTAAAGAGCACTGTTGTGGGGGCCAAGGAGCCTGGCTTATGTTCTACACTTGCTGGTCACCTGACATGGGGCTAATTGCTTTACTACTTACTGTCTTAGCGGTTTTTCCTCTGCTGTACCAGGTACCTGGAACAGCATAACTTATAAATGATCCATGTTTATCTAGCTGAAAAGTCCAAGATGTTAGCAATGCCCTGGCAAGGGCTTCCATGTTGTGCCATCAGGCGGCAAAGGGCATCCCGGGCAGAACAACAAAAGCCTGTCCTGTGGTTACTTTAACCTATTCACAAGGATAGAGCCCTTGTGGCCACCTCCTCTCTTCATAACGTTATAGTGGAAACTAGATTTCAATATGATGCATACAGATGTATTTGCTAGTGAAAGTGTAAAATCCACTGTGAAGCCCAGTTAATTTGGGTCCAGTTAATTTCGATGCATGATGTTTTTTATTTTAAAATCCTCCAGAACATTCACTCTACGAACAGAGGAAAGAGGTGGATGTGGTCACAGAATCATGTTTACTTTATGATATGATAAATAATTCACATAACGTAGATTAAATTATAAAAACAGCTTGGATTGGCATCTTTTCATGTTTTGCTGATTTAGCAAATTTTGATTCTGCCATATACGGGTAAGAGGTAGAATTTTAACCAATACTTGTTTTTTTGAGTTTCCTCCCTTACCTTTTCATACTTTCTTTCTTCCATCAATCCAGATCATGTAGCCCAGGCTAAACGCAAAGTTATTTAGTCACAGATAAACCTGACCCCTACATCTTCCTACCTCTGCCTCCCAAGCGCTGGAGTCCAGGCCTGAGCTAACATGCCCAGCCAGTGTTTCTGGAGTCTCTTAAGAATAGGAACTTAGAAGCTTTGCTTAGCTACATGAGAATGATTTAATTTCTTCTTTATTCAGGTACCTTTAAACACAGTGATTACCTCAGGCTTCATTTTAAAATAACCCCATGCACAAGAGACTCAAACTCATTAGTGGGATATTAGGATGAAATCAAAGCCCATGGTCCCCAAAAGAAAAGAGAAGCTGATACAAACTTGGATGAAGGTTGTCTGTACCTCCGTCCATGGAATTTCTGTTTCAAAGCCCTTACGGTCTTTGTAGGCTTTGAGGAAGAGCACAGCCGCTAGCCCTCCATTCAGTCTGATGGAATCTGCCTCATACATGGTCAGTTCGTTGACATGCTTTCCAGGGTGATTTCCAGAACTGTCATGATCACTGCAATGTCAGCCTTTGTGTCCCCTTGTAGATCACACACCTGCACAACAAGCCAACTCTCCCTGAAGAGTCTGAGAGCCTGGTATATCAATCGGGAACTTTTACTAGTGTCCTCATCTGTGAATTCTGTAAGAGTAGGCAAGAGATACTTTCCCTTTAACTATAGTTTAGATTTGGGGATCCAGGCATCGTTTATGTGGCTAGCATGATGAATTTCAGCAAGCTGGTGAGCTTGCCTGAAAATGGCAGGTAGCAGCCCTGGGCTGGAGTGTTTCTCCCTGCACATCTCGTCGTCCATGACAAGGTACAGTCAGAGTTCTTCTGTCACCGTAAGTTCCCAGGACCACATCATCCGTGCTGTTACCCACATACCAGGTGATGAACTTACTCTGTTCCCCACTGTGAATGGAGTTCACAGGGTTAATCTAAGGTCCGCTTGCTCCCTTGCTGAGGGCCCGTGATGAGGCAGAGAGCATCATGGTCCAAGAGGGGCGGAGCAAAGCTGCTCATCTCCAGGCAACCAGGATGCAGAGTGTTGACTGACACTTTTTAACTAATTGGGGAACCATCAAGTGACTGATGCTCTGGCCGCTCTGACTCACAGAACGCCAGTTGGAGTGAACTCCGTCTAATCCCGAGTCTCCATTCTTTGTGAAATGGGTTGATTTCTGCAGTGCGTACCTTTCATTCAACAGCATAAGTAGATTTTTTTACTTTCAAATTCTGAGAACATTTCTTCAGAGAGAACGAGGGCTAAAAGGAGTTTCTTAGAAGCGGCTTATCATACTTACAATATTCTGGTGTCAAGGAAAAAACTTCCCATATGTTGTTTCTAATCTCAGTCATAAACCTGAAAGGAGAAGTAAAAGGCAGGGTTGGATGTGGACTCATTGATTGCCCGCTTTCCGAAGTCACACAGTGTCGGTCTCAACAATTCTTTATTAGGACCGCCTTGAGCAGCTGTCCTTTTAAAGGTAGGGGTGTGGGTTATTTGCTGACACTTTTAATCATCACAAATGGGCTGGGGACTCCTGGGTATACTTCTGTCACAGTGGGAATTTCATTCTGCCCTTTGATGCAGATGTAAATGATTTACCAAAGGTTAGTAGTCTCTGAGCTGTTATCTTCCGGGTTTTAGCCGTAGATGGGTTCTGTATACAGGAAGGAAGTGCCTGTAGAGGGTTTCTGTATACAGGAAGGAAGTGCCTGTAGAGGGTTTCTGTATACAGGAAGGAAGTGCCTGTGATGGGTTCTGTATACAAGAAGGAAGTGCCTGTAGAGGGTTTCTGTATACAGGAAGGAAGTGCCTGTAAATGAGTTCTGTATACAGGAAGGAAGTGCCTGTAGAGGGTTTCTGTATACAGGAAGGAAGTGCCTGTAGAGGGTTTCTGTATACAGGAAGGAAGTGCCTGTAGAGGGTTTCTGTATACATGAAGGAAGTGCTTGTAGAGGGTTTCTGTATGCAGGAAAGAAGTGCCTGTAGAGGGTTTCTGTATACAGGAAGGAAGTGCCTGTAGAGGGTTTCTGTATACAGGAAGGAAGTGCCTGTAAATGAGTTCTGTATACAGGAAGGAAGTGCCTGTAGAGGGTTTCTGTATACAGAAGGAAGTGCCTGTAGAGGGTTTCTGTATACAGGAAGGAAGTGCCTGTAGATGGGTTCTCTATACAGGAAGGAAGTGCCTGTAGATGGGTTCTCTATACAGGAAGGAAGTGCCTGTAGATGGGTTCTCTATACAGGAAGGAAGTGCCTGTAGATGGGTTCTCTATACAGGAAGGAAGTGCCTGTAGATGGGTTCTCTATACAGGAAGGAAGTGCCTGTGATGGGTTCTGTATACAGGAAGGAAGTGCCTGTTCTGACTAGTTTGCTTTTATGGAGCTCATTGTTTTCATGATTTTCAAAACTTCTTTCATTGGATTTATAAAATATATAACAATTTGTAAGTTCCTTTTAGTGTGTATATGTGTAGTGTGTAAGAGGTTTGCATGTATGTTGTGCACATGTCTATGAGTGTATACGTGTATGTATGTATGTATGAATGTATGTATGTATATGGAGACCCGAGGCTATGCTGAAAGTCTTCCTTGAGCCGTCTTCGGTCTCTGGCTTGCTCATTCTGATTGGCTCACTGACTCTGGGGATCCTTTGGCTCTGCTTCCCAAAGTGCCAGGATGATGGATGGGCCATCACACCCCCCTCACACTTCTGTGCTGGGGATCTGAAGTCTGGTCCTCAGGCTTATAGAGCAGTTTCCTGTTGTCAGAGCACCCCCCATCCCACCCCATGTTGCTTTTATGATAGAGTGTCGGTGCAGGTGGAGTGAAATGCTAACTCTGTTAACAGCTTGGGGATGGGAAAGAGCTGTCTGTGTGGGAAGGACTGAAGACCCCTGGGAACCACCCCTGTGTTGACAGCTGGTCTTCAGAATAGAAGGAAGGTACTCGGAGGTAACATGAATCCCAGTATCTCCAAGTGATGCATCGTGTGTGACAGGGAATGTGAACCACACTCAGATTTCATGCTCGCCCTTAGCTACCAACCTATCAAACTGCAGAAAAACCAAAGAAAAATTAGCCTAAGTTATTGATTTAATGCCCTGCAGTGAGTCAAAGATAACACCAGGAATGAAATCCTAGAGTGTGGAGACTCAAACTATACTTTCTATTCTGATTTTCCTGGGAAATTACTCAAATTCTCTGTCTAGAACTTAGCCTTCATTTTTTTGACTTATCTGCTCTGTTTTCCATGGATCACCTCTAGAATTCAGGTATTGAAACTCCGGGGCATTGGTGGCTGCAGGAGGTGATTAGGCAGAGCTCACCGACAAAGCTCTTACGAGAGTCTTCACAGTTCATCTCCCCCTCTTCCTCCTGCCCCGTGTGAGGACACTGTCCCTCCTCAGAGGGTGTGCTCAGGCACCGTCCTGGCAGCGGAGGCAGCCCTTGTCATCAGTGACGACTCCTCTGCGGCTGACACACGGAGCAGCCAGATGTTTGTTTTGGTTCTCAGACCCAGATGTTTTCAGTGTGGAAGCCAAAGCTGGAATGGCCGTGTCTATCCACAGCAGTAGCTCATCTTGTTGATGACGTCCTTTGCACAAGGTCCTGACGGTGACTTCAGTTTGAAGTCTTCCTGAAGAAAGACTTGGAAGGTTGTGGTTACATTTGACATGAAGAGCAGTTTGGGAACACCGACAGCTGATGATGCTGGGGTTGATGAGTGAAGCAAAGGAGGCCTGCTGGTTCGAGTCATTGTTACTTGTTTTTCACGTCCAGGACTGTGAAGGCATCAGGGCAGGGGAGGAGCAATTCTAGGAGGCCCGGTCCTGCTTGTCTGGGGGTCAGAGGCTGTAGTCTCGGGTACGAAGTCACTGTTGGTAGAATTTCATTTGCTTGTAACTTTGAAAAGCAATATCTTTCCTGGTTCCTGTTGACTTGGTATAGAGGATTGGAGCATTGTCCTGACAGCTTAATATAATTAATCTTCTTTGAACACTGATTAAAAGTCATAGACCGTTTTCCTAGAATATATTGACAAATCAGAATGAAGTTATTCCCAAGCTAACACTACCCCGTGTGACTTGCTTAATCACTGAAATGCCCTGCATGGTTTTATGTAATGGGATTGTCTCCAGCTGCATTTCACTCATGAAACTGAGGAAGTGGACTTCTTTTTTTTTTTTTTTTTTTTTTTTTGGTTTTTCGAGACAGGGTTTCTCTGTGTAGCTTTGCGCCTTTCCTGGGACTCACTTGGTAGCCCAGGCTGGCCTCGAACTCACAGAGATCCGCCTGCCTCTGCCTCCCGAGTGCTGGGATTAAAGGCGTGCGCCACCACCGCCCGGCTGGAAGTGGACTTCTTACCTAAGATATTGAAATTAATATGAGCTTAAGCCACATGTAGCTGGTGGCGGCCATATTGGACGATACAGACTTAATCCCTCCCAAGTCCTGAGGGTGACAATCCCTATAAAATAGATCTGTGGAGCTGGGCGGTGGTGGCGCACGCCTTTAATCCCAGCACTCAGGAGGTAGAGGCAGGTGGATCTCTGTGAGTTCAAGGCCAGCCTGGGCTACCGAGTGAGTTCCAGGAAAGGCGCAAAGCTACACAGAGAAACCCTGTCTTGAAAAACCAAAAAAAGAAAGAAAAGAAAAGAAAAAGAGGTGTGTGTGTGGAACTGATTTAGAATTTCATTGTTCACCTCACTTCTGAATATTGCAGCCAATCATAGTCCGACTACCTCACTGTTTAAGGAACTTGTGATATAGCTTTGTTTGGTGCTGTGTATGGGACCTCTTTGTCATTCAAGATTTAAAGGTGTTTTAGTGTTTGGTTCTGTCTCTCCTAGACTGCTGTGTCTGGGGTGGGCTTGTCGCAGGCTGTTATGTTTGTTAAGGTAATTTGAGGAGAACAGCTATAGAATGCTGTACTGGAATCTCGTCTGTCATTGTGTCTGTCCCCTGCTAGGAACACTGATGATTTGGAGTCCTTGTTTGCCCAAGTATTTTTAAAGTGCGGTTCCTAAACGTGAACATTACTTAGTAATAAGATTACAACTTCAGGAGCGATCTTCATAAAATCTGATGTTTTATCTCTGGCAATGGTTCTCAACCCTGGTGCGCTGAGAGGCAAGGAAGGAAGAAACTCTTACGCCCACCACTGCTCTAGCCCCAGGCTTCCTGGCTTGGGCAGAAAAGGGTGTGCACAGCACAGTGTTGAGCCGTTCTTAGGACTGGAGTAATTAGTAGGCCTGAGGCAATTAGCGGATGTGGCTTTCTATGTGGAGGGAAATATTCTGAATTAGAAACTAATTCATGATCTCCTTCCCCTTTCTAGTTGGAGCCCAGGTTTCAAGTCCCGAGTAGAGTGCCACCTGGGGATGGGCCCCACTGCGCTCACACACTCAGAAGGAGCTGTCCAAGGAATGCGTTAAAGGTCAGTGCCTGGAAGACAGATTAGAGGGCTTAGGTTTAATCTTTACTAACGTTGAATTTATAAGTAAATTGTGGTGATGAATTTACGTGTGAGTAGAAATGGCTTTTTAAATTGATTTGATTAATAGTTCTATCTTTATACATTTGATTATTGAACTATCTTAGGAACTATAAAAAGTCTTGGAATTACACTTGAACAGGCTATTTAAAGGAAGATGCAGAGTGCATGTTCACCCATGTGCTTATAGATGTGTAACGTGTGCAAGGATATTCAAGAAATTGGTGGCGGCGGCTCTGGGGAGGAGAAACGAGGCGTGCGGGGCTTCTTTTCACTCTGTACTTTTGTATTAGTACAATCTTTTAAAACCTATGGTTATGGTAAATTCCAGAACAAAAACAAACAAAACCTGTGCCTGAAAACTTTCTCATTTTTAGCAGTAGTTTTACAGTTTTTCCTACTAGGAAAATATAAAACAGCCGTGTTTTCATTGGAGTTGATGCCCCTGCTGATGTGGTTTGGATGTGCAGTTTAGGGGTTCTTCCACTTCCTTCTCCTGAACTTAGGACCTGGGGTTTCGTTTTTCTGTGCATCTTCTTATGTTCCATTTAATTCACCATGGCCAGGTCTGTCCCTTTAGATCTTTAACACTAATTCTTAGAGTGGGCTCTTGGTCTGGTTCAGTTCCTGGTTCTAGCGTTCTTCCAGCCACACAGCTGGGTGGCCGAGTCTTCTGCATCTGTCCTCTGATCCGGAAGGGCTGCCCGTCCCCAGGTTGATCCCATGTTGACCGCATCACTTGTCTCATTCGTACCCCACCTTTGTCAATTAAGCAGCATTAAACCATCCACCGAACACCAGGCGCTATGTTCAGAAATTATTGTTACTGCACACATAAGCCATTAATGATCGGTCTGTGTCTGCCTTCCTATGCAGGTCTCATCCCATCCTCCCCTCAGGTTCACCCCGTGTTCTAACTGTGCCCAGGAGTCAGTATGTGGTCTCTATTTTGAGTCTGACTCATAGGAGACAACTGTAGAAATAATGACATTTAGGAGATGATTTGGGCACCGGATATTAAGGTTGTCTTAGTTAGGGTTACTATTTCTGCGATGAAACACCATGACCAAAAAGCTAGTTGGGGAGGAAAGGGTTTATTTGGCTTACACTTCAGCATTGTTGTTCATCACTGAAGGAAGTCAGGACAGGAACTCAAACAGGGCAGGATCTAGGAAGCAGGAGCTGATGTAGAGGCCATGGAGGGCAGCTGCTTACTGCCTTGCTTCTCATGGCTTGCTCAGCCCTTCTTATAGAACCCAGGACCAGCAGCCCAGGGATGGCACCACCCACCATGGGCTGGGCCCTCCCCCATTGATCACTAAATGAGAAAATGCCTTACAGCTGGGTTTCAAGGAAGCATTTCTTCAGCTGAGGCTCCTTCCTCTTCACTCTAGCTTGTGTCAAGTTCACACAAAACCACCCAGTAATTTAGGGATCAAAGCTTTTCCTATTTTTATCATGATGCTCAGCCCGGGAGATCCTTGGGGATCTGATGGCTCCTGTGCAAACCCGAGATGACGCTGCCTAGGCATGCTGCTTAGCAGATCAGTGATCTGTAAGGGCTTCAAACTTTTATAGTCCCCTTTCCCCCTTCTCTGTATGTCTCTATTTCTCTATCACATCTTACAATGTAGCCCAGGCTACCCTCAAACCATAATCCTCAGCCTCAGCTTTCTGAGTGCTGGAGTCATAGGAATGTCTGTAGGCAGAATTTCTCTGTGTCCTGGCAGTCTCTCCCAAATAACCACCCAGAGGCTTATCATTTATTATAAATGCTCAGCCAATAGCTCAGGCTTGTTACTAGCTAACTCTTACAACATAGATGTAGCGAGCACATACCCCAGTTACAGGGGAGGAATAATCACTCTTGATTCAGACTTGGTATAACACTCATTTATTCACACAGTAAGATTACAAGCAATATTTATCCCGTCTTCCAAATGGAAGCAGGAATACCTCTCTGAGTGTAGAAGTCCAGACTTGCCACGTCTGTTCCTCTGGATCTTGGGTCAGCCTTCCTCAGATCAGCCACGTCTGCACTGGGGACAGGATCTCACGTCTCTGGCAGAGGAGAGTCGTCTCGCATGAGGGCCTGACGAGCTCTGTTGGTCGGGTCTGAGGCTTCATCTTTTATATTCTTTCCTGGCTGGGTTTCTAGTCTTATCCCTACTTCCACACATAGCTTATAGCTTATCACTACTCCATTCGTGGTTTACTTACGTCATTCTATTGCTTATCACTCCTGACCAGGGTTGTTCACCCTAGGCCTTACATGTTCCTTACAATAGATTAATCCATTTATATTAATCTACATTCTGCCACATGGCATTACCTGTCTTTCATCTTGAACCTCCTGTTTCCTCTCTGTGTCTCACTGGTGACTCTTCTGACTCCGTCCTGCTTCTTCCCGGTGTCCTCTGTGTCTGGCTGTCCTGCCTGTGCCTCCTACCTAACTGCCGGCCAATCAGCTCTTTTATTAAACCAATCAGAAGGTGCCTTGGCGAAGATACATCTTCACATGATACAATAAGATTATTCCATAACAAATGTCCCCTACTACTAACTGCCATATTTCATTTTTAAAGGTTATCGTCATTCCCAATGAATTTATAATAGACTATTTACAGTGTATTCCTTAAGTATAATGCCAAAACAAGATTTTGCTTGAGAAGAAGTACACATATATGTGTTGAACTTTGAACTGCAGAAGTAGTGCCCATTCCAGTCAGTTTAAACAGGAATGTTCTTACTAGAGTGTTAGTGGAATATAGACTCATGGAGCAGAGGGATCAGCTGTCCTGTGCCATGGAAAGACCTTTAAGGACAATTTTTAAAGTTTTATTTTCATTAGTGAATATGTGTATTTAGCCTGAGCATGTGTGCCCAGTGCCCAAAGATCCAGAAGAGGGTGTTGGATCCCCTTGAACTGGAGTTACAGACAGTTGTGAGCTGTCATGTGGGTGCTGGGAACCAAACCTCAGTCCTCTGCAAGAGCAGCAAGTTCTCCTAACAGCTGAGCCATCTCTCCGCCTCCCATTAAGGATGCTTTATGTATGATGGGGCAGGAAATCTGTAGGTGTGGCCAACTCAAAGTTGTAGTCCAGTTTTGACCTGTGACTTGTTTATGTGTTACTCGAACTGTGATTAGATTGTCATTTTTAAATATTCAAAAAATTAAAAAACAACAACAACAATGATTTGTGGTCCCAGTATCCATATATAAACTGTACTGGACCACACTTATTGCGTGTGACTGCTCTCACCCCACAATGGCAGTGTTAAGCAGTTATAACGAAAACTGCCTGGCAAAGTAGTTATTATCTGGCCCTAGGGGAAAAGGTTTGCCAGTCCTTGTTCTAGGATACACTCTAGGCCAACTCAGGAAGCTGCAGTTGTTGCCAGCCAAAGAGATGTGACAGGCCCTGGAATTCTAGTCCCACAGCTGAAAATATTCACAATGCAGTCTCTGCTCTCTTCTGGCCCTGAAAGCTTATGCAAGTAAGTTTGATCGGCTCATTCTAAATTGCAACCAGAACCTGTGTGTAGCCTGGGACCCCTCCCTTAGCCTGTGTGGAATATGAAGGCACACTACAGAAGCAGGGTAGAAGGGGTGGTGGGCTTCAGTCCCTACCACGTTTATCATACTGTGGGTATGACTTGGAAATACAGCATCCCTGTGGTCATTAAAAAGATAACTTCCACTGGGCGTGGTGGCTCATGGCTCCTTCTGAGGAGGCACTGGAGGAGGGTCTCAAGGGTGAGGCCCATGTGGGCTGCTCAGCAAGATCCTGTATCAAAGTTTAAAAGGAGAATAGGGGATGAGGACGTGGCTGATGTGTGCGGTGCTTGCTTAACATCCGTAGGTCTTGGGTTTGATGCCAACACCACAAAAAGCAGCAATGATAAGGGATCAATTTTTCACAAACTCTAAATCACACATTGATTAGCTATAATTACGATTATGTTCTAATTAGACACTGATTACCCACTGTGTGAGAGTCTGCTGTGGGATGTCTTTCTGCATGCTGTGAATATGTGTTGTTCTGATTGGTTGGTACATAAAGCTGCATTGGCCTATGGCAGGGCAGGATGGAGCCAGGTGAGAAAATCCAAGGGAGATTGTGAAAGGAGAGTGGGGGGTGGGGAGTCAGGGGGAGACGCCAAACTGCCGTCCCAGGAGCAACCTGTAATGGGACGCAGGTAAAGCCACGGAACATGTGGTGATAACATAGATTAATAGCAATGGGTTGATTTAAGATGAAAGAGCTAGCTAGCAAGAAGCCTCCCATAAGCCATACAGTTGGTAATTAATATAAGCCCCTGAGTGATTATTTTATAAGTGGCTGTGGGACCTCAGAGCTGAGCGGGACACAGGAAAACTTCCAGCTACAACAGTCCCAGGCATGTGTTGTGGTATTCTGTTCTCCTATACTGTCAAATATACTGAGGGAATTATCTGATTTAACTAACACTGAGCAAGGTGTGGTCTAGGGTGAGTTGATGACTTTTCCTTGTATTCTTTACTCTAGCTCTAATTACCAATAGTCTCAGCTCCAAGGGATCACGTGCCGTCCACAGCCACCACCACCCCAACCCCCCACATATGTAAAAATATCCCCAGAGTGCTCCAGCAGAGATGCTGTTGGTAAAGCGGCAGGCTGGGCTGATCAGACCAATAGGATCCAGGATCCATCTCATACGTGAATAGTTTTAATTTGTTTAGTTATAATCTCTGAACTTTTTAAAGCTAAATCTAAATCATTTCAAGGCCAGGCCTTTAAAAAAATTAAATTGGGGACTGAAGAGATGGCTCAGGGCTTCAGAGCACTGTCTACAGGTCCTCCAGAGGTAGAGAGTTCAGTTACCAGCAGCCACATGGTGGCTCACAACTCTCTGTAGTGGGATCTGATGCCCTCTTCTGGTATAAAGTTGTACGTGCAGATAGAGCACTCATACATTAAAATAAATATACAAATTAAAAAAAAAAACAAAATAATAAAAATCAAGGAGGGAGGGAGGGAGGCAGGCTGATCAGAGTGGGGACTGAGCTCGGTGCTGGATGACACTGGCCCGGGGATAGGGGCGGAATGGATCCCTGACTGTTGGCTGTAAGCCTCCTCCTCGGTGGATTCCCAGCAGCTGCTGCCTGGACTCTGCTCGTTCAGCTGTTCCCTTTGCAGCTTGTATGGTTGATTTGATCGGGACCAGCAGGTCAAGGTTAGGAGCCTCATGGACCAAAGAGCTGTCTGGGTTTCTACTTATGTTGGATATTTAGGGAAAATATTTCGTGAAACCTGAGTTTCATTTTTAAATCAAAGTGATTATTTAAAATAATAAGGAAAATAGTTATTGTTGCTGGGTTCAATTTTTTCCCCTTGAAGTTTTAAATCTCATTTTCTTATTCATGAAGAAATTAGTAAGAACTTTTAAAATGATATCATATATCCTGTTATATAACATATATAAATTATGTATAAATATAATAATTATGTTTAACTGCCAATAGGGTCTTTTTATTTGTAGTTCCCCCTCAGTGGATTCTGCTAGGGAATTGTTTCCTTAATATTCTGAGTGTTATTTATATTTGGGTTCAGGATGTGGTGCTTACAATCAGGGAAAACTAACTAAGAGAACGGAAACTCTCATGAGAGAAGAAAACGTAGCCAGGTGTGTAAAACACTTCCTGAATGTCAGCTGTGTCTGGAGATTAGAATTCTCTGGCAAGATTGTCCTCAGGACACAGTTCTTGTTTGTTACCAGTCTGGTTATAGCCTTGGTGGAACTCACAGAGTGAACAGACGGTCAGTTGGTCTCCCCTCCCTGTTCCCTCCCTCTCTCCCCCCCAACCCCGTTTGTAAAATCTTCTTTTTATATAAAAATACTTGATGTAATGACTTTATCTTAATGTTAAAGGAGGAACAAATCATACTGTCATTGCTAGGAATAGCTAGAAAATAAAGATCACTGTCTTTGAATAAATAATTATTTCCTGGGCTGAAGAGATGATTTGGAGGGTAAAATTTGCTGTGCCAGCATGAAGGCCTGAGTTCAGACCCCCAACACCCATGTAAAAGCCAGCTGGAGCCACGTGACCTGCAACCCCAATACTTGGGGACAAGTCTTGTCAGTCAGCCTAGCCAATCCGTGAACCCTGGGTTCAGTCAAAGACTGTCCAAGACTAAGGTGAAGAGTGTCTGAGGGAAATAACCTGTGTTAACCCCTTGTGTGTGTGTGCACTTGCTCTCTCTCTCACACACACACCCTGTTCCTGAGTTAGCTTCCAATTAATAGTCCAAGACGGGATCTGGAGTTCTCTATCTTTACATTTTAGCTATGACCGGGTTTTCAGTCTTTTTGGCAAGTTCCTGTAACCGTGTGTTTTTTCATCTGTCGTTTGTGGCGACACATCAGTCCCTTTCTGTGAAAGTACCTTGGACTGTGCGGTGGAGTCACTGGGTGACCCAGGACCTTAGGCTGCACTTCCTAAGTGAAAACTGACTCGGAGGCAGGAAGCAAGAGCTCCCTGGGGACCAACACCCGCCCTGGCTACTGAGTCCCTTTAGACTCCTAAAATGGCTCAAGGGCAGAAAAGCTGGTGTTTTCCACTTGGGCAGACTGGTTACCAGCTGGTGAGTGGAAAAGATTGGGTTTGAGTAGTTAACATAGGCGGTAGAGCTGCAGAAACCTGACAGGCTGGACTGGTCTGAGGGCAGGCCAGGGAAGACCGCTGGTTTCTTCCTGAAGGCCTGGTAAACATGTGCATAACCCTGTCTGACACGCTTTCACCCACAGCCCTGCAGCCGGGCAAGGTCCCCTGGCTCCACTTTCCCTTAGTTCTTGCCTCTCCGCTGTACAGTACTCACCACCATATCCCAGGGACCTACCTACCCAGGGAATGGTTTACATCCTGTAAATATGACTCTAGATCTAGTAGTGTAAGCCATCATTGAGAGCCACAATTCTTATAACACGGCCACAGGAGAATATGCTCAAGTGTGTGGTGACTCCCAAATACAAACAGGAAGTTGTTAAAGCCAAATTGGGGTCATTGAGTACTGCAGAGTCTGCTTGGTCTGTTGTTGGAGACCATGGGTAGGCCTGTGCTGGGAGGCCAGGATCAGATGGATTGTGTCACTAAGGTTTGCACAGTTTGTCCAGGTGCCACTTTAAAATAGAGTCCTAGTCCCCTTTCATCATCTGGTGAGAATCTTCCTGGAGTGGAGGGAGCCTGCCGGTCCTGCCACTCCCCCCTCTGGGGTCCTGAGCCAAACCTGTTTCCCTGGAGACAGACACTGCAGAGTTGTCCTTGCTGGCTGAATCCATCCCCCTTCCCCAGAGAGAGAGAAGCCTATCAGGAATTTATTTTTGTTTACATGATTCTAATGGCTACAAACATTTTAAAAAAACAAAACAAAAAACCTACTTCCAGCTAAGTATTTCTGCAGATGTAATATTTTTCTTGTTACTTTCTGAGCAGATAAATTATATTTTACTCAAGTATGTTTTGTTGTATTTTTTTTCTTTTTAGTTCTAGAATACTAAAAGGAATAAAAGGCTCACTGAAAGTACCTGAGAATCAGTTTAGACAAAAGTGTATGAATCCACCTCATTTTAGTATGGTTTAGTTGAGACTAACCTAAGAGATAAATTGGTGTTTAAGTATTTAGTTTTAGGTGTTAATCTGTTCTTTTAAAAACAGTATTTTATGTGGGTGTGTCTCTTAGCTGCCTGTATGTCTGTGTACCACATGCATGCCTGGTGCCCTTGAAGGCCAGAAGAGGGCATCGGATCCCCTCAGACTGGAATGAGCTGCCATGTGATTCCTGGGACTAGAACCCAGGTCCTCTGGAAAGGCAGCTAGTGTTCTTGACCAGTGAACTCTCTCCAGCCTCCATAAATAAATTCTTCATAAAGCTCATGTGTTGAGCCATGCCTAACTAAATTCAAAAGTATTACAAAGTAATTATTTCCTTTAAAAAGCTGTATTTTTAAAAAGGATTTCTTGTAAATTATGTGTGCATGTTTATGTCTGGGGCGGTGGCGGCGAGGTGGTGGTGGTGGTGGTGGTGGTGGTGGTGGTGGTGGTGGTGGTGGTGGTGGTGGTGGTGGTGGTGGATGTGCATGTCTGTGTTGAGTACTCAGCGCGGCCAGAAGATGGTGAGCCCCGCGGTGTGGCTGGGCACTGAACCTGTTCCTCTGCAGGAGCAGCCGGGGCTTTGGACTACTGTTGCTCAGTCTCTTCTGTCTCTACTTTTAGTTCTTTTAACAGTGGACAAGCACAGCTATTCCAAAGCGGGTGGTGTCAGCTGCTATTATTACTATGTATGTTTTTGAAAGTGTATTATGGGTGTGTTTTCTATTTCTAAAAACTAATATTATAATATATATCTCACCGTCTTCCTTAGTTCTTTTTACCTATCACTATATCCTTCCAGGATTCACATTACAAATGATGTGAATTATATCATTTTAAATGGCTCTGTGTGGTCGTGTATTATCTTGTTTTGTCTTTATTTGCTATTGAAAATTTTTGTTTTACCTTTTATTGTGTGTATGTATGAGTGTGTGTACATGCGTGTGTTCATGTGTGTATGTGTGTGTGTGTGTGTGTGTGTGTGTGCAGGAGAGAAGATGAGTGCACGTGGGTTCTTTCCTTTGGCTGTGGGTCCCAGATATCAAACTCAGGTCAGACTTGGCGCAGACCCCCTCCCCCGCTGAGCAGTCCCCCCGCCCTACCTATTCATTTTCCCAATGTGATGGCCTTGAGTAGCCTCCAAGGCCCCGCACCAGAAAGAGAGCACAGACCTTCTTGTGTAAGCGCTACACTGTGAGCATCTCTGGGTGCAGAGCTGGGGGAGAGGTCTTGAGGATGCAGGCGTGCCCTGGGAGTCCTCTGCCAGTGTGTCCTCGGTCTGTGGTGCCTGTCCACATAGACACTCATCTCCGAGGCATTGTGTGCACTTCCTTGTATAATCTGCTCCTCCTGGTGGCTGCTTCATTGAGGCATCCTGGTGTGTCTCGGTTTGCCTTTCTTCATTAGGATTGTTGTATCTCCCTGACTGGGGAATTTGTAAATTCTGGTAACTAACTGTCCAGTTCAGATCATTCAGATATCTCGTTCTGTCCAGTTCCCTCTCTTTGCAGTGGGTTCACAATATTCTTTCTACCTTACTTCATTTCAAATCCTTATTTTTCCAGAAAATAAAGTTTAATGTTTAAAAATGAAAAAAAAAAATCAGGGACTGGAAGGCAGGTAAATTTCATTTCAGTTGTTCTTTGATTTATTATCAGGCCATGTACACAAACAAACGAACAACAAAACAGTAAACTGGAAACTCTGTGAATACCAAAAGCAAAATATTGGTAACCTGCCGAGAATCACACCTCGGCATCGCGCTGTGCCAACGCCGCGCACCAGCGTCTCCTTTGTTTGGTGGTTGACGGGGAAGTGTGGCTTGCAGCCTCTGCCTGGAACAGAGACAGCACCGCATATGGCTAGCCCTAGAAACGCTCAGATCGACAGTCTGTCGTACAGTGTCTCCGGAACGCATCTCACTGTTGTGTCATGATACAGTTGTAGAATTGTAACTCAAACCACCCCGAGTTGCAGATCATCTGGGCAGTGATTTAAGTTTCATTACGTTGTATTTACTTGTGTGCGTGTGTAGGTCAGAGGACCACCTCTGGGAGCCGGTGCCTTCCTTCTCCCGTGTTGGTCCCAGGGGTTGAGTTCGCCTCATCAGATGTGTTCACCTGCTTAGGCGTCTGTGTATTTCAAGAAACCGATTAGAATACTAGATCACACCATTTTTATATTTAAACCAATGAAGAAATCTAATGCAATTACATTTAAATATTACATCATTGTACTTACTGACATGAATCAAGTTATTTCCGGTATATATGTTAAAAGAGTCGTAGTGGCTGCTAGAAGGTTAAACCCTTGTCCGTGCCCTCGAGGTAGCTCGGAAGGAACAGTGCTCAGAGGACCGGACAGTTGATTTAGGTTAAGTCTCAGACTGAAAACAGCCCCTGCCAAACCATGGTAATCAAACCAGACTGATACAAGAAGACGCCAGCCAAGGAGCAGGAGAGAGTTCACAGGACACAGGCACCAGGGTCGGTCCTTGAGGAACTAACACCACCGAGGAGACAGCGGCATGAAGCTGCAGCCTGGTGGCGGTCCATGAACTAGAGACCCAGATACGAGGGGAAAGGCTCAGCCCAGTTTGTCATTTCCGCAATGTATTTTTAATATGTATTTAACATGAGAGACTCCAAACATACATAAATATTGTGATCATGGAAATAGTATGTTCCCTGTGTTCCTGAGAGAAATTACATGATGAAATGAGCAGTCCTTTCCTCCACAGCCTGTGTTTTCTGTTTCAGCCTTTAGAATCACAAGCCCAGACATTAAATATGCAGTAGATTATTATTTTATTTTAGGTGTCAAATGCTGACTACCAGCCATGTTTAGCCTGTGTTTCAGTTGTACTTGTCTTTGCCCTTTTCCTCAACTCTGTCTGAGCTGTCCTCAGTAGGAGAAGAGACCAGCAAGGCTCGCCTCACCCTTTATTCCGGGAGCCGGTTTTGTATTTTATTGCCTGGCACTATTCCTTCTGAGAGGAAGATGGCCACTAGAAGAAAATAGAGTGAACTGACCCATGTGCTGCTGCACAGACTAACTTCCCCTACAAGTTAGAAGGGCAACGCACTTCAAGTGGTGTCGGTGTGTCACATGGGTTTTGAAAACACACTCTAGTGGATGGATGAAATTACCTTCGAAAGCAAGGCATGCTTGTGCTCTTCTTTAATCCCAGCACTCAGGAGGCAGAGGCAGGAGGATCTCTGTGAGTTCGAGGCCAGCCTGGTCTACATAATTAGTTCTGGGACAACTAGGGCCACATAGTGAGAACCTGTCTCAAAATTTAAAAAAGAGGAGGAGGAAGAAGAGAAATGGATGTGTGTGTGTGTGTGTGTGTGTGTGTGTGTGTGTGTGTGTGTGTGTGTTCCCTCTCCGTCTTCCCCAAAGGTGGTTTTTGAAATGAGCCCCATGTGACCCACAGTGAAGGGACGTGACTAGGACATGACTGTTTATGGTGGCCAGTCTTACATTTCCATAGTGTCGCAAGGGTCAGAGACACAGCTTCTCACTCATGCCCCCTTGGCCCTGCTCTGCTTCCAGTCCCCATCCCTCAGTCGTGTGAATGACACTGGTCCTCCCTCCCCAAACTCGAGACTGAAAATGTATTTTCCATTTGTGGAATATTGTATAGATCCTTTTGCTGAAACAGAGAAGAATTAATAGCTCTCTGATGTGGTGATATTAGTATTCTAGGAAATAAAGCTTGCCTGAAGATCAGAGGTCAGAGCCAGCCACAGAGTTAAACATAGAGGTCAGGCAGTGGTGGCATACATACCTTTAATCCTAGCACTCGGGAGGCAGAGATCCATCTAGATCTCTGTGAGTTCACGGCCACACTGGGCTATGTGAGATTGATCCGGTCGAGAGAGAAACAGAGCCAGGCAGTGGTGGCACACACCATTAACCCCAGTATTTGGGAAGCACACACGCCATTGATCCCAGCACTAGGAAGATTGAGATCAGAAGTGAAATGGCTGGGTGGAGAAAGACACATAAGATGTGAGGAGACAGGAACTAGAGAGCCTTTTTGGCTGAGGACTCAGGACATTAGTCTGAGGATTAGTGGAGTTGGTGAGGTGAGACGTGGCAGTGGCCTGTTCCTTTGTCTCTCTGATCTTTCAGCATTTGCCTCAATATCTGGCTCCGGGTTTTTATTATAAGACCATTTAGGATTCGTGCAACACTCGGATGCACAGTCTGATCCAGTAACGCGGGCCTTTTGTGTCTGATGTATCATTAGTAATGCCGCTTATATTTTAAAGAGTGTTTCTTTGAGGCTTTCATAGTACCCAGCCTTTCCCATTCACTCGTCCTTGCTGAATGGCTAAATAGTATACGTCTTCAAAATAATCGTGGTGGAAGATTTACAGAAAAAGTTTACTGTCAGCAAGAATGTCCTTTGCCTCATTCTTTCATGCAGCCCTGGTCTGTCACGTGCCTGTTAAGATGATGTGTTCAGTGCTAGGGAGCTGGCTTAATCAGTGGGGTGCTTATTGCTCAGGCATGAGAACCTGAGTTCAGTCCCCAGGACCTTGTACATGCTGGGCACTGCAGCATACACCCCCAGAAACCCAGTGCTGGAGAGGCAGATCCCAGGGGCTGGAGAGCCAGCCAGCCTAGCTGAAATGGAGCTTGAGGTTCACTTAAGGACCCCGTCTCAAGTCGAATGGCTCATGACTGAGAAAGACAACCAACGTTAGCCTCCAGCCTCTGCCCCTGTGCTCACCGGCACACGCACACACAGCATCCTTGGCGTGTAAGATACTGTGATGTCAACAACAGCAACAACAACAACCGAGCGCACTGGTCACTGATCTGACATGAAGTGTATTTTAAAGCAATTGTTGTAGTCACGTGTGCACTGGAAATCCCCTTCATAAACCCTGATGCTTTACTGCCCTAGTAGGTTGAGAAACGGCCTCATGGGTCAGACTAGGTCATGGACTGTTGGCCGCCAGCACATCCTGATGGAAGGGCTTGGTGTGGGCCGCCCCGTGCTCTTTAACAGGTAAGGAGCAGTGTCTGGATTCCAGCTAAGTGGGTGTGAGGTGATGGACGGCAGGCCCGCGGGTAGGATGCAGAAACGGGCGTCTTTCGAGCAGAGCTGTCGGAAGGCTGAATTCAGCTCTCATCCATGCTACCTAGCAAGGATTCCAGCTCCTGAAGCAGCTTTTCCCAGTTAGAGCTTCGCAGATTGCATGGAGCACTGTGTTCTGTGCTTTGTTCTGTAATTACAAAGTTGCTGTACATGCAGAGAGAGAGAGAGAGAGAGAGAGAGAGAGAGAGAGAGAGAGAGAGAGAGAGAGAGAGAGAGAGAAGCTGATAAACTGGTCTTAAGAGTTTTAGTAAGAGTTCAATAAAACTGCTCCATGGAAACAGATGACACTTGGATTTACCCACTCATCGTAAACGAGGTACGATGTGACAGGCTGAGAAAGAGGCTCGCTGTGTAGACAGATATTTGCCCTAGATGTCCTTTCTTCCTTGCAAGGTACTTCAGGAATAACTGTGTTCTTTATGTCTGAGATAAACCAAGGATATCCTTTTTCTAATAGTTTTAAGAAAAGATAATTTTTTCCTTTTATTTTATTTTACAATACCATTCAGTTCTACATATCAGCCACGGATTCCCTTGTTCTCCCCCCCCCTGCCCCCCCTCCCCTTCCCCCCAGCCGACCCCCTATTCCCACCTCCTCCAGGGCAAAGCCTCCCTCGAGGACTGAGATCAACCTGGTAGACTCAGTCCAGGCAGGTCCAGTCCCCTCCTCCCAGACTGAGCCAAGCGTCCCTGCATAAGCCCCAGGTTTCAAACAGCCAACTCATGCAATGAGCACAGGACCCAGTACCACTGCCTAGATGCCTCCCAAACAGATCAAGCCAATCAACTGTCTCACCTATTCAGAGGGCCTGATCCAGTTGGGGGCCCCTCAGCCTTTGGTTCATAGTTCATGTGTTTCTATTCGTTTGGCTATTTGTCCCTGTGCTTTATCCAACCTTGGTTTCAACAATTCTCGCTCATATAAACCCTCCTCTTTCTCACTAATTAGACTCCCGGAGCTCCACCCGGGCCCAGCCGTGGATCTCTGCATCCAGATCCCTCAGTCATTGGACGGGGTTTCTGGCACGACTGTTAGGGTATTTGGCCATCCCATCACCAGAGTAGGTCAGTTCTGGCTGTCTCTCGACCATTGCCAGCAGTCTATTGTGGGGGTGTCTTTGTGGATTTCTGTGGGCCTCTCTAGCACTTTGTCCCTAAGAAAAGATAATTTGCTATCAAACAAACACCAATGAATTCTTTGATCCCCTGTGACCTGCGAGTGAGGGGAGTGTCCACAGACTGAGAAAGGCGGGGGCCAGTAAAGTGACTCACGCAACATGTAGCCACTGATGTGTGTGATGCAAAAGTTTTCAAGATTTATAAGCAGCAAAGTCTGTTTCATGATATGAAAACATGGACGTGAGACTGAATTGGGAAAACAGAAAACACCCCCACCCAACAGTACTAGTGCTGTCCCTGTG
Organism: Peromyscus leucopus; assembly: GCF_004664715.2. Taxonomy (NCBI): domain Eukaryota; kingdom Metazoa; phylum Chordata; class Mammalia; order Rodentia; family Cricetidae; genus Peromyscus; species Peromyscus leucopus. The sequence goes on along the minus strand of NC_051071.1, from coordinate 86,390,248 downwards.
CGATTCCGAAGCTGGGCTGCCTGCCTCCTGGGAGCTACCCAGACTCTCTGCCTCTTCCTCCCTGGCTTTGTGTGTGTAGGAGAATATGGACCACATAGAACAAGGTACATTGTAGCATCACACGGTCCCACAAAACAGTGTATTAGTACGGATGTGCATGTAGGGGGGGTCTGGTTTTGTTCTGAAGTTTTATTTCAAAAAGTGGTATTATGTAGCGTGTTATGTTTTTCTACATTTTAACTCCTGAAATGAACCCAGACTGTTCCGTCTAGTTTGTTGGCTTCCATTAGTAAGTAAATCACAGATTCTCTGCTCTGGATGGACACTTCTGCCAGATCACCAGTTCAGACTATGTCCGATCTCCACACATCCTGCACACATGCAAGAGTGTATCTGGGCGAGTGCCTGGGAGTAGAGCTGCTGGATGAGATGGCATGTACATGTTCAGTGCCGCTAGCTAAGGCTAGACCACTTTAATGTCACGCTGAACCTGTAGCATTGTGTTCTTCCCCCACTGTTGTGGAATTACCATGATCTTAAGTAGCAAATGGCAACACAAGTTGTTATCTTTTGGCCCTGGAGGTCAGAAGTCTGAAATTGATCTAACAGTGCAAAAATGCTGGTGTCCAGAGCTGTGTTCCTCCTGAAGGCGTCAGGGGCTAACCCCACCCCACCCCCTCCACCTTTGTCAGCTTCTGGGCCACCACGTTCCTGGCTCACGGCTGCACCTCCTGGCCTGCTCCCACAGCCACATCCAGTCTGGCTCTCGTACTCCTCCCTCTGCCTTTGTGATCGCACACAACGCTCTTCTATCCCAGCGTCCTTGACTTCGGCATATCTGCAGGGCCCTTTTTATTGATTTATGTTTTGAGGCAGATCTCACTATGCAGGCCTTGCCGGGTGGATTTAGTTGTGTAGACCAGGCTGGCCTGAAACTCACAGAGATGTGCCTGCTGAGATCAAATGCATGTGCTGGAAAGATGTCTCAGCAGTTAAGAAAGAGCTCTTGCTCACAGCTGTCTATAACTTCGGTTCCAGGGATCTCCGGCACCCTCTTCTGGCCCCCAAGGGTACTGCACACACATGGTGCACTTACATGCAGGCAAACCACTCATACACATAAAGTAAAAATAATACAAAATCTTAAAAAACAAACACTTGCTACCACATCTGTCCTTGCAAAGTCCCTTCCACCTGGGAAGCTACCAGGCATCCTAGGGATGACAGTACAGATACCTTGGCTGAGGCCTTACCTGCTTTATGTCAATGTGAAGCTCTTTTAGTTTCGTGGAGAAATATTTATTTTGGCTCACTGTAAACTTGTAGGTGTCACAGGTTGTTACCCCCTCCCCAGTTTGGGATATGTGTGTTATTAGTTTACTTTTCTTTTGTTGATTTGGATGTATAGTGGCTTTAATTTTGACAAAGCTGATTCTGTGTGTGTGTGTGTGTGTGTGTTAGTTTTGTTGAACTTTTTTTTTTTTTTACACTGAGCATAGGGAATGTTTTTCATCTTTGTTGTTGCCCACCCCGCAACACTCAGGAGATTGTGTGAGGCAGGAGGATCATGAGTTCGAGTCCAGTCTGGCCTACATAGCGATGCTCTTCAAAAACAAGCTTTATTTCCCATTAGTGTGTAATGCTGTGGTGGTGAAAGCAGAGAGGAGTGAATGGCTGCAGCTGCTCTTGTGGAGAGTCAGAGATAGAGAATGGGTTGACATGGATCTTGGAGTTAGTAACTCAAATTGCCTTAGGATTCAGAAGAATCAGGTATCCGTGATAAATTGTCAGGCAGTTAAAAATGTTGAGTTTTCATTTCAAGCAAAAGAAAGCCCCAGGTTGCAACATGCATATAGGTTCAGAGAGCTGCGTGCGTGCGTTCATCCAGATGTTGAGGACTTCTCTCTCTGCTTACAGTGGTCTGGCCCATCCAGATGTTGAGGACCATTCTCCTGGTTTATGGTGGTTTGGTCCATCCAGATGTTGAGGACTGCTCTCTTAGCTTATGGTGGTTTGGTCCATCCAGATGTTAAGGACTTCTCTCTTTGATTATAGTGGTCTGGCCCATCCAGATGTTGAGGACCACTCTCCTGGCTTATGGTGGTTTGGTCCATCCAGATGTTAAGGACTGCTCTCTTAGCTTATGGTGGTCTGATTCCTCACCTTTAAGACCAGTATGCATTGATAGTTTGGAACTTTGGGAAAAGGCATGTTGTTACACCGTGGATGGAGTGAAGCCTAGAGCTGGTGTTTCTGTGATGTTTTATACATAGCAGACACTCTAGGAATTCAATTTCAGCAAAGCCGTTATGGCTGGAAGTCAACAGTACTGACTGCAGTACATTGTGTCGACTTTAATGGAACTCTGTGCTTAATGGGCAGACACATTTTGAGGAAGTCTGGAACAAAGTCCCGTGAGCAACCTGGGCAATTCCAGTTTTGCTAAAGTAGACATAATGACATTGATATTCGCATGGAGTTTACATACACGCTGACAGCAATTTAGGTGAGAAGCAGGGACTCAGACAAGCTCTGTACCCAGGTGCAGCTTTAACTTTACTATGTAGTACAGCCTGGCCTTGAACTCACATTTCTTCTGTCTCCACCCACAGAGGGGGTGGAGCACCATTGTCTTTGCAAGGGTCTTAGACATACTAGGCAAATGCTCAGCTACTGCCCTATATCCCCAAGCTTCCAAATTTATTCTTCCTTGTTTTGATTTTTGAAATGGGGTCTTACCTTATCTCAGTCTGGCTGGATCTTACAATCCTCCTGCCTCAGACTCTTGAGTGCCAACATTACAGATCTACCAGGGTCTTGTAATGTAGCCCAAGCTGGTCTCCAATTTGAGATCTCCTTGCCTCTGCTTCCTGAGCTCTGAGATCACAGGTGTGTGTTACTGACTCACTCTAAATCACCCTCACTTGTCTTTGTCTCGAGATACCTTTAGTTTATTCATCTCAACTAGACTGATCATCTTTTACTTATGCATTAAACAGTCTGTCTGTCTCTCTGACAGGGTCTCACTATGTAGTCCTGCAACTAGCTCTGTAGACCACGGGGGTTGTGGAGGATTTTCATTTGGTAAGAAGTAGGGTACAAAAATTACAAGTTTAAAAAAATTACAGACTATAGTATTGAGCTTTTTTGTAAAATAATGAATGAATCTGGCCTGCCCAGAGAGTAGAATAACTTGAGGGAAAAAATCTTGTTTTCCCACTTAGTAAGCAAGTGATGTTTGTTTATTTTTTAACGTATTTGCCCATCCCAGACTGAACCTGAGTAAGATTTGGTTCCCACTGCTGAAGAAATTATTAGATTAGTGAGAGCAAACCCATTCATTAGTAAATATATCTTAAACAGATAATGATGATGAGGAGGATAATAATAGTAATAATTGTTGCTTGCTCTCTACTCCTGCCTATGACAGTTTATCCTGGAGCCACATATGAGTGACCGTAGCCTGGGAATACAGATTCCAGTTTCTCCAAATTCCGTATTCCAAAGTGGTAGCATAGTAACAGACATAACAGCACAAAGAGCCCTGTAAGCCGGGCGCTTAGAGAGCATTCCTGTCAACTCAGGCGGGAGCTCCAGGGAGAGGAGGGATCCCAGCAGCAGCCTCGGGGGCTGTCTGATGGCATTCTGAGCCTTTTGATTGGTGCAGTTAGTGGCCTGTACATTCCAGAGATTTACCTGATATGGCTAGTAAGGGCAGAGATAGCCCAAGATAGTTTGTAATTAAACCTTGCAACATAGCGACCTCTCCACAATCACTGAAGGTACAGTCATCCTGTGGTCAAGCGGGTGTGTCTTTTTTCCAGGAATTTTGGTCTACACTAAAGACAGAGTATTCTAAGTCCTACTATAAGCAGAAAGTCCCTGTGGATAAAGCTGCCTGGACACTTGGGGACCACTAAGCCCCGAGAAGGTGACCTCAAGGCCGAGTACTTTGCTGGTAGGCAAAGCTGAGGAGGGTGCATTCTTGGGAGAGATAACAGCAGTGCACTGAAAGTATGGCCAAGGCTAGGGTGGGGGCTTCCTTCCTGGGGAGTTTGGACATCTCCTGAGAGGCGAGGCGGTGGGGTACACGAGGCCAGGGAGTCTGAGAACTCAGATATTAGAGTTGTTTTAATGTATTCTCAGGAATAGACACGCAAATGTTGTGATGTCTGCTTTGCTATTCACAAGGTAATTCCAGAGTGGTGGGGGACACTGTTAAGACGGGGTACCAGTCCTGTAGTGTGAGATACAACTTAATTTTATCAGTCAGTTCAAAGAGCTAGGTTTTTGCTTGCCCGCCCACCCACCTGCCCTCCTTCTTTCCCTCCCTCCCTCTCTCCCTCCCTCCCTTCCTCCCTCCCTCCTCCCCCTCTCTATCTCTTTCTTTCTTTCTTTCTTTTCTTTCTTTCTTTCTTTCTTTCTTTCTTTCTTTCTTTCTTTCTTTCTTTCTTTCTTTCTTTCTTTCTTTCTTTCTTTCTTTCTTTCTTTCTTTCTTTCTTTCTTTCTTCCTTCCTTCCTTCCTTCCTTCCTTCCTTCCTTCCTTCCTTCCTTCCTTCCTTCCTTCTTCCTTCCTTCCTTTCTCTCTCTCTTTCTGTTTTTGCTGTTCATTTGTTTTTGTTTTTTTGAGACAGGATCTTATCACATAGCCCAGGCTGACCTAGGACCTGTGTTCAACCTCAGGAGTGCTAGACTTTCAGGTACAAACCACTGTGCCCAACTTTCTGTTTGGTTTTGGCTTTGGAGACAGGGTCTAGCCTCAAACTATGCAGTAGAAGGTGACTTGAGCTGAATCTTCTTGCCACTCAGTTCTAAGGGCTGGGATTACAGGTGTGTGACTACAAGTGTAGTCTTTGGGTTTACTGCATCTGGTCTTAACCTTGCATGGCCTGTGTTTGTTGCCCAGCGTGAGGTGTGCCCTGGTGGATGTTTTGTGTGAACTGAGAAGAAGGCATGTTGTTGAAGAGACTGTTCCATAAATATCAGCAATGGTCCCATTTGCTTGCTAGTACTGTTCAGGTGACCTGTGTCTTTACTGACTTCTGGTGCATGTCTTTTGAGATGTGGAGCAAATTCAGGGCCTTGTGGATGCTGGGCAAGTGTTCCACTACCCTGCAAGCCAGCTTGAAATTTCTCTCCTTAATTCTTGACTGTGCCACCACCACTGGAATGCTGGGATTAAAGGCTTGCACCAAGAGAAAATAAAGGTAAATCCTAGAGGGTTGATCTACCCAGTACCGTCTAAGGACTTCAGGTTCCCAACCGTCTCTGTCATCTCATTCTGTTAGTCCTGTGGAGCCTGCCTCATGGATTGGTAACTTTCACTCGGTCCCCTTTCCTCCTGACATTTTCTCCTGGTTCTAATGAAGACAGTGTAAGAAATTTATCTAGTTTTTCCATTTTTCCTTTTGATTGGAGTTCACATGGTATGCCTTTTCCATCTCTTGTTGTTGTTTGTTGGTTGGTTTTGGTTTTTAAAGTCAGAGTCTCACTGTGTAGCTCTTGCTACCTGTATCCAATGTATGGATCAGGGTGGCCTCTAGCTCTCTGGGGTTCCCCCTGCCCCTGCCCCTCAGTTCTGAGATTATAGGCAAGTGTCTTTACAACTGTGGGGCTTTTGCATCATGGCTTGTTATTGATCAGGATACAGTGATTCCAGCTATTACAGCTGTGCCGTTGTGGTGACATTAGTGTCTTCTGTGTTTGTAACTTTTCTCTGTTGCCGTTATCTCTGCCCCACACATGCACGCACGCACCCTTCTCTTCTCCTGTATTAACTCAGCACTCTGAATTTACCTTTCTTCAAAGCCCAGGGGCACGGTGACATGGTTGGGGACCGGCCCTTCCCTCAGGCCACAGAAGGCTCGGAGGAAGGCTTTCTCCTGGAGAGCTGGCCTTCCTGTGGGCAGGATTCTGGGTGGGACCTTTTCTTACTGAAAGTCTTCCCACCCTTTGCCAAAGGCAAACCCCAGGATCTCCCGTTCTGTCTCCAGAGTGAGACTCCTGGCTTGAAGCCTGGGCAGTTTTTGTTTGCCAGTCCTGAGACCACACACCTGGACCTTCCCTTTCCTGCTGGCTGCTCCTCCCTGCAGCCCCCTCTGTCACAGCAGCTCATCACAGTGAGGTTCTCACCAGCTCATGGCTCCACAGGCTTCCGATGGGAAGCAGATTTCACCCGCCATCCGAGTCCCAGAGTCTTTCCTGTTACTCAATGGTTTCTGCTGTAAAGGCAAGGATCTCACTTAAGATTTTTTTTTTTTTTTTTTTTTTTTGGCTTTTCGAGACAGGGTTTCTCTGTGTAGCTTTGCGCCTTTCCTGGAGCTCACTTGGTAGCCCAGGCTGGCCTCGAACTCACAGAGATCCGCCTGGCTCTGCCTCCGGAGTGCTGGGATTAAAGGCGTGCGCCACCAACGCCCGGCAAGATTTTTTGTTATGTTATGATATGTTATGGTTTTTTTGTTGTTGTTGTTATGATAAACTTTAGTTTTGCTTTCTTTGCAAATTTTTTCTGTCACTAGTTCTGCACACTAGTAACAACTGTAAGTTACGGTATTGGGCACACCACACCGTACTGTTACAAACCACTCACTCCACATGGTGGTGTGTGCCTATAAGCTGAGTCCTCACTAGCCTGGGCTGTAACGGTGGCGGCCCTACTAAAAGTCATGATAACCCAAAGGTCATAAAAACATGCTACACCTTGGATGGTACCTTTAGTACCATCTGAGAAACTAACCATGGGACTCTCATGTGGTGGTATTGTGTTCCCCAAAATATTGTGCACCCTAATAAACTTATCTGGGGTCAGAGACAGAACAGCCACAATGTTAAACATGAGGATAGGCAGTGGTAGCACACGCCTTTAATCCTAGAATTCCAGAGGCAGAAACCCATGTGTTCAAGGATACAGCCAAGCATGGTGACTCACGCCTTTAATCCCAAAAAGCAAGCCTTTAATCCTAGGGAGTGAGGCAGAAAGAGAAAGATATATAAGGCGTGAAGACCAGAAACTAGAAGCATTTGGCTGGTTAATCTTTCAGGCTTCCTAGCAGCATTTCAGCTGAGACCCATTCTGGATGAGGACTCAGAGGCTTCCAGTCTGAGGAAACAGGACCAGCTGAGGAACTGGTGAGGTGAGGAAGCTGTGGTTTGTTCTGTCTCTCTGATCTTCCAGTATTCACCCCAATAACTGGCCTCAGGTTTGATTTTATTAATAAGACTCTCTGAGATTCCTGCTACACTCTCAGATTGCTCTAACCAAGACAGTTGGCTTAAATTTTAATCAGTAATGTTTGCAAGTCTCCATTTTTGCTGTTCTAAGTATATTTATTTAGTTTTTATATTTATTATTTTAGTTTATTATTTAGTTTTGTCAAATTGATGAGCAATATTTGTTCTTTATTTGCATTTCTGATGTTCTTAATACCTGTGTAATGATGTATTCTTTTTACCTGCAATGGTTTGTTATTTTAATTAGTTGATTTGTAGTTTCCATTGAGATAGGTTCTCACTCTGAAGCCCAGGCTTGTCTTAATTCTCATGCCTCCTGGGTGCTGGGATTATGGATGTGAGCCACAAGGCTTGGCTGGTTTTTATTTCAGGCATATGTTGGTCTAGGGTGTTCATTTTTTTTTGGTTTTTTGTGAGTTTTGTTGTTGTTGTTGTTTGTCTGAGACAGGGTTACTCTGTGTAACAGCCCTGGCTATCCTGGAACTCACTCTGTAGACTAGGCTGGCCTCAAATTCACAGAGATCCTCCTGTCTCTGCCTCCGTAGTGCTGGGATTAAAGGCATGCACCACCACCTCCCTGTTTAGGTCTAGGGATTTTAATTAAAATTCCATAGATATTCTAGTTACTAAGACTTGATTAGACAATCTAAAGTATTTAAAAATACTTTAAATCTAAACTATTTAAAAATACTTTAAATCTAAACTATTTATTTTTTATTTGCTCATTTCTTTCTTCATTTTTTATTTACATTTCTCTTAGGACTGCTCCTGCTTGTTTTGTATGTCATAACTCTGTGGTATTTTTACTCATAAATTTGTCTTTTTTTAAAAAACATAATTTACTATAAGCTATAATCATTTCTTTCTGTACTTGCTACCAATATTTTGTTTACATTTATACCTTTGTTTAGAAGTATTATTTTTATTTATAAATAGAAAGAAGAAGAAATCACAACAACCCCTTTTTGGTTTTTGAGACAGGTTCTCTCTATGTAACCCTGGCAAGCCTGAAACTCTCCATGTAGCCGAGGCTGACTTCACAGAAATCTGCCTGCTTCTGCCTCCTGCAGTGTGGTGCCTGTCACACCCATTATAATTTGTGCAGTGTGAAGAGCTGTAGAATTTTCTCTACCTTAGCCCACAGCAGAAATTAGAAATGGGGAAATAGTGTGGTTGAGCTCATCCAGGTATGAATTCCAAAGAATTGTCTAAGATGAGAATGCAGAAGGGTTACAGCTGGACACACTGACCTGAACTTCAGCAGAAACATTTAGAATGCAAAATTTGTCAGGCAGCCAGGGTTACAGAAGCACTGAGCTGTAAAAAATTCTTTGGAAGTCCTTTATACGATATAAAAACTTGCTTTCAGAAAATGCTAGTAATTGTAGGTCTGACAAGAATTTATTTAATAGTGTAATCAAATTATACTAAGTAATACCAGCTAACCTTCATCAAGGTAATGTTCCTCTGTGGTGTCCATCAGTAATGGTTATCCTGACAGCAGAATATCAGTTGGAGCCCTAGCTGGAGGTGGTTGAGGATGCTAACCTAGAGATGCCTGCATATCTGCTCAGAGCTGTCTGTCATTTCTGAGTGTTCTGGGTGGTTCTGAGTTTCTCTGATATGTTTTCTCCTCTGAAAAGATGTTTAAAGAATTGAACGCATGATGAGTTTAGCTTGGGGAATGTTAGGGAATAGGTCTTAAAATATTTTCCTATAAAGGAGATGGATGGTTTTAGAACATCTCACATTGAGCTAAACTCTGATGACTGTCATTGAAAGGCAAAAAGTTGTCTTCAGAAGGTAGGAATTTGATTTATTATTGTTGTTGTTGTTACTACTACTACTATTGAGTGGGTCTCACTATGTAGCCCTTGATATCCTGGGTAGCCTTGAACTCACAGAGATCCACCTGCTTCTGCCTCCAGAATGCTAGGACTCAAGGTGTGGCCACCACACCCTTAAGAATTTAAGCTGCTCTGAACAAGTGACAGTGGCCCCTGGATCTCTTCCATGCTGGGGACTGATGCAGAATTTTAACTGTGGTTCTGCTGTATCTGTAGTTGTTTCCTGATTCACATGTTGAATCGCAAGCTTGCATGAAGCTTGTAGCACCCTTCTTGTAGTGTAAGAAAAATATGGATTTTTTTTTTCTTAGAAAACTTAGGAGGAAGCGCACGAGGAACTGCAGTTCTTGATGAAGCTGTTTCTTTTTCTCCTAAGATCGTCACTTAGCAAAGCTGTTGGAAGTTTTTAGACTGGCCTCTGGGAAGCAGCTGGTGACTGCACAAGTATATTAAAGGGCAGATTATTCACTTGGTCCTTGTGCTTCTGTGATGAATGATGAAAATCCTTTTAAAGGATTTTGTAAGGGAAGTGTAAAGTGGTTTTCAGGCATTAACATAAAAGGTTAGATTAAGGAATGCTGTCTGGATTAAGGAACATTATCCCACTGATATTTAAATACCCTCCTGTTGGCAGTACAAACACTTTTTCTTGTGGGAAAAAAAAATTATGATTTCTGTTAGAAAGCCTATTAAACACAATCTTCATAATAAAAAACTCTGTTAATATTCCTCCCCAAATATAATTCCATAGTTTATCCTCCCACTGTGCATCCTGCATATTTCTCTAATCTCTTGCTTTGTAATTCTGTTCTTTAGTTGGGCTTGGTTGCACAGGCCTATGGCCTCAGCTCTTAGGCGGCTCAGGCCGGAGGCTTGTCATGAATTTAGTGTGAGGCAAGCCTGAGGTCATACAGTAGCAAGACCCTGTATCCAAAAGCTAAACCAAACATGTACACGGATACAGCCTTGCACACTGTCGGTAGTCATGAACACTGATACAGCCTTGCACACCGTCGGTAGACATGCACACTGATACAGCCTTGCACACAATTGGTAGGCATGTATGCTGATACAGCCTTGTACACTATCTGTAAGCATGTACACTGATACAACCTTGCACACCATTGGTAGGCGTGTATGCTGATACAGCCTTGTACACTATCTGTAAGCACGTACGCTGATACAGCCTTGCACACTGTTGGTATACACTTACGCTGATACAGCCATTACAGAAAACAGTGTAGAGGCTCCTTAAAACCACCAGAATTAAAACTGTGCAATGATCCAGCAATTCTCTTCTAGATATTGACATGAAATTGATTTCAGGGGCCTGGAGAGATGGCTCAGAGGTTAAGAGCACTGGTTGCTCTTCCAAAGGTCCTGAGTTCAATTCCCAGCAACCACATGGTGGCTCACAAACATCTGTAATGAGATCTGGTGCCCTCTTCTGGCATGCAGGCATACATGGAGGCAGAACACTGTACATAATAAATTTGAAAAAAAATCTTAAAAAGGAAAGAAAAGAAATTGATCTCAGATACCTCCATTCCCATGCTTGCCTTAGAGTTGTTTACAATGGCCAAGATGTAGATGTAGAAACAACCTACATGCTTCTTGATGTGGTTTGAATGAGAATGGCCCCCATAGGCTCATATATATGAATATTTGATTCTTAGTTGGTGGATGCTTAGGAAGTATAAAGAAGTGTGACCTTGTTGGAGGCAGTGTATCATTGGGAGTGGGCCTTGAGGTTTGAAAAGCCCATCCCGGGCCCAGTCATTCTCTGTCTCTCTCTGTCTCTCTATCACTCTCTCTCCATCTTGTGGATAAGACACAAGCTCTTAGCGGCTGGTCCAGTGCTACCCCTGCCTGTTGTTGTGCTCCCCGTTATGGTGATCATGGACTAACACTTTCTTACGTGAAACTGCACGCAAGCCCCCAGGTAATGCTTTCTTTGATAAGTTGCCTCAGTCATGTTGTCCCTTCAAAGCCATAGAACAGTAACTAAGACGATATATAAATGGATTAAAAAGTGATAAGAGTATATATACCCAGTGGAATAGTATTCTGCCTTAGAGAACACAAACACCCTTTTATTTGCAAACAGTATGGATGAGCCTCGAGTATATTATGTTGCGTATGAATTGAGGTGTCTTTGCAAGTACAGACACTGCATGTTGCCACTTACATGACAGAGCAGCACAGTAGGGTGGTGGTTGTCTCGCCAGAGCTGGTGGGAAATGGAGGAGCTGTTGGTCAAGGGTGCAAAGTTCTGGACATCTAATACGCAGCATTGGGACTATGGTGGCAACGTGGAATTGTACAGTCAACATGTGCTGAAAGGGTAGATGTACAAAAGCCTCACTTTTTGTTTTTTTGGTTTTTTACAAGATTTTTATCTTGCTGTGTATGTGTCTGTACTCCTATGTGATTTTATGTGCACCACATGTGTGCAGGTGCCCACAGAGGCCAGAAGAGGGCATCCGAACCCCTGGAACTGGAGTTGGAAGCAGTTATAAGTGGCATGCCCCGTGTGCATGCTTACTGACCACTTCCAATCTTACGTTTCACTTAGAGATTTTTCAGGACTGTAAAATACCAGCACAGTAGTAGGCCTCTTGAATATATTTGCTGAAATCCTTTTATTAACATTTGGCAGACTTAAGTTGTGTTTCCCCAAAATGAATATATTGGACAGCCTTGAGCTGGGCTCATTTTTGTTTGTTACTGTGCGGTTAAATGTTTTCGTCCCTTTGCCTATATGTCCACGCACTCTTTGCTGCAGTGGGGCTCTTGAGGATATATGATCACAGTAGTCACTCCACAGAGCCAGCACCGCCAGATGCAGAGTTTGAGGCCGCCTGGCTGCCCCTCATCTGGGGGGCACCCCTCATCTGGGGGGGCACCCCTCATCTGGGAGGCACCCCTCGCCTGGGAGATGCCCCTCGTCTGGGAGGCGCCCCTCGTCTGGGAGGCGCCCCTCGTCTGGGAGGCACCCCTCGTCTGGGAGGCACCCCTCGTCTGGGAGGCACCTCTCGTCTGGGAGGCACCTCTCGTCTGGGGGGCACCCCTCGTCTGGGAGGCACCCCTCATCTTGGGGGTGCCCCTCAGGCCTTCTTGCCTTAGGGGAAGTAGAATGTTCAGGTGTAAGCTTGCACAGAATCCTCCAGGGCGAAATGCTTCAGATCCTTGTTCTCAAAGTTTCAAAATGTCAGTGAGATGTAGCAGGTGAGATCCTGCTTTCACGTGGCCTTTCACTTCTTGAGGTAGTACACTAGTTCATGTAACCACATAGCAGAAATAAAAGCAGGCCATGGCTACTTTTTTACAGACTGAAAACAAACTGCTTTTCATCCAGATTGTCCTTATCCATAATGTTCTCCCAGCCTTCCTGGTGCCTTTGTTAGATTTCCTGTTTTTGTGTCTGAGATAGGCTAGTTCCCGGCACAGTCTGAGTAACCGAACGGCTGTTGGTGCTGTCTGAACCTGGGGTTGATTCCCATTGCTTAGTTCACTGACTGCGGGTCCAGTGAGGGATGCACTTTACATAACTGCACAGTATGCACTCAGACTTCCTCACCTAAAATAGGCGACATCGGCCAGTAGCCATCCTTAGCACATCCAGCCCACTGGTTTCTTTGCGGCTTCTTTTAAAAAATGTCCGTCACTGTGATGAATTAACAAGACTTGACAGATGTTTCCAACCACAGTTTAAGAAAGTGGTCTTTAGTTCTATGATCAATCTTTTTATATTTATAACACATAAGGGATAGCATTCCATTTATGTATTTTTCAGACTAACAAATTGTTCATCACATCTCAAAATTCTTCATATCAAAGCATTTTAAAATTAAAACTAGTAAAGTTTTGGACTATGCTTCCTTTTGGCTTTTTTTTTTTTTTTTTTTTTTTTTTTTATGTTTTGAGGTTAGGGCTCACTTTCCGACTTCATTCCTTTTACATATGCTTGACTGTTAAGCCTCGTAGTGGTGAGGTTTGTGGTCCCTTCCTATGATTTGAACCTGATGTTAAATGAATGGCAAGCATTTCCTACTTGCCCCATTACATCCTGTGTAAATTGGGAACCAGTAGGAGGCTGAGGTTGAATGGTCCGTGGGGCTGTTCTGGGAAGTTTATCAGCCGCAGCTCTGCATTTACAGCCTCAGATGTCGGACCGTCCTAGGACTGTTCAAGTTCTCCGAGGCTTGCTTGGCGGAGGCACGGCGGGCACGTGCTGACTGTTCCTGTCTTGACATTTCCCTACAGAATCAGCAGCAGTGTGCTTCACCACCAGCCAAGATGAACATGGTGAAGAGGATCATGGGGCGGCCTCGGCAGGAGGAGTGCAGTCCGCAGGACAACGCCTTGGGCCTCATGCATCTCCGCCGGCTCTTCACGGAGCTCTGCCATCCTCCGAGGCACATGACCCAGAAAGAGCAGGAAGAGAAGCTGTACATGATGCTGCCGGTGTTTAACAGGGTGAGTCCACCTGGCTGAACAGCCCTTCCGGGACTGTTGGCCACCACGGAAACCTCAGTCAGGGTGGTGGGACGTCACCGGGAGATGACAGCATGGGCCTTGCTTTGTTTTTTTTAATTTGCTGTAAGCCAGATGGGCACACAGCTGTAGTTACCGCCCCTGGGAGACTGAGCAGATTGCAGGTTGGAGGCTAGCCTGGGCTAGCGTGATACCCACATCTCCATTTCTACAGCGAGAGGGGTGAAAGCTGGCAGAGTGCACTGTGCCGGCTTGGCCTCTTCAGCCTGGTGTGGGAATGGAAAGCACTCGCTCGGTTTTAGAAGAGGGGAGACTGTCACTTGTCTCCGTGTTATTCTGCCGCGCGATTGCTCAAGTCCTCACACGTGGGCACGGTAGTACGACCTTTAACCCCGGCATCCAGGGGGCAGAGGCAGGTGGATCTCTGTGGGTTCCAGGCCAGCCCGGTCTGCAGAGTGAGTTCCTGTCAGGCCGCCAGGGCTACATCATGAGACCGTCTCAGAGAAAAAAGGCATCACAGTTAGCGCTGGCCAGCCGGCTTTCTGACCTGTAAGCAGATAGTTACTGGCTACGGTGACTGTAAGGAGACTGTGACCGCCACTGAATCTGCTGCCGTCCACCAAATGTGACCGACTGCCACTGAAGAAGCTCTTAACTCAGCTTTTCTACTCCTTCCCCAATGTGTCCTTCTAATCGACCTCCCACTAAGCAATGTGGGAATTTGCTTCCAGCCACCACATGGGCAATCCCCCTGCCTCACACACTCTACTCTCCCCATCTCCATGTAGTTGTTCTGTTCTCAGTGCCTGGCCGCTGACTAAGGGTCCGTGTAATGCAAAGGTGCATCTTGGGGTCTGTCACCTTTTGCTCCTGATACCATAATCTGCTTAGTTTCTGACTCCTCCTCCGTCCTCACCCCCACCCCCCACCCCCTTCTCACTCCTTTCTCCCCCTTGTCTGTCTCTCCCTGTTTCTGGATTTCTCCCTTTTCTCTCCCACTGCTCTCCCCATTCCTTCTTCCTCCCGACTCCATCTCTCTGTGCCCCCATCCCTCTAACACACGCCCCCCATCTCTCCTCCCCCCTCCCTCCCCGCCGAGGTTCTGACTCACTAATCTTTCCTCGTCTCTGTATCATTCTGTCTGGGGCTTATCTTCTGGAAATTGTCCGGGCTCTTCTTTTCTCCTAATTGTCTGTGCTGATATTTAAGGATGAGATATTGAAAATAACCCTGGAAATTACGGGTGTGGAAAAGTGGGGCTTTTCTGTGGTAAGATGATGTGGCAGCGTCACCTAGCTTGCGTAGTTGAGATCCTGCCCAGGTGTAGTATCCACAGGGCTTATTTCCTGAACCTTCTGCTCTCTCAGGAGAATGGGGTCTTGATAAGCTTGACAGCGAGCGTTTTCTTAAAGCCACGCTGTGGAATGAGGCTGACAGTTCATATTCAGTCCGTAGACTTCCACCTGACCTGTCGGTTTCCCACACCACTGCCTGGTCCTCGGTCTGCGCTGGAGTCAGAACTTTAGTTGTTTACATCATCTGCATTTTCCGGGCTGTAAAATAAAAAATATATATATATATATATATATACATGCACATGTATATATATATATGTGTATATATATACATATATATGTGTGTGTGTGTATGTATATATATATTTTACCTGTAGTTACTTTTCTTATTACTGTGATAACATTCCAGATCAAGGTAACTCAGGGAAATCTTAAGGTTCATTTTGGGTCACAGTTTGAAGTCACAGGCTGTCATGGTGAGGAAGGCATGATGTCAGGAAATCCATCTGCAGTCAGGAGGCAGAGGGTGATGAATGCTCAATGCTCAGGTCGCTTTCCCATGTGCCACTCCGTTAAAGTGAGTCTTCTTACCTCAGTTAATATAAACTAGATGCCCAGAGGTCAACCTAACCAGACAGCCCTCACAGATGTGCCCAGAGACTAAACCAGCCAGCCAGCCCTCACAGGTGTGCCCAGAGGTCAACCTAACCAGCCAGCCCTCACAGGTGTGCACAGAGGCTAAACCAACCAGCCAGCCCTCACAGGTGTGCCCAGAGGCCAACCTAACCAGACTGCTTTCACAGATGTGCCCAGAGGTCAACCTAACCAGCCAGCCCTCACAGGTGTGCCCAGAGGCTAAACCAGCCAGCCAGCCCTCACAGGTGTGCCCAGAGGCCAACCTAACCAGACAGCCCCCACAGGTGTGCCCAGAGGCCAACCTAACCAGACAGCCCTCACAGGTCAACCTAAATGGGCTGTTACTTTTTTAGAATAATATTGTGGAGAAGGAGAAGTAGTAACGATTGATCAGCGTTGAGAGCGTGGGGGAGGTGGGAGGTGACGACACAGAACTGGGTCTTGTCCAGATTGCTGTGGTGATACATTTTGTACCCTAGTAAAATTTACCTGAAGATCAGAGAGATAAGAAACAGGCCACCTCTTACCTTTCGGACTCCTCCAGCTGAAAGGGACGCTTCTGCTGAAAAGCCTTTAGTTCCTGTCTCCTCATGTCTTATATACCTTTCTCCGCCCAGCCATCACTTCCTGGGATTAAATGTGTGTGTGCTTCCCAGTACTGGGATTAAAGGTGTGTACCACCACTGCCTGGCATCTATGTTAAATCTAGTGGTTTATTCTGTCCTCTGATTTTCAGGTGAATTTTATTAGGGTACACAATATATATCACCACAGATTGCCCTGCTGTGGGAAGTAGGAGCTGCCTTGTGTCTGAGGATTTGCTGGATGGTCAAGAATAGCTGGAGTGGAAGGTGCATGGGAAGGGTTAGCGCACACACCGTCTATTGGGTTGTGCTTGATAGAATACGGAGAATGAAAATGTCAATGCATTCAGAAAATAAACATTCACGTTTTTTGCTTTCTGCCAAGAATAATGCGAGAGGAGATGATAGAATAAGCCCATGAGGGAAGGGGGGAAAATGTTTAAAACGGGAGCTGAGGTTGGCTGTGAGCAGGGCACCGGGTCAAGCCCTGCTCCCACAGGTCATTGATTTTATTGGAACCGGTTGTAGAAGGCTCTTGCTGTTTTTCTGCTTTTTTAAAAAAAATTCGTGATAAGCTATTGGCTACCGATTAGTTTAAGGTAATTCCTTTCCCTCAGACTGCGAACATTTCCAAGGAACGGGGATTGTAAAACAGTCGCAAGAACTTCCTTCAGCTTTTCTCCTGCAGTTCCTTGGGTTGGAACTCAGAGCCTGCTGTGTGCTAGGCAAGCGGTCTACCCTGAGCTACCTGCCCAGCTGGCTTCTCAGCTCTCAATGTGAACTCTTAAGTGATACCTGACATAGGTCTCTGTTGCCTCCCCACCCCCAAAACTCTCTCCCTCTCTCTGTCTCTCTTCCTGTCTCTCTCTCCATCAGTTAGGCTTCTGTAGTCACTGGAGTCTGGGACAATGAATCTTAGAAGTATTTGCATTTGTGTGTGTGTGTGTCTATGTATGTGTGTGCTTGCTTGCTTGCTTGCTTGTTTTCAAAATGGATCCAAGACAGGTTATCCTCTGTTCATACTGATTGGTTTAATTTTCTCATGCCTGTGTTATTGTAAAGAAGTATCATCAACTAGCTATTAAATTTTCTTCACATTGAAAGTTTTTAATTAGCTGATTAGAAGTGCTGGTATATGCAGTCCCATAACCTCCTTATAATGAATTATTTGACCATCAGAAGTTTAGTACTCTCTGTCTCTCTCTCTCTGTCTCTCCGTCTCTCTCTCTCTCTCTCTCTCTCTCTCTCTCTCTCTCTCTCTCTCTCTCTCGTGTGTGTGTGTGTGTGTGTGTGTGTGCGTGCGTGCGTGCGTGCGTGCGTGCGTGTGTGTGTGTGTGTTGGTAGAACTTAAATCTGGTGTGGGCTCCACCACTGAGCTATATCCCCACCCTTGGTTCAGTACCCACCACCCACCCCGTGTTTTGAGTCTTTCTCTATCCCACCTGCCTGCTCCCAAATAACCACCCAGGGACTTCTTATTAAGTGTGAAAGCTCTGCCAATAGCTTAGGCTTCTTTCTAACCAGCTCTAATAACTTAAACCATCTCTATTACTTTACTTGATACCATGTGACTCATGGCTTTTCACCTCATCTCCTACATGCCATGCTTCCTCCATGTCGGGGCGGCGACTCTTCTTCCCAGCGTTCTCTCTGCCTGGAAATCTTGCCTAGCTATCGGCCTTTTGGATCTTTATCAAACCAGTCAGAGTGACATATCTTTACACAGTATAAAGGAATATTCCACAACAACCCCGCGTGTGTGTGACTGTAGTTGTGGGAGTTCTCCAGTGTGGGCTCCACTGAGCTCCATACCGACCCCTGTTTAGTGAACTGATTGTGTGTGCTGTTGGCTTGTTTTGCGTGTGTGTTGTGGGCAGGCTTCTTACCTTCCTGGGAAATTCCCAAGTCATGGAAAGAGTGGGTGTTATTTCTATACTGTTGTGACCAATTAAAATATATACAAATTATACTCACCGTGTGAACACTAACAAGCAAAAATTACCATTTCCATTAAAACCACAAATTGATAATTGTTTAATAACGTTTGGCCACGTGCGTGAACATTCTCCGCTAACGAGAAATACTTTTGGTGAATGAACGGCTTAGTATGGCCAACCAGTTCCCACAATGTTTGCTGAAAATGAGTTGATTTTTGTGACTTTGCTTAATGTGTACTGCATGCCGAGCAAAGCTTCTCCAGTTTGCTTGGAAGTGTTATTCCAGTGTGTGAGTGTTGACTTCTGGATACATGGGTTGGTATTGACCTGTGCTGAGTACATTCTTCTGGGCCTGGCTTCATGCACAGTCTTGAGATGCCGCCCATGGGTTTTATCATAGTCCTGCAGGGCGGCTGCTGTTACCCATCTCAGACCACAGATCATGGGGCGCCTGAGAAGAGAGGAATAAACTTACTCAGCATTCCAAAAAAATAATCTTTATGTCCAAGAACAAAATCTCACAGAGGAAACACTTGGGATTAAACTTTGTGAAATGAATAGGTTTTCATTTCATGTGTGAAATTTCATAAAATGCCATTATTAATAATTATACTATATCTTACTTTTATTTTGAAATTAATATTTATGAACTTGATCCTTAAGAATTTCTCTTACTTTTTTTTTTTTTTTTTGGTTTTTTGAGACAGGGTTTCTCTGTGTAGCTTTGCGCCTTTCCTGGAACTCACTCTGTAGACCAGGCTGGCCTTGAACTCACAGAGATCCACCTGCTTCTGCCTCCCAAGTGCTGGGATTAAAGGTGTGTGCCACCACTGCCCAGCAAGAATTTCTCTTACTTTTGAAATTATTTCCAATTTATATTTGAGAAGTGTCCAAGTTGAAGACAATGTCCAAATCCCTCAAGTGACCTTTGTTTTTAAAATTATTGGCTTTAGACAGGGGCACACATGTTAAGAACCAGGTACAAGAAAGATCAAATCAAACAGAGTCTGTTTTGTTGCATTTTATATCCATAGCAACTCATTTAAGGACTAATAGTGGAGAGTATTATAACAATTTTAGATGGTGACATATTTAAGAATCAAAAGATCCTGGTGGAAGATTTTGTAAACATCCTAACTTCTTTTATTAGTCATATCTTTTTATATTTAATATAATATTTAATAACAAATATAGACTGGGCTCCTACTTTATGCACATCATTAAATAGCACCATTAAATTCTTTTCTCTGAATATGCCAAAAATATTTAGTTCAAGTGCTAGGTAATTTTCAATATTAGGTGGATATTAAAAATTAGCTTTAAGGGGCCTTAGGGAGTAGCATCTCCCTCACATGTGTGAGACCCTGGGTTTGATTCACAACACTGCTAAAATTAGAAGATGATTAACCCATAAAAATAACCCTTTTAATAACAAGTCAAGTTCTGTTCCTCCCCTCTAAGGTGTACAGTATGCAGAGTTGCAGGAGTAGGCTCTGACAAAATTTAATTGAGAAAATTATACTGAATGCTTCTCGGAATCAGACTGGCCTCATTTCAGTCTTGTGCTCTTACCTAGTGGCAAAGGTTAACTTCACTGACCCTAGTTCCCTTAACTATAAGAAGAGGATGCTAACAGCATCTGTTCTGTAAGAGTTTAATGAGACATTAGTGATGCTAGAAACACTGCAAGTCCTTGTTGTTTCTAAGTATTGTTATTATTGACTGTGTTACAAGCGCTTTTGTTCCTCAGACCTATCGTACAACCATCCTTTTTTGAGTTGAGTGCTAAGTGTGTCTCCCTTGATGGGTGGAGAATTGTAGGCAGACTTTTCTATCCCACTAGCTGTTCCCCAAATAACCACACAGAGACTTATTATTAATTATAAATGCCTGGCCGATAGCTTAGGCTTGTCTCCAGCCAGCTCTTGCAACCTAAATTAACCCGTTTCTATTAATGTGCATGCTGCTCCAAGGCTTGTTTACCTCATCTATGAACTTCCCATGTTGCTTCTTCATCTGGCTTGCAACTCTTGGGACTCCCTGACTCTCTGCCTTTCTCCCCAGCATTCTCTCTGACCAGAAGGTCTTGCCTAGTCATCAGCCAATTAGCTTTTTATTAACAATGAGAACCCAACATCCTGTACAGAAGGATTATTCCAAAGGAGGGAATCACATGGAGGGAGGGGGGAGGGAATACGGGGGAGAGACAGAAACAGAGACAGACAGACAGACAGACAGACAGAGACAGGGAGAGAGAGAACCCAAATCTCCTGCCTTGAAGCTCCATGCTCTGTCCCAAAGACATTTGCATGGTGGAACTTTGGTTGAAGGTGGCAAAGCGTACCTCGTGTTTACAGATGAAGTTATTGCTGTCAGTTACAAAGAACACACTTCCTTCTGTGGCCCCTTATCTTTGTTTTCAGACGGAGGTTTTACTTGCTGTGGTCCAGGCTGCCTGGCCTCTTCACCCTGTACCACCGTGATGGCATTTGCCCTTCTGAGGTTTTTGTGAAGCTCTGCTCTCTCTGCAGCATCATCCAGGGCCATCCTTAGGGTCTGTAACATCCTCAGACAGGCCCGTAGAGATCCTTCCTCCACACTAGACCTACCTTTTCACTCTTCATAGCATGTGGTTATCTTCCTTTTAAAGATTGTATTTGTTCATTTAAAACAGGATCTCACTGAGTAGCTCTGACTGTCCTGGAGCTCACTGGTAGACCAGATTGACCTCGGACTCAGGGAGATCCACTTACCTCTGTCTCCCAAGCATTGAGGTTAAAGGTGTATGCTGCCATGCCTGGCTCTATTTTTAACTATGTGTATATATTCTTGAACAGAGGAGGGCATCAGATCCCCTGGTGCTGGAGTTATGGTGTTGGTGAGCTTCCTAACATGGGTGCTAGGATTGGAACTTGGGTCCTCTGCAAGCACAGCAAGTGCTCTTAATTGGTAGACCC
The DNA here is from genome assembly GCF_004664715.2 of Peromyscus leucopus. Classification (NCBI taxonomy): domain Eukaryota; kingdom Metazoa; phylum Chordata; class Mammalia; order Rodentia; family Cricetidae; genus Peromyscus; species Peromyscus leucopus. The sequence goes on along the minus strand of NC_051071.1, from coordinate 86,369,265 downwards.
ATCTCTCTAGCCCCTTAAATTAATTTTCATTTCAATATTTTTATTTTTAATTATTTTTGGTGCTAGAGATAGAACTCAGGAATTCATACATTCTAAGTGCATGCCCTGTCACTGAGCTGAACCCTTAATTTTAATATTTTGGATTTTGGAACAGGATCTCTCTGGAGTTGTGAGCCTCTGGGGCCATAGGATTATAGGCATAAATTATAAAACTATAGATTGTAAAATTATAGTCTGTGCTGTGTGTGTGTGTGTGTATGGTATTAGGGAGTGAACTGGGTCATTAGAATTTTTAAGTTAATTTGCTTAACATTTGTCATCTAGATTAAAATATGAGCTTTGTCAACATTAGAATTTAGTCTTCATTTACCCATGAGTTCGCAACTCTGATACCTCTGCTTGTCACGTAGTAGGAAGTCAGGAAGTCTTTGTGAATGAATAAATGGGGGAAGAATCAGCAGTGTGGTTTCATTAGGCTAAGTATCACTTATGTAGAAGAAGCCATGCTTGTTCATTTCGGAGAAGCACCCAGAGCACAATTCTCTTTATCTTGAGAGGATCTCATGATAGAAATAAAGCAGTCAAATTCAAGTTTGTATAAGTTGGATGTGTTTTACTTGCCTGGTCTGAGGACCGCCTGAGTCACCCATTCTCATACTATCGAAGAAACAGCTGTTTATTTTATAAACTTTCTTCAGCTCTCACATATAAAACAATTCTTACAAGCAGAGTATAGTTTACGTCAATGTAATCTGTGTCTCAGGAAAATTTATCGACACCTTCATTTTAAAATTACATATTTATCCCTGAGTAGAGGTAAACAAGTGCTACTGCATCATTAGTCGGTGTCTGAATTTTTATCTTTTTTTAAAATTTGTTGAGGAATATTGGGTCGTGCTGGTGATACAGCCCAGCTGCTAAGAGTTACTGCCAGGCCTGCTTGAAGCCCTGGATTCAGACCCAAATGTCACACACACACACACACACACACACACACACACACACCAAAAAAAAAAAAAATACCAGAGCTATGGATCTTATTTAACAGGTGAAAGATTTAATTGAAAGTTCATTTTTATCAAAGAGTCATAGCGGCGGGGTGGAGTGGGGTGGGGGTGGGGGGAACAGGACTGGAGAGGTGGCTCAGTGGTTAAGAGCACAGGCCGCTCTTGCAGAGAACCCAGGTTCAGTTCCCAGCCCCACAAGGTGGCAAACAACAGACCATAACTCCGCTCCAGGGCATCTGGTGCAGTCTGCTGGCCTCACAGGCCCCAGGCAAACATGCATGGACACAATGCATGTATAGAAATACAGGCAAAACACTCATGAATAAATTAATTTTTTAAGTTTAAGAAACTGCAGGAAAGAATTGGGGAATTCTTTAAAAACAGTTTGTTCTTTGAAAGCGTAAAGATTCCTCCTGTGAAGTTGATGGAACAGATTATTCCTTGACCAGAGCAACCTTTGCAAAATGGTTTTTACTAGTTTCAACTTAATTTGAAACAGTATATTGTAGAGTTTACTACATATTTTACTAGGATCTGTGGAATAAAGTCTTTTATTATTGTACTGAGATGTTCAAATGCATATAGCGTACATGTATGACAGATGCTGAGTAGTCCACATGAATACATGTATGACAGATGCTTAACAAGTCTACATGCTTACAACATACATGTATGATAGATACTGAGAAGTCAGCATGCATGCAGCATACATGAGGGACAGATACTGAGAAATCCACATGCGTACAGCATACGTGTATGACAGATACTGGGAAGTCCACATGCATACAGCATATGCGTATGACAGATACTGGGAAGTCCACATGCATACAGCATATGCGTATGACAGATACTGAGAAGTCCACATGCACACAGCATACATGTATGGCAGATGCAGAGAAGTCTACTTTGTACATGTCTGACAGATACGAAGAAGTCTACATGCGTACAGCATATGTGTATGACGAACGTGTCTTAGGGAAACTGGATGGCCAACTAGGTGTGCTATTGACTAGGTTTTTGTCTTTCAAGTAATTGGTCCAAACTTTGTGGTCAAAATATGGGAAAACACGGAGTTCTTTGGGGAGTTTGAGTTTGCAGTTCTGTTGTGTTGCTCTGGTTTTTATTTGCTGGTTATTGGTGAAATTATTAAGGCCACTCCATGTAGTTAAAAGGGAGGTTTATTTTGTGGGGTAACTTACAAGTGAAGGGATAGGTAACAGGGTCTTGGAAAGGTGTAGCGCAGTCCGGTGGTGTTCTCTGGAGAACTCTGCTCGGTCTACCTCCAGCGTCCAGGGTCCAGGAACCAAGAGAGCTGGCCCATCCAGAACTCGGGTCTTCAGGGCCCTCTCTCGGCCCCGCCTTGTAGGCTGACAGTTACCGAAGCCTCAGTGGGGATTGGAACTTCCAGATCAAAGCTGGAATGGCTGCCCACTACAGCTGGTTGCTTTTTGTTTGGCTTTTGTTGTGAGACAGTGTCTTACTGTATGGCTCCTGAGCTGTTGTCCAGTTGTGTGTACCCGTTCTTCCGTTAGCCTTCCTGTTCCTTCACTAGTCTCCAGGTAGTGTGTGCTTACAGGAACAGTGTGCACATAAACAACCAGCCTTACTAGGGAGCGTCCCTGCAAATGCCTAGTGTGATGTTAGCTTGGGAAAGAATGTGAAAGTGGGCAAACTGTGTTTGCTCTATTTATAGCAGCCATTTGAATAGTAATAATATGAATATTGTATTATAAATGGGAAGTGTTATGACAGCTCAAAAGACAGACTTCCCTTTCAGCTGTAGAGAACAGTCTAAAAAAATTAAATCTGTCTATGTAGCTACTAAAATACTCTCTCTTCTCTTACGATGGTCCATCCTGTTTCATCCCTCCTCTGCTGAGCCCACACCAGTTTGTAAGAATTATTTATTACAAAGTTCATTTGTCCTAAATTTTTACGAAAGCCAGTTTGTCTATGAGTCTTCTGTTCATTCTTTTGTCTCCATCATTTTCATGGCAGCCGAATTTAGAAATGATTGTGGTTAGAATTTAGAAACTTCTGAAATATCACATAAAGGGAATGAATCCTCTGCTCAGCGTAGGTCAGTGTCTGCGTCTTCCCATAGGGCGTCTGACTCCATCAAAGGACCTTCCCCTCTCATGGCTTTTCTCTAAGTTTTCAAGTTAGATTCCCTCACAGAATGGTTACGTTTTCTGCTGGTTCTTTTTTTGCTAGGGACACTTTTCAGCTTTACCTAGTTAATTGTATCCTTAGCGCATTCGTATGTAAAAGGACACGTGGCCAGATGTGCTCTTTCAGTAAACACTTCTCTCCTTTACAGGTGTTTGGAAACGCTCCACCAAATACAATGACAGAAAAATTTTCTGACCTTCTGCAGTTTACAACGCAAGTCTCGCGACTCATGGTGACCGAGATCCGGAGGAGAGCATCAAACAAATCCACAGGTATTGACAGAAGCCGGCCAGGGGCAGGCCTAGGCAGGGGACCGCAGCTCTCTAAACATGTTGCTGGATGTCAGAGGAGGCAGCCCCACCGCGGGCCTGTGGATCTCAGCTGCAGCCCCTCCCGCCTCAGTCACGGCCACTGCAGTCTCGGCCACTGCAGTCTCGGCCCCTGCAGTCACGGCCACTGCAGTCACAGCCACTGCAGTCACAGCCCCACACACAGGCATCTCAGCTGCAGCAGCCCCCTCCCACCGCAGTCACAGTCCTCTGCTGCTTGGAGCATGGACTATCTGGAGCAGTTCCGCCCGAAGTGCCCCCGCAGGGCTGCTGGCCCCTCCACCCTGGCATCACTGCCAGCCTCAATGCAAATCCTTGAACCACAGGGTGATGCACAGAGCCGGTCTGTAATCTGGCCACATGTGTGCTCCTCTTCATTCTTGGTTCCCGTTCTCTGTTTTGATCAGAAAGAGCTATTGCAGGCTGCAGAGCTGACTCTGCTTCTGTTTCTGCACTTGGTATGTTCCTCCCGGAGGACAGTCCTCACCTCAGTTTGTCTAAATCTCCGCCTGGATTAAGTCTCAGTACCTTGATGAAAAAATTGTTCATAATTTCTGTAATCAAAACATTTTTTATTCTTTCAAACTACTTTTTTGTTTCTCATCCTCATGAGTGGTGCGTGCGTGCGTGTGCGTGTGCGTGCGTGTGCGTGTGCGTGTGTGTGTGTGTGTGTGCATATGTTATATAAGCAACTGAAGGGCTGTGCTGGTTAGTTGTTTTAATTTGACAAAGCTACTGTCATTTGAGAAGAAGAGCCTCAGTTGAGAAATGCCCTCACTAAAGTGACCTGTGGGGCATTTTCTTGATTAATGATTGATGTGGGAAGGCTCAACCCACGGGTCGCATTATCACCCCTGGACCCATGGTCTTGGATAGTATAAGAAAGCAGGCTGAGCAGACCAGTCAAGAGCATTCCCCCATGGCTTCTGCTTCAGTTCCCTGCCTTGAGTTCCTGCCCTGACTTCCCGCAGTGGTGGACTGTTACCTGGAAGTGCAGGATAAAATAAATCCTTTCCTCTACAAGTTGCTTCTGGTCATGATGTTTCATCCTGCAATAGAAACCCTAAGTCAGGGGTCTTTGTAATTTTGGGTAGTTGTTAGGCCAGCGAGGTGGTCTGCGGGAGCCCAGGGTGAGGAGGCAGGGTCATCTGGGACAATCTTGTAGCATGAATTGCATCAACCCTCCTAGTTTTGAGTGGAACTTGGTACTTTGAGTTCAGAGGAAGGTAGTCTTGTTGAGTCATTTTCGGGGTGCTTTGTCTTTTAATCAAAGGAGGATTTCCCAGAGAATTATTCAGACTTTTCTTAGAAGACATGATCTCAGACTTGGCATTTTGGAAGCCAGCATCAGGGAAAGGAGGAAGGTTGGGAACCTTCATTACATACACTTCTTCTTCATTCCTGTGTGCTGGTGGGTTTTCTCACGGCTTTCTCACCGTGCACTCAAAAGGGAGAGAGAAAGCTAGCCAGCCCTCAGGACTTCTCTACTGTGTGTCCTCACCCCGTTGTGAGGGACTACCCTCAGGACCCGATTCAACCCTGGTTCCTTCCCAGATGCCCCATCTGTGTGCAGCCTCGCAGTGAGCCTGCAGCTCAGACCACAACAGTGGCATTTCAGCAAATAGAGTTAAGTACACGATCTGAGATGTCTGTCTTAACCCTAGCCCATTGTGCAGTCTTTGGAATAATTAGAATGTCTTTAATTGAGGATTAAATCCATGCATTTGAAATGGGACAATAGGTAAATTGATGTGTGCATTTAAAACAGAGGTGACTTTGATTATGTTTGTACCTGAAAAATGTCTAATGAAAGGTCAGTTAACGTTTTGGCCTCATTCCCTCTCCTGTGCCCAGGGTGGGATCGACCCCTCTTTTAGTGCACACTCCTGATCCAGTTAATTTTGTGGAAGTGAAAATTTGTTATGTGAGGTTTATGTGGCTTTAGACAGATGGCAGGAAGGGAAATTTCTGTACACATTTGCCCCGTCATTGCGTTTTCTTTCTTGAATGACACCTGAGATTAGAACATAATCTCAAGACTTGATCTCACTGGCTTCACTTTCATCGCTGTTGCTGTCCTTTGAACACCTGAACCGTCTATGGAAGGACGTTCTGCTACACTTCAGATTTCTTTCCCAAACTCCCTTGAAGCTTTTATACCCATAAGACAGATCTTTTTCGTGAGATGACGGATGTCTTAAAAAGAGTGTGTCTCACTCTTAATTACAGTAGCAGTTACGCAAATATTTTACGTTTTAATTTTGAAGTATTCATAGCGTCGTGGGACATTGCAAGAATAATCCAGAGCATCTCCAGATGCCCTTCATGTGTCTCCCCCATTACTGGCATCTTCTTATTAAGGGATTTTTTGGTATATAGTGATGCTATTTTGTAAGTCCATATAAGTTTGAGATTTAACATTCTCAAGCTTATCTGGAGTTTCTAAGATTTCACATTCGTGTCTTGCCTCGCTTGTGCACAGTAATCTCTTCAGTTTGTTGCAGATGACTGTGCTGTGTATGAGAGGCTGCAGCTGGACCCCATAGAGTAGTTGTGAGTGCACCATGCCAGCGATAGAGAGGCTGGTGATGGCCGCAGTCCCCCAGTGGCAGCTTAGTGACTGCGGTGAAACCCTCATTAGACAACCCAGCCTTTCTTTCCAAACAGAAAAACAGTGTGCTGTGCTGTTCCCCAAGGATTTCAGAGCCACAACACCTTCAGGTAATTCCGTCCCCAAGGTGTGCACATGTGGTAGATATAAAAAAAAAAAAAAAGCAAGCAGAGAGGCTGTGACTTCTAATACCGTTTCCCAGCTAACTTTACAGGTGGCTTGTTTTTGAGGGCCAGGGCTACGCAGGGCTCTTCATTAATAGAACGAATGTAATACTGTGACTAACACGATTCCTGCTGCCATCCTGAAGCAGAGCTGGGCATGGCGCATGCTTTCAGCGGGCTTCACCTTTGTCATTGACATGTTGCATGTCCAGTTGCTCTAAATGTTGTCTTCTGGAACCCACTTGTAGTTTTTCTGTGTGACAGGAACTTACATCTGTCTTAAGGCTGTGTCCATCCTCTGCCTGTTTGATCTGAATCAAGCTCTACTACCTCCATGCATCTTTTTCCTTCAAGTGTTTATCTTGCTCTGCAGTGGAAAAGTTGAGACTTCCATCACAACTAACATGTGTCTTCATTCACTCTAGAACCTTTCAGTCACTATCAAACTTACATTTGTTAAACGTTCCTGAAATTAAAAGATCCTGACACATGTTTGTGACTAGAAGTAAGGGGTTTGATTTTCCACTGAGCGACATCCTCAGTCTAGACAAAAAGTCTTAGAGATGCCGCAAATGAAGTATATCTCTCCACGAGCTACTTCCTCACTTAAATACAAAGTGGAGGGTCTCTTTGCTTGATTGTCGATGACTGTATTGAAATCGGAAGGTGAAAGTCAATGATTCTTCTGCATTTATTTGTGGCATGAGGATGTAATTCATTGTTGTTGTTTAAGATTTATTGTTTTTAATTATGTGTGTGGGTGTGGGGGAGTATGTACATGTGAGTACGGATGCCTTTAGAGACCAGAAGAAGCATCTAAATAAACCCCTTCAACTGGAGTCGCAGGTAGTTGTGAGCCATTTGAACTGGGTGTTGTGACTTGAACCCAAGTCCTACAAGAGCACTGTACACAATTAACTGCCAAGATCTCTCTCTCCAGCCCTGATGATCCATTTAGCAGCAAAGTTTGGGACTTCCCCATATTAGCCAGCCACAAATGTGTCTAGACCTTTTAATCTGATTAAGTATATAGTTCAAAGCCAGGCACCAGTTAGCCCATACTGTCCATACTTAGGTCTTTTCTGTCTCAGAAAGTGAGCGTTAAACAAAGGTGCTCGAAGGACCCAGGGAAGGGTTCTACTGACTTCTCTCTTTTCGGTTTATTTTCACTTTTTACTTATTTGGCATACTGACCCACAGAGCATGGAATCGTGTTTACTAGGACAATGCCTGTCCCGTTGACCCTCACCCTTTTAAATGATGAAGACTGTCTTCATGTCCTCTGTCAGACAGAATATATAAGAAACACACCATTGCCAGGCATGGCAGAGGGGTCAAAGCAGAAGGATAAGGTGAGGCAGGCTAGTCTGGGCTGCATGAGAACCTGTCTCAAAGACAAAACAAAGATGGCCAACAAGATAGCTTGATTGGTAAGAGCCTGATGATGTAAGTTCAGTGTGCGGAACCTGTGGTGGAGGAGAAAACCAGCTCCGCAATGTTACCCTCCAGCTTCTTGTTCATGCTGTGTATGCCTGTGCACGCTTGCACCTACACACATCATAATCATAACGATGGCAATAATAATAAAGACAAAACAAACTGTACACCCCTTTCAAGTACAAATGCTTATCATTGTACAGATAAATAGAAACCAAAAGTATTCATAGTTTAAAATCAAAAGTACATTTTTGATGTGTTGGTTTAGCACCCTGTATTAATATCTGACAATCTTGAATAGTAGCAAAAAAAATATTTTTACCATTTTCTTTTAAAGCTAATACTGTTCATCCCAAATATATTCAAAGTCTGTGCCTATCTGTTGATTTTGGTCCTCTCTGCCAGGAAAATGATAATGCTTTGAGTTTTAAAGTTGATTGAGTTCTTTAAAAATGTTTTCCTTTCTCCTCTGTGAGTAATATAGGAGACATTAGCAAATCTTTTCATAAGTAGTGTTGTTACTAGGTAGTAATATGTTACTGTATTAGGTAACTAGACATGATCAGTATGAAAAGTAAAAGTCGTGTCCTAAAGATGTTGCATTAGGAAACTGGAGATGCACGGTTGAACATAAAGGCTGCCCAGTTATGAATGAGACATTTGGCCTGCTTTGGTCAAGAGTTTCAGCTCCCCGGAGGCGTGTGTGCTGTGTATCTGTTTGATTCTTCTCAGGGAAAGGGGTGTATAGTTCTCCTCCCTGGGAGTCGGCTTCTCCGCAGCCTTGCAGGAAACTTTCAGTTCAAGTTACACCTGTGCTCTCGGACTGCGGTTGCTAAAGTAGATTGATGAGTGGTATTCTTCCTTTTTCGTTTGTTCCCCTTGTGTGTAAGAAGATTGTCACACACTTGCAAGTACGCACATCCTGGTCACGTTACTCCCCTTCCCTAAATGTTACAGAATCCCTGCTGCCCAAGGTAAGCTGCATCTCGGTCACACTGTGTGCCGTCTTGCTATGCCCTGGTCTGGCTGCCCCTCGGGTGGGTACTTACTGAGTGCACACTTGCTGTCACACCCTGCCTGGTCAGTGACCAGGAGGACAGGGGCACAGGCTTCGCAGGGAATCTGTCCCTGTGATGCTTGTTCTCTGGAGAGGGCCAGAGTCTGTCAGTTAGTAAGTCAGGCACACCGTCCCAGGCCTCCTGTGGCATCTCAGCTAGCAGGTTTCTCTCGGCTGCTCGGGTTTTGCTGTTTGTGCACACACGTGTGGGGACAAGAGGCCAACCTGGGCTTGTTCTTCGGGTATTGCTCACTTTTTTTTTTTTTTTTTTTTGGACAAGGACTCTCAGTCTCTCACTGTCCTGGATCTCACCCACAGGCTGGATTGGCTAGTGACCCCCCCGAGAACCTGCCTGTCTCCACTTTCCCAGTGCTGAGATCGCAAGCCCAGCTTTTGTCCTTTTTAATTCTTTGACAGTCTTACTTGTACGTAATGAATTTTAGTCTTCTCCCTCCCCACCCTCCCCTCTCCTCTCACTGAACCCCTCCTTCCCTCTCTCCTCTCACTGAACCCCTCCTTTCCAGCCACCCCTCCCTGCTTTCTTGCCTCTTGTGTCTGGCCTGCTGAGTTTAACTAGGAATGCTGGCTTGAGCACAGGGAGGGGTCGTTTTCTAGCCAATAGGCAGGTTGGCAGTGTGTTTGCTGGAGAAGAAAGTGATGCCCTCAGCCCAGCCACCACCATGGTCTCCTAGGTAACGGTCGGGTCTCTTCCCCATAAATGTTGAAGGCCCACAGGTACCTGCTGCTGTCTTAGTTAGGTTCATGAGCCCAGCTTCGTGTACAGAGGACAGCTTCACACACACTCTGATTGTTTTTTTCACATGGATTCTGGAGGTCACGCTCAGGACCTTAAGCTTGCGTGAGTGACTGACCAGCTGAACTCTCCAGCTATCTCTCTCTCTCTCTCTCTCTCTCTCTCTCTCTCTCTCTCTCTCTCTCTCTCTCTCTCTCTCTAATATTTCTCCTTATTTCTCACAGACTAGACAGCTTGGATTTAAATATGAGCTCACTGTTGTCAAATTACTTATCTTCTCCATATTTTAAATTTTTACCAGAGGGGCTTATTAATAGGAAATAACTCATCCAGTTCTATGAAAACTGAATAAACTAAAACATGGGTACTGAAAACACTGCTGATACAGTTCAGACTCGGTAAAAAACAAATGATTGAATGTTTCCCGTTAAAATATTTCTTCAAGTGCAAGTGCATTAAGGTGAAATGTGTCCAGAACAGCGTCGTCTATAAAGTTGGCACTGAGTTATCTAAGCAAACACATTGGGCCGCGTTACACCGCAGAATAACAGCACACCTCAGAGCGGCCACGACCTCGTCTGCTTCCTGCTTCCTCATGAAGTGCTGGGTGCGCTCGCTCTGCTGTCTTGCCCAGCTCAGCAGGAGCCACTGGGAACTTCTGACAGTTTCTATTCGTACCAGATCTTAAAATTGGCAAACTGCTGATAAAATTCAGTGGATGTCTAGAGATTTCTCCACTTTCATTTCTCTCTTAAAATTCTTTAAAATTTATTCAGTTATTGTGATGTATTATGCATGTGCCTATAGTACCCGGGTAGACATTAGGGGACAGCTTGTGGGGGTCATTTATCTCCTTCCACCACGTGGGTCCTGCTGATTGAATCTGGGTCATCATGTTTATCAACAGACACGTTCACGTGCTGAGCCTCTTGGTTGTACCATTTTCACTTGGCTAAAGTCATAATCAACTAAATTGACTTTCAGATGTTCTTCTAACTCTACCCTTCTGTGAATGATGCTCATACGCCTTACTGTTTCTCTGTCCCCAGACTAGCCTCTCAAGTAGTCTCTGTGGGAGTCATGGACCCAGGCAGTGTCTTTTATCTTCTTACCACCGTTCTCTCTGGACTTGTAGAATGTCACACAGTGCTACTTCGTTGATAGTCTGAAAGTAGTATTTTCTACTTTGTCTCCTCTTACCCAGATCAACTACAGCCCTTAACTTGCCTTCCTTCATAATTGTGTGCATATATATATATTCTTTAAAAGATTGCATTTTAATTTTCTCATAGAGTACAAAATAATAATACTGCTATAAAATGTGTGCTTAGGAAATGACCCTTTCCCTGGTATGTTTTGTGGATTTTTAAGCTTATAAGTGATTCCCCTCCGTTTATTGATGTCCCTTTGGCTTTACAGAGGCTGCAAGTCGGGCCATCGTCCAGTTCCTGGAGATCAACCAGAGTGAAGAAGCCAGTAGAGGCTGGATGCTCCTGACAACGATTAACCTGCTGGCATCCTCTGGTCAGGTGAGTGCGCAGTGTTCGCGTTTGGTAACCGAACCCCTCAGTGTCCCGAGACTTCGATGCCGCAGTCATCGTTTCTGCCCTGCAGATTCTGCGTCCATGCCTCTCAGCTCTGTGAGCTGCCGCTTCTTGTTCCCAGATTTCTCATGAGGAAATACATGGCTCAAGTAGCATTTCCGTCTTCATCAGTCATAATACACATAAATACACCATCATGGAGCATAGTAGGCAACAAGATGGGCCACTGGTGGCCAGGGAGAACTAGCAGTGTATGCCTGCAGTGGGCATACCCAACACAGGTGTGACTCACACTGGAAAAATTCTGGCGTGTCAAATGTACCCATGTAATACCTTGAGCTAATGAATAAATGACATAGAATATTTACATTATTTCTGATTTTTACAAAAAATATGGAATAGTAACATCTTGGGTTTCAGAACAATGAATGTTTTCACCTGATTTATTCTTGAGACTGCTCTTTATTTCTCCTGACTCAGCTTTAAGTATCTGAGCTGAGACATGTCGAACAGACTCAATGAATGAGCCGTTTGGACACCTTACTTTTGTCCTTTGACATTGTTGGGATGTGAAGGTTTTCTCAGTTTTCTCTGTCTGGAGTATATTACCTATTAGAAGGAAAACCGATGCTGGGTATCTGTTGTCTAAACTCAGTGGACTTAGAGGATCCCAGCATCCTTAGCGATAGCGCTTCCAGAGTCACTGCAGAAACAGTGAGTGCCTCCAGCCACTGCAGTCTTAAGGCACTCAGCAGCCTGAGCGCTATAAAGGTCCAACTCAGCGCTTGGACCTTTTCCTCGGAACAGCCCGTGTTCTCTGTAGCTTGCTGGTTTGTCTGCACTCACTCATGACGCTTGGAGAACCTGCCAGACCCACTTATCCTGATTTTCAGAACTTGAGCTCTTTACATTTCAGCTTAGAAAGTGTTGCATCCCAACATCCCCCGAGTCCCAGGCCAGTCACCTAAATAACCTTCAGATAGTCCTAGCACAGACCACTGTTTCAGGGTCTGTGGCTGTACTAGAGACTAGCAGAATTCCCAGTTCCGTCTGCCATTGGTGACACCTGTAAATGCCCCTATACCTCAGTACCAAAATTCGATTTAAAGTACCATATCATTATATACTATCTAAATGTTACCATTTAAATGAAATAATTGCCATCAACACTTCCTATGTGTTAAGTTTGAATTGAAGTGTTCTGAATGTTACTAATACATTTTATAAATGCTTACGATCTCCTTATCGTAAGTGGACTGCACTACGGTAACACCTAACACAATAGAAGCTTGATAAATGTAGATGAACTTAAAACTCCATGAATGGGTAGGCAGCGTTTCAACTAAGAAGAGAGCCTGGCATGGTGGTCCGCACCTATAATCAGGAGGTAGAGGCAGGAAGATGGAAAGGGTGAGGCCAGCCTAGGCTGGACAGTGAGTTAGAGGCCAGTCTGGGCTATGTAATGAAACCGAGTCTCAAAGAAAGAAAAAGAATCCAATGGCGCCTTAATCACTTAAAACGATGACAAATGCGAGATACGTTTTGGCTGCCAAGTCATACTTTAAATCTACCAGTAATAAGATGAAAATGAAAAACCATATCGCTTTGCATAATGGGAAGGGAAAGCTGGTGGTAATTTGATTGGAAAATGGTGCATTTAAAAAGCAAATGCAGTGTTCTGCCTTGAGCTGCTGTTTGGGTTCGAGTGCCATTTTCTGCTGGCACCAGCATGAAACCAAGATGACTGTCGTCCTGACTCAACATACAGGAGACGAAGATACAATATAGCATTGCGAAACACAGCGATGAACCATGTGTAGCCCCTCAGCTACAGAAGTGCCAGAGTTAACATCCTGGGGTTGAGGGTTAGAGGAAGGAATGGGCTTTGGGGAATTGGGGACTGACAAAGACTTTCACTATGGACTATGCATGGTGGCACAGGGTGCTGAGAAGCCGTAAGCCGAGGCTGAGTAGAGCAGAGGCTTTGCAGGGAATGAGGATGTCTGGGTAGAAGTGGGCCAGACCTCGAAGGCATTGTTCTTGAAGCTTTCCCTCTCCTCCACAACTGTATCTGATCTGTTCATCTCTCCTGTGGCTTTCTGGATTAGTTTCCTTATTTCCTCGCCTCTGGCTGTCTCTGCTAGTTTATGAACTGTGCTGCTTCAGGCTAATGATCTGAATTCAGCTTCTCTTCTGTTTTGTTGGTAATACTTCATTGGGTGTCAGCCACCAGTTTAAAAAAAACAAAACTCAAGCTAGAGTGTGAGGCCATTTTCATGGACTATTGAGCACACACACTCAACTAGCTCTCCCACGTAAAGCAGGGTATGTCAATGATGAGTCTCGATGGTTCTCTTTGTGAGGACCGAACAGTGTTGAATCTGAGGGGTAAATGACATACCCCATGTACCTTTTGTTCATAGAACACTAATTAGAAAGTGGTCGTTATTGTGGCTTTCAGGCATCTGCCATTTTGGACTCTGTAGTGTAGCAGGAATCTTAGAAGGTCTTATTAATAAAATCAAACCTGAAGCCAGTTATTGGGGTGAACCCTGGAAGATCAGAGAAGCAGCGACCTCACCTCACCAGTTCCTCAGCTGACTGTTTTCTCAGACTGGAAGCTTCTGAATCCTCATTCAAATGGATGTCAGCTGAACTGTTGCTCAAAAGCCTAAATGTTTAACCAGCCAAATGCTTCTAGTACCTGGTCCTCACACCTTATATATCTTTCTGCCTTCTACCATCACTCCCTGGGATTAAAGGCGTGAGTCACCATGCTTGGCTGTTTCCTTGAACACACAGAGATCCACAGATGGATTTCTGCCTCTGGAATGCTAGGATTAAAGACGTGTGCTACCACTGCCTATCCTCTATGTTTAATATTGTGGCTGTTCTCTGACCCCAGATAAGTTTACTAGTGTGCACAATATTTTGGGGAACACAATACCACCACACTATAGTTCTTCATGTATGCCACCACGTGGTCTAGCATCCCAAGTGTCTTCAGGTGGTGTTCCCCCTACTTACTTTAATTATTCATAATTATCTGTTTCATTCCAGACATTGTTGATCATTCCCATTCATATTAAGTTGCATGTACTGCCATTGTCAGAGTTTAAATTAGAGCTGCTCATAGGTCTGTTAATGGTTATACCTTTTGGTCCTTCAAAAGGGAGGGTTTCTAGTCTTGGCATGCAGCTTTCCATGTACCATCTCACATAACCCCCCCCCCAGCCCAGTGGTTCTCAACCTTCCCAGTGCTGTGCCTCTCTAATTCAGTTCCTCATGTTGTGCTGACCCCAACCACAAAATTATTTTCTTTGCTACTTCATTACAGTAACTTTGCTACTGTTATGAATCGTAATGTAAATATCTGTGTTTTCTGATGGTCTCAGATGGCGACCCTGAGAAAGGATCATTCAACCTCCGAAGGGGTTATGACCCATAGATTGAGAATCTCTGCCCTAGGTGCTCAATAAATATGCTTGATAAGAAAGTAAATAAGTGAATTGAAAGATATTGCCAATTCCTATTATAGTATAACTTTATACCACACTGCACCATGGGCTTTTTGATAATTATATCATACTTCTTAGCAATACTGAAATGATTCATAAAAGATTGTCTATAATTTCTTCTTGTAAATCTTTGAAAATGATATAGAGTGTCATTTGTGTCTCTCGGATGTCCTTTCCATCCAAGAACATCCAAAAGAAATACAAATAGCCATTATAACAAAACATGTTAATACACAGTGTAGTGGCTAGTGAGTCTATTTGTTGATTGATTGATTCATCTATTTCTTTGGTATTGGATGGGACTCTTGCCCTCCAGGAGAGAATTCTACCCCAGGGTTATCTCCAGCCCTTGTTCTAGTTGGTCTTTTGAGAGATAGACTCTCAGTAAGTTGACCAGCCTGGCCTCAAGGTTACCTAGTTGTGCAGATAAACTTTGACCTTGGGATCCTCCTGTCTCTGCCTCCTAGGTAGCCAGGATTGCAGCCTGTGCCACCAAGCTTGACTTTTTTGTATTTATTGTTATTTTAGCTATCATATTTATCCAGAGATGTATGCATAGTTCTTGCTATTCATTGAGAGAGAGAGAGAGAGAGAGAGAGAGAGAGAGAGAGAGAGAGAGAGAGAGAGAGAGAAGAGAGAAAGAGAGAGAATGCACCCAGGAGACTAAGTAGTTTCACCATTTGTGATAATTAAGTGTGTGTTTCTTAAATTCCTAAAGTTCATGTTCTGTGAAACAAGCTGCTTAATAAATAAATATCATATTTAATAAGTAACTTACTGCATGGCCAGCAAACCAGTCTCAACATTTGATTAAAGCAAATTTGCCCAGATGGCAGACTGACTGTTTCTCAGTCTGAAGTCGGTTTGTAAGTCTTTCCTGCGTTCAGGGTGAGCTTGGTGTGTCTGTGACCCTCCAGCCTCGGCGTCGTCGCGATACTTTGGCTGTCCCGGCCAGTCATCCCATCTGTCTACTCACTTCGGTTGGTTTGTTTTCCAGAAAACCGTGGACTGCATGACAACGATGTCAGTGCCTTCCACCCTGGTTAAATGTCTGTATCTGTTCTTTGACCTTCCACATGTGCCTGAGGCAGGGGGAGGTGCGCAGAATGAGCTACCTCTAGCAGAGCGCCGAGGACTCCTCCAGAAAGTTTTTGTACAGGTAAGGGGGCGACTCCTGTTGCATTGTTGGTTCTGTAGCTGTCCCTACAGGGAACTCGGGCAGTTCTTGTGCAGACGGCTGTCTGCTCTCTTCTCTCTGGTTCTCCTTGTTTTAACACGGCTTTTCACTGGAGGCTCGGCTGACCTCGACCCCTAGCCTCCCGTCTCAACCCCACAAGCGCTGGATTGTAGGAATACACCCCCGTACTCGGGTCCTTGTTTTCCCTCTTCATAGCATTCTGTTCTGTTTGTTACGCTGTGGCAGAAGGAATATGGAAAAACTTTTCCGGGGTGTTTGAATGGGTGTTAGTGCATTTGTTTCTACCAACAGGTCGTGCTGTAAAAATTACATTTGAGATATCAATAATGTCTCTAAACTTAAATTGCTAAGGAAATGGTTTTTTTCTGAGTTTATCATATTGAGATTTGGGAACTATGTCTTAGAATGACAAGAAAGTCTGTAATTTTAATTGATATATAGGATTTGCCAAGCTTGTAAATATTAACTTAGAAAACATAGTCAATTATACTGTCTGTCCGCTCTGCTGTCCACTGTCCCCTCTGCTGTCCACTGTCCCCTCTGCTGTCCACTGTCCCCTCTACTGTCCACTGTCCCCTCTACTGTCCACTGTCACCTCTGCTGTCCACTGTCACCTCTACTGTCCACTGTCCCCTCTGCTGTCCACTGTCCCCTCTACTGTCCACTGTCCCCTCTACTGTCCACTGTCACCTCTGCTGTCCACTGTCACCTCTACTGTCCACTGTCCCCTCTACTGTCCACTGTCCCCTCTATTGTCCCCTCTACTGTACACTGTCTCCTCTGCTGTCCACTGTCACCTCTGCTGTCTGCTGTCACCTCCTGCACTGTGGAAATCCCTTCCCACCACTGCCGCTGTTCTTTTACAGCACTTGAGTAAACAGAGGTAAAAGGCCTTTTTAAAGCCTCCTCACACGGTCCCCTGTACGGTGTCTTCTGTGGGAGAAAATTCTTCAAACAAGCGGCCTACAAACATGTAGAAAGAATATAGTCTGTCCATGGACCTAATACAATTAGAAACTAAAACAAACAACACTTTGACCTCAAAGAGACAAACACTGAGTGATTGCACCTTTGTGAGGCATCAACAGTCTTCAGAGAATGAGAACACGTGGAGCGTGAGAGGGAAAGCGTGGAGGGAAGGGGTTGCTCTTCACTGGGTTCCAGGGGTCAGGTTCCCACGTTGTCAGGTGAGAACGAACATTCTAGAGGTACGGTACACATAGCTAACACTGCCGCCATCCCTCGCTGTGCTAAAGACGCTGAATTTGATAAGGTTTCTGAAGACTTCAACAACTAGTACATTAGTGATACCTTGGAATCTAAGTTTCTGAAGTTCTGTAAGTGATACAGATTTCTCACCTCCAAAGTGCAAAGAGTGTGTGTGTGTGTCTAAAGGTCTGAGTTTTGAGCTGTAGTTCTCTGCTTAGCACAGACTCGACCTTACATAGCAACCTACTGCTGCTGCCACAGGAGCAGGGAGAGGCCAGAGAGGACAGTGAGTCTATGCAGGATGAGGTGGCAGGGGTGGAGATGACAGTGGCCTGTGTGCCTCAGGTGCAGGTCTTCACTGCAAGAATGGCTGCCTTGAAAAGTTGCTGCCGCACCAGGAACGGAGATTTGGACACCAAGACCAATTAGAAGAGACGTGGATCACAAAACCAAACACTGTCTCTATGAATCTTTGGGGGCCTGCAGATGTAGCTCAGTTGACCAAGTGCTTGTCTAGCAGGTCGGAAGTCCTGGGTCAGTCCCCAGAACTGCATTAGCTAGGTGGTGCACACCGGTGATCCTAGAATGAAGGAGGGGTAGGATGAGGTCTTCAAGATCACGCACGCTGCAGGTGAGTTCAAAGCCATCTTAGGCTACGTGGAACCCTACATGACAAAAAAAAAAGTAATTTTTGAGCACTTCAGCTGTCACATATTTTTGTACCAAACTTTAACATTTCATCCCATGTCGCTTGAAGAACAGTGTTTAACCTCAGAGCTTTTGTTTTTCAACAAAGTGAATATATTGACAATTGGCAGATTGTAGTGATTAAGTGAAGGAATGCATCACATAGGAATTAAAGATTCTGTGAGACCTTGCTGATGAGTGGAGTGGGTTAATCTTGACAATTAGAGCAGTGATACCATTTCAGTGACACCTTTTATTATTAAGCAGTAAGGGGAAGCTGGTCTCCTAATTCTAGGCTCTAAGCAAGCACAGTGCTGTTTCTTTAAGAAGCTGACACCCAGTGTTTGAAAGGGATGGATGCTGACTTTAAAACAGTGGGGGCTCTTTCTTGTTAATGTACTGCAGTGGCTGAACTCTAAGGGGCAAAGGAAAGCATAGCTTCAGACTCCCCCTTTGCATTGTGGGAACTGACGTCATGTGGGAACATGACCCACTGCGAGCACTGTGGCAAGGGCCTCGTCCTGTCCCAGCCTGGTGCTCCTTCACTCCTTCAGTTCCCTTGTTTTCCTGCTTCATCCCAGGCTGCACACCCTATCTATCATTGTGTTCAGGAAACAAATCGAGATGAGCTTATTAACTGTTCCAGTTACGTGAGATCTCCGCGTTTGTATTCCACGGCAGAGGGTTTCCTGGGACCTCAGCCTTGGTGCTGCTTCCCACAGGCATTCGCTGTCTGGTAGATATGAACGGTTCTTCCTCGGCCACACCTGGTTGGCCTTAGTCAAGCTTCCCTATGAGAAGAAGCACTGTAGGGGAGAAGAGAGAGGAACAGTAGATGCACTTCCGGCACTGGGGAAAGGATCCGGCTAAGTGATTTGCAAGAGTCATTTTGGCAGTAAAGTTGAAAGCCAGTTATCTTAGGGTTCAGCAGTGACGGAATCATTAGATCTAGTCGACTCCGTGAGCAGGGATTTGGTTCAGATTTTATTTTCTAGTTTTTACTATTTTGGTTTGTTTTCTGTTATGAATTAGAGAAATGGCATCTGTTCTAATCTCATAAGGCAGCATCACAAGCAGAATCAAACAGAGCTGACAGCGTCCTCCTTAGCAGCTTAGCCTGGCTGTGTTTGCTTGTGCAAAAGACACGCACGCGTCAGTGGGTGCCCTGCACCCAGAAGTTCCTCCAGGCCTTTTGCAGAGAAGGTGCCTGTGTTGACTAACCATAGGAGCCTTTCACCTCAGTCCTCAGGGTAGGCAGGCATGAACTAAGAAGCCTTTGTTATTTAAGAGAGTTTGGGCTTTGAGGAGGACAAGGAGGACCTCGCTTTGCAGGTAGGGGGTGCTGTTTCATGTTCTCTGTTTCTTTAGTTCATCTAGCAGTGTTCTTACTGGCTTTAAGACACTCACAGTTTATGAAGAAGGTTTTTAAGTAAAGACATGATTCTGTGGTATCTTATAGCTCATAAAATATCTAGGTGCAGGAGTTCAGCACAGAAAAGTTGACTGTTCCTGACACTGAACTTGATCCGAAGGGAGAGACCATTGAGGGCAAAGTCTACTTGGACTTCCCTTGTGGGGCAGGTCCCACAGCAGCAAAGCACCGAGCTAGGGTGGGCCTGCAGGTCGCAGTTAGCTCTTCATCCTGGAGCTGACACAGTCTAGAGTCTCCATGGAAAGCCAGACTTGAGGAAGTTTCTGTCAGTTAGATGTAATTAAGAGATATTTTCAAATTATGGTGATTTATACTATTCAGACATTTCCTCCTACCTGTATATAAAATGGAAACAATTTAAAACTCACTTCACTTTTAACTGTCTCATTTGTCAGTTAAGCTATGCTTTTTAAAGAAGAAAATGATATTTCACCAGTGCAAATAAAGAGCCGAAGAACTCAATTCTAAAGTCAAAATGGCCAGTTGTGGTGGCGTACACCTTTAATTCTAGCACTGGGCAGGCAGAGGCAGGAGGATCTCCATGAGTTCCAGGCCAGCTAGGGCTACTACATAGAGAACCCTTGGCTCAACACCCCCACACAAAGGAAGTGAAAATTGGAGAATTAAAGTACTAACCCTGAAAGGCAGTACAGCAAGGCTGCTTTATCCCGTTTCAAGCTGAATTCTTCACAGATAGAAGGAAGAATGGACAGTGAATAGGTTTTTAAGTAAACCGTCTTTAACACATACCTAACCCCTAGATGTCTTTTTAACGCTCCTAAGAGCAGTAGTCTCGTGATTCACTGACTCCCCGGTACCCGCTTGGAAGCTTGAGCGAAGGTGGTCTTGTTGTTGGCTAGTCCCGCTTCCCGCCACCGTCTGTGTATTACACACTCTCTCGTTTCCTTTCACGTCTAGATCTTAGTAAAGCTCTGCAGTTTCGTTTCTCCGGCGGAGGAGCTGGCCCAGAAGGATGACCTGCAGCTCCTGTTCAGTGCAATAACCTCTTGGTGCCCCCCCTATAACCTGCCCTGGAGGAAGAGCGCGGGGGAGGTCCTCATGACCATCTCCCGCCATGGGCTGAGTGTCAACGTGGTGAAGTATATTCACGGTGAGGAGCCTGTTGTCTCCCCCTCTCCTGTCATCTCCGAGTTGTCCAAAGATTGGCCGTTAAACTAATGTGTGCATTTTGACCGGGAGATGGGATTCAAGGCCCATCCCAGCTACAAAGTGAATTTCTGTTGTGCGAATGTTTATTCTTCATTCAGTGTGGGTTATGTCGTCTAATTGTTTTTCTAATGAAAAAAGCAAGTGTTTTTAAGTGCTGTAGTTGCCAGGTGTTTCTGAAGATAGTTCACAAATACCCTGGTAGTCTTTCTCATACAGAATAAGTGGATTTTTTAAATAAGCGTTAGAGAGAATTCTCTGCCTAATATATAAACTGTATCTTCCGTCCTTTGAGGTGCTGATGTGATTGGTAATTCCTGCAGCCTCTCAAGTGGTTCACTTATTTTGTATGGATACACATATATGCTAAAGTGTCCTGAAATTCACGCAACTATTTTTTCGTGTGTGTGTGTGTGTGTGTGTGTGTGTGTGTGTGTGTGTGTGTGTGCATGCGTGCGCGCGTGGCCTAACACCCTGTCCTGAATTAGCTGCTGGTGTCTTCCTATTGCTCCTGTGTTAATCTTAGCTTCTGTTGTAGGATGTTGGTTGGGACCTCAGGGTTGCTGATGGGGTGTGACTGTTTTAAACTGGCAGTTTGTACTGTAAACGTAATTTTTAACATTTGGTCTCTTTAGTTACGCAAGTATTCAGTTGGTCTATATTTGCACTTTGAATACTTGATTTCTCTTCCTTCTTAATTTTTTAATCTTGTTACAATTATGTATCAGTATAAATGATCAAAAACCATTTGGCAGTGGGTAGTGATTTAGATTTTGTTTAATACTGATATCAAAGTGTGAGAAGTATGGTAAACATCAACTCGTTCTCAGCATGCTCCTATGTCTCCCTTTGTTACTGCTTAGGGTACCTTCCCATGAATCTGAAGCCTCGTTTCCCCTTAGAGAAACCACCATTACTGTGCACCGTGATACACGTACATTAAAATGTGATGCTTCATTAAACACCTTTTTCTTAAGCAATGGAGAGAAACAGTTCATACTTAATTATTCTTTCTCACAGAAAAAGAATGTTTGTCTACGTGTGTTCAGAATATGCAGCAGTCTGACGACCTGTCTCCCCTCGAAATTGTTGAAATGTTTGCGGGGCTTTCTTGTTTCCTCAAAGACTCCAGTGACGTTTCTCAAACTCTCCTGGATGATTTTCGGATATGGCAAGGATATAATTTTCTTTGCGACCTCTTGCTCAGGTAAACCCTACAACTTAAGACATTTTAAATGTCAGTGGAAACAGTGGGATCATCAGAAGCAATCAGGGAAATGTTTGCTTACTTAATGTATTCATGGGTGTCTTCTTGGCTTTACTCCCCTTTTACTCCTGGTTTCCATCTGAGGACAGATGGGGAATGTTGAGTGAGCCCGTCAAAGGCAGAGCAGGACATCGAATCGGGGCTTCGACAGGAAGGTGGAGCTGCCTCTTCCCTGTAACCACAGAAGAGGCTGGAGAGCCAGTTAGCGTGGCTCACGAGTATAAACTCTTCCCGCTCAGTTATGGTTTTGCTTTTCCTGCTGGTGTGTGTGTGTGAGTGTGTGTGTGTGTGTGTGTGTGTGTGTGTGTGTGTGTGAGAGAGAGAGAGAGAGAGAGAGAGAGAGAGAGAGAGAGAAATTAAAAGTTTAAATTGTTTTTTAGTTTTATTCTTGAGATTTCATTCATGAATACTGCATTTGCATCTTCTCCCTCTCCCTCTCTTCCCTCCATTCTTTCCATATCTCCCTTACTCCTCCCAAGTTCATGCTTTTTATTTTTGAATTATAGTTACTCACACAGCTTCTGGTTATTTTTATTGAGGTAATGGTAAGAACACCTACATAGATTGAGACTTTGCAAGTGTGTATATAAGACAGACTCGCCATTGCTAAGTGTTGTGCTCCCTCGCCACCCCCAGGGCCACACACAGAAAGTGGCCGGGTACACGTTTTCCGGGAACTGTGTCGCCCTCCCCATTAGCTTCCTTGGGCGCTCATTGTCTTCAGAATATTCGCTGGATCACGAGACGGCACGGTTTTGTAAATTCATTGTCTGCATTGACAGCTGATCAAGCAGTTTATTCTACTTACGATTGGCTAATATTAGGTGACCCCAAGAAAGTGTCTCTGCACCTATGTCCCCATCCATAAGAGGGGACATGTGACCGTCACCACTGGATAGTCATTGGTGCATCCCTTCACATCTTGAGACTCGGGCACAGTCTGTTATCTGTGTGAGAGGACGGGATTCGAAAGATGGAGGAAGTTCATTAGCATGTTAGCTGCCAAAGCCATGTCTGGCTTGAGTGACATCAGAAGCATGTTTCCGGAGGACACCTTATGCTGACGTGGAAGGCATGTGTAACGGTTGATGAGAAAGAAAAGGGGGCTGTACAGTTGTGAACATGGTGCGGAAGTGATCAACAGAGGCTGACTTTAGATGGAAAACACTGAAAGTCCACAGAGGCAGGCGCCAGTGGACGGCCTGAACTGTGCGTGTACAGGCGGTACTAAGTAGACGCTGGGTTAAGAAAGAGAACACAGGAGGCTGGAATGGAAACGTGGTTGGTGGTGTGGAAGGACTTGATCACGCACGTAGATCTATGAAAATCTCAAACAATACTTGAGAAGCACAGTGGAGCATGAAGCTGGTCATCTGTGTCACGACACTGATCAGATCTTTCCTCCTTCTCGAGTTTATATCGATGACAGTTAGTAATTTCTATCATAAGGAAAGTCCCAGCGTGTCTTTGTCTTCATGAGAATGAGATTCTTTTAAGCATCTTGTGTTGTCAGTAAGGCCATAGTAAGTCGGCGTCCTTATGACCTCAGACGGGCGCTCATGACCTCAGGCAGCGGCTCTTAGGGAGTCAGGTCAGCTCCAGGGTTTGCTTTGGGCTCTGAGAGCTTTCCCTGGCAGTCACCCCTCCACAGACCCCTGCATCACACACACACAACTCTGAGAGCTTTCCCTGACAGTCTCCCCTCCACAGACCCCTGCATCACACACACACACACACACACACACACAACTCTGAGAGCTTTCCCTGACAGTCTCCCCTCCACAGACCCCTGCATCACACACACATACAACTCTGAGAGCTCTTCCCAGAAATTTCATTTTTAAACATTGTTTACAGGGAAAAACATTAGGAAGAGTGATCTGAGGCAGGAGAGTCTCTGTGAGACTCTCATAGATTTTCATAGGTCCATGTGTATGCACTGTACACACAGCAGACCCTGTGTGATTAAAAAACAAAAAACAAAACAAAAAAAAAACCATAGTTGTCAAATGCAGAGCTTCAGGCCAGCCAGGGCTGCAGCGGGAAGCTGTCTTTTAAAAACAGTAAATCAAAAAACAAACAAAAAAACCCCAAAACTTTGAAATACATCATAATGTAGCATAATAAAATCTTTTAGATTTTTAAAAAATATATATATATGAGAAAAATGTAAAATACTTTGTAAGTACTTTATACATTTACTTCCTGAATCTGAAATTGACAAGTAATGCTATATTAATTAATTATAAGAACATTAACAAGGGCGGTGGTGGCGCACGCCTTTAATCCCAGCACTAGGGAGGCAGAGCCAGGCAGATCTCTGTGAGTTCGAGGCCAGCCTGGGCTACCAAGTGAGTTCCAGGAAAGGTGCAAAGCTACACAGAGAAACCCTGTCTCGAAAAACAAAAAAAAAAACAAAAAAACAAAACAAACAAACAAACAAAAAAAAGAACATTAACAAAAGAGAAAAAAATTCTAAATCTGACTTTTTCTAGATTGGAACAAGCTAAAGAGGCGGAATGCAGAGACGCCTTGAAGGACCTGGTGAATCTGGTAACTTCCCTGACCACCTATGGGGTCAGTGAGCTGAAGCCGGCTGGTGTCACCACAGGGGCCCCCTTTTTGTTGCCTGGATTTGCAGTACCTCAGCCTGCAGGCAAAGGTGAGTTCTGACTGAGTGCTCTGAGTGGAGGAGGGATGGGTTTGTCTCCTCAGGGGAGGTAGCTCCTGGTGGGGGTTACCAGTGTGAAAGTGGTTGCCCTTTTCCTGAGAGTCCTCTGCCCAGGGTTCAGCTGCAGGATGGTTCCCCAGTCTTAGTCTGATAGACAGAGTTGGAGACAGTGCTGTAGCACTAAATCAAAGTAGTTCATTTGAACTACTTTGTCTTCCGGATCTGCTTCTTAAGGTTGGCTCCTGTGCATGCCTTCCATGTGTGGAGAGAGGTCCAGCACACTCCTTTCTCCACACCTGCTGCTGCTGGTAGGGCTTCTAGATACACATGGAAAGCATGAGGTGTGAGTGTTTTTACTTCTTTTAAAGCCATACAAACCTGAGACATGATTTCATTTAGGTCAGAGAGTAAGTGTTCATAGGCTATGTTTTTCTAACATTTTGATCCTTGGGTGGTACTTTTTTTTTTTTTTTTTTTTTTTTGGTTTTTCAAGACAGGGTTTCCCTGTGTAGCTTTGCGCCTTTCCTGGAACTCTCTCTAGCCCAGGCTGGCCTCGAACTCATAGTGATCTGCCTGGTTCTGCCTCCCGAGTGCTGGGATTAAAGGCGTGCGCCACCACCGCCCAGCATGTAGTATTTTTTTTTTTAACTCAGTAAAACTTACAGCATAATTAAGAACATCTAATTATGAATCAAGTGTATCCATATCTACAATCCCAGCACTGGGAGATGGAGGCAGGGCGATGAAGAACTCAGAGATAATCTCAACTGCACAGCATGTTTGAGGCCAGCTAGGATTACATGAGACCCTGTCTCAAAATAAATGAACAATTATATAAAAATGTCAGCTATATTGGTGGGTTTTTTTAATACATAATAGCCAATCTCCAAAATTTAAACTTAGAGGTTTCTAATAGTTTCTTTCTGTATTTGGCTCTTTCTAAATATTAAATAGGATCATGATATACCCACGTAAAATTTAACTGATCAGAAATATCAACATGCCACGTTGTTTAAATTTCACAAATGTACTCATTCTTATGAAATCAAAGCTCTTTTAGCAAATGTGAGTGAATGGAGAATGGAACTCACTGATGTGCCTTAGAGCACAGGTTAAGCTTTGAAAAGAACCTCTGAAATCAATGTAGGTTCTCTTGTATTCAAAGCTCCATATTATGGAACACATAGTAGTCTCTCAAAAATCCAATTTAAAAACCTGTGTATTCCAGTGAACTATTTCTATGAGCTGATACAAAAATAGCTCAGCAGAAGCCAGCAAAATGGTTTACTGGGTGAACGATACCTGACATGCAAGTCTAGCAACCTGAGTTTGATCCCTAGGACCCATTCAAGGTGAAAAGAGAGAATCCACTCCCCAAAGTGGTCCTCTGACCTCCGTACTCATACTGTGGCACACACACTCAAGTGTATGTTCATGCACACACACACACACACACACTAGAAAGGATGTCGTTGCATGTGTTTTTATGTTGTATAGCAAGAAATCATAGAAGTCTCTGTTCTCAGCAGCAGAGGAGGCTGGGGTGGACTGTGTACCCTGTGGAAGTCAGAAGACACATTGTGAGAACTGGGATTCCTGATCCCAGGAATCAAACTGAGGTCATCAGGATTGGCATCAAGCACATTACCCATGACCCATCTCGCCAGCCCCTCAATTCTTCTTTTTAATGTATTCTTTAAAAACAACAACAACAACTCTTTCCCTTATGTTAGAACATAAACGTTTTCACATACTGTGTACCACTGATCTTCATTCTCAGTTGCCCCTCCATCACTCTGTCCCACTCACTCCAGTCCCTGTGCTGGTCCCCCTTTCTCCAAACAGAGCGCCTGCTTTCATGTGACATTTCATTTCCCTCTCACACCCCTCCTCTTCCTCTCATGAATGAGTATATGTACATGTGCAATACGTATGCACCCCTCCATATGTATATCTATAAATTTAAAGCTGCAGGCTCCACATGAGCGCAGTAGCATGCCATGTTCATCATGCTGAATCTGGTGTAGTTCATTTAACACAGTGAGCCCCAATGCCGTCCATTTTCCTACTGATGTCATCATTCCATTCTTATGAATGACATTCTGCTGTGTGCACCACACTTTCTTTGCCCATCTATTAAGGGACATCCATGTTTCTTCCATATCTTGGCTACTGAAAATAATGTAGCAGTAAGCATGAGTGGGCAAGAACCTCTGTCGAATGCAGACTTAGACTCCTTCAGACATTAATTCACGAGTAGTAGCTGGGTCATATGATAGTTCTAGTGTTTTGATTCCCAGGGTTGTGTACACCAGTTTCTATTCTTACCAACAGTGTTCAGCATTCCTCTTTCCCCACAAACTCATCAGCGTTTGTTGCTATTCATTGTCTTTTTCTTTTTTTCTTTCCTTTTGTGTATTTGTGACGGTTTCACTGTGTATCCCTGGCCCTTCTGGAGCTTGCTTATGTAGAGCCTCTAACTCACAGAGTTCTGCCTGCCTCTGCCTCCTAAGTTCTGGGATGCTACACCTGTCCCATTTGTTGTCTTGATGATAGTAATAAATATTTCTCAAAGAAAGACGTATAAACGACCAATAAATATTTGAAGTGGTGGTCAACGTCCTTAGCTACCAGAGAAATGCTAGCAGCTGCTGCTGAGAGACCCCAACTCACTCTAGCTCATCACTGTCTTTTTAGTAGGAGACCTACGCCGGCTCTTGCCGGTCCTATAATGTTCCCGTCATTTAGATGCACAGGATTGGGTAAGTTGGTTTTTAACCCAATGTGATGCTTTTCTCTCACAGACTATCAGGCCCTTACATTTGTATTGCCATAGGTCTGTCTGTCTAAGCTTGGGTTTTGGCTGACTATAGATAATAAAGTATGTTCTCAAGAGAAAAGCCACACTGGTAGAAAGTATTGAATATGAACATGTTTGGTTATTTTTTCATCCACAGGATAAGTTTGTGTTTTGTAGATGAACTGAAGTAATACATGTACTGTAGACTGGGGAACCTTTAGAAGTTATTCAGAAGTGTTCATGCTGACTAGTATTTCTGAGCGACTTTCTGGCCATTGTATGCTTTTCTAGTTTGTGTTTTACTTTTTCTAAAATCTTGTTTGTTATGTAAAGATTGATGTTAATTTTGTCACTCTTGCCAGTACTATATATTACTAATTATTACTACTAATTGTGAACACAGGGATAAGTTTTTTAGGAAAACACTTATTCTAATGTCCTTCAAATACAACTTTCTGTATAACTGTCATCATTAACTTCTATCACAGGAGCTATGTGAAAAGGCGCTTGACTTTTGCATTTGAAAATCAAGTTTAAAGTATCACTACTGGCCATAGGTTGCTTTAGTAAATATGTTCATATAAAGAAATTCCGATTTCAGCTTGAGAACAGAGCAAATTCCCAAATTAAAATTTATGAAAACCCCTGTGTTGCTAGAGTAGAATGTGGGAGAGCGCCCCTCCTGTCCCCTGCGGTCCCCCCTTCACACTTCCCTGTTGCCCTCACAGCTGTGTCTACCTGCCTGGTCCTCAGTCACACTCAGCCTACACTTACATCTAGTGGACTATTTCCACGTCAGAGGCCTGAGTGTGTGCAACAGGCTTTCCTTCTCTCTCAAGCAGTAAGTTCTCAAAATGAGCTCTTCCTAAAATGGATGCATTAAATGTTTGATAGGTTCTGTTTCTTTTTAATTAAGTATTTGTACTTGATGAGGGAAAATAAGGCCTTTTATGAAAACAGGACATTGTCTTGGAAAATACTTGTAATGGTGAATTTCATGATGTGTTGACACAGAATCTTTTACCATGATTAAAACATCACATAGCACCCACTTGTGTTTTTCTTTTCTATTTTAGGTCACAGTGTGAGAAACGTCCAGGCCTTTGCCGTTCTTCAGAATGCATTCTTAAAAGCAAAAACCAACTTCCTTGCCCAAATCATCCTGGATGCTATCACAAATATTTACATGGCTGACAACGCCAATTACTTCATCCTAGAGTCACAGCACACCCTGTCGCAGTTCGCAGAGAAGATCTCTAAACTCCCGGAAGTACAAAACAAATACTTTGAAATGCTGGAGTTTGTTGTTTTTAGCTTAAATTATATCCCTTGTAAAGAACTCATTAGTGTCAGCATCCTGTTAAAATCTAGCTCTTCTTACCGCTGTAGCATTATTGCCATGAAGACCCTGCTTAAGTTTACAAGACACGACTACATATTTAAAGATGTCTTCAGAGAGGTGGGCCTTCTGGAGGTGATGGTGAACCTTTTGCATAAGTATGCTGCCCTCCTGAAGGATCCAGCTCAGGCTCTCAGTGAGCAAGGTAAGCACCTCCCTGGTTGCCGCCTTTGGGAGAGGGGCCAGGGAGATGTCACTGTCTTTCATTGGAGGGTTGATATGAACAGTTTCCTGTTGTCTGTGATGGCGGTGTCCCGGTGAGGGTTTCCCAACATCAGCTTTTGCTTCACCTTTTGTTAGGAAATTGGGTAAGGGGAGCCTAGAATTATGTTGCAGTAGTAGGAGGGAGTTCAAAGTAGACATGTATGGTCTTCATGATCTGTGTTTATTACTTTCTCTGAGAGATTTTTTTTTTAATTTCTAGAAATAATTGAAATTTTTATTAATTACAACTAATTAAATACAATTAAATGGGTATCTCAAAATATTTTCATTCTGTGGAACAAATACGTCTATTTAGTGATGTTTCATAAACATTGTATGCGTTTTTAGTAAATATGATAAAGTACTGATGTATCTAGCAATTGACAAGTTTTAATTGTGATTTAATACATGTTGAATAGATAGGTGAATCATAAGTATCTTTCTTTTTGTATGTGATAATTCTCCTGTTGGCCTCGCTGATTAGAATCTCCATGAGAAAGCTATAGTTACTTTGTTTGGTCTTTTCATTTTCAGTATTTGTCATATAACTAATTCCTCCCCTGCTAAAATCTGTTATTTGGGGTTATTTTCGACAGGTGCTGGACACGTGTTATTTTAAGGGGTGTATTACTAGCAGTTGGGTTAGTGGGGAAAGTGAATGTTAAAGGCATAATAAAAGGAATTAATTATTCGAGTAAAACTGGCTCAAAATACCCCTTTTTGTGATTTGGACCTTTGAACTTATTTTCTAGGGGACTCAAGAAATAACAGTTCAGCTGAAGACCAAGAACACTTGGCTCTGTTGGTGATGGAGGCCCTGACCCTGCTGCTTCAAGGCTCCAACACAAACGCAGGTAACAGAGAGCACAGCGCGTGTCGGGAGGGGGTCTGCTGTCTCCCAAGCTCCTGTCATTCAGTGGAGAAACGCGGCTTCGGTAATGGCACAGTCCAGCCCTGCCAAATGAGACCACTTTGCCCGGTTCAAACACTGCCCCGACAAAACCTGTGCTGCTGTGACTGTCTTGAAATATTTTCTGCTTTTTATGGTATCCTTTCTGTTTGGCTCTTCTTTCTTTTTCCCTTTTTTTTTAAAGTTTTATTGCGTGCTCTTGTTCAAGTGATTGCCTTATTAAATTATTTCTGAAGTACTTCTTCATAACTGTGGTTCATAGGTGTAGTAGAGCAAGATTTTAATCCTAGCACCCAGAAGGTAGAGGCAGGCATATCTCTGTGAGTTTGAGGCCAGCCTGGTCTACAGAGGAAGTAAAGGCCAGCCACGGTTACATAATGAGACCCTGCCTAAAAAAACCCAAAATTCTAAGACCATATGTTCAGTACAACTCGAGAGGACTCCATGAGCAGAAGTGGACTCAGGTTTGTGGGCAGGCTCCCATCATGGAGAACCTTCTTAGGAATGTGCAAGAGCTCAGACTGGATTGTGGGTGTATGGGGAAACACCATGGATGAGTGAACGAATGAATGAATGAATGAATGAATGAATGAATGAATGAATGAATGAATATTATATAAAATGCATGACTGTTAGGGGGAGCACAGAGAAACTCTACATTCGACATATTTAAATGTATTGTGTCCCAGCCCACATACTAACCCAGAGTGATGAAAAGGTAATTCTTTCCCCAGGAGAACAGCCAAACTGAGAGAGATGTAACACATAATTATATAAGTAATTGTTTAAATACAATTTGGTAAGTGCTGAGGCAAAGCTGAATAATAAATTTAGTAGGTAACTGAAACTATAAGCCTGATGGCATTTCCTGGGCTCTGTAGGATCATTTGTCTATTGTATAATGCATAATATGCTTATTGCCACTAACTAGATTTAGTTGACTGAGATACAGACACAATAAATAATGAAAAACAAGAGTTTGTCAAATTAACTTTCTGTAGTGTCGTGGGAAGTTGCACAGGCTGGGACCAGGCCATTCTACTCTTACAGACTAGAGACTTCCCCAGTCATTGACTTGGCACCTCCCAGGCACGGGCATGTCCATGTGTTCTTTAGTGTCTTTTCCTTGTTGGGTAAGATATTACAACCCTTGTAATCTGAGGCTCTGCTGTGTCCACAGAAAGTATTCTTCAGCCGCCAGCCATTGTGAACACATCAGCCATCAATGTCATCTCTTTTTTTTTCTTTTCTTTTCCTTTTGTTTTTTTGAGACAGGGTTTCTCTGTGTAGCTTTGGAGCCTGTCCTGGATCTTGCTCTGTAGACCATGCTGGTCTTGAACTCACAGAGATCTGCCTACCTCTGCCTCCCAGGTGCTGGGATTAAAGGCGTGTGCCACCACTGCCCGGCTCAGTGTCATCTCTTAAGTACATGACTTAACAATCACTTCAAGGTTTTATAATTCCTATAAAGTTGCAAATGGAAAGCCACTTAAATTGAGGTGACAGCGGTCACCAAGACAAAATACAGTGTTATTCAACTGACATATTTTCACTGAAACAAAATGAGAAGAAAATCCAAGCTTTGTGGGTGATCCAATATGTAAATAATGAGACTGATAAAATTATAATGGAACTATGAGATATTTTATAAAGAATGATTATAAGAACTACTTACAAGAAATACAAATTGGTGAATTCCATGACTTGATCTGGTTTGTTTAAAGGTTAGGGGCAGCACTTGATCTGAGAACAGGATCATCAGTGAGTGGGAACTGGGTTGTGGTGCTGTGGGTAAACATCAACCCTGCTGTCACTGACCAGCTGTGACTTTGGATTAAATAATACAGAGGGCAGGCTTGGGAGCTGTTCCCATGACTGATGTTTTCTGTTGTAGGTTTTGCCTTTTTGGTTGTTGTGGTTTGCCTTATTTCCTTATAATTTTCCCATGGTATTTTATGCTGTTCTTTCCCTGCACTGTTTTGAAAGCCCCTTCAGGGCAAATCTCTATGATGGAGTATCGTTCATCTGAAAACCTGTCGGGATATTCCTTTCAGTGCAGGATCTCCTGGTGCCTACCTGTACAATTTTCAAATGTTCTAGAAATGGACATGGTGACTCTATCAGGGCATTAATCTTACATTAAGAAATCTAGAGAAAGGGTATATGTATGTTTCTGACATCCCACAGTACAATTTTTATATTGTAATATAAAAAGTAAAATAGGTATGTCAGCTTTATACACATTTGTTTAAATTATGTTCCTACAGAAGCAGTTGAATGTTAATTCACTTGATTTGCCCTGAATGTCCTAAGTTCCTCCACATTGTCCTTTTTCTCCTTCCTTTAGGAATATTCCGAGAGTTTGGAGGGGCGAGATGTGCGCACAATATAGTGAGGTACCCGCAGTGCCGGCAGCATGCCCTGATGACCATACAGCAGCTGGTGCTCTCTCCAAATGGGGATGATGACATGGGCACACTCCTGGGGCTGATGCACTCAGCTCCGCCCACAGAACTGCAGCTGAAGACTGACATCTTAAGGGTACAGTCGATAAATCTACGTCTGCTTTCTTACTGTTAAAATCTAGGGGCCTGCTGAAATTAAATGTCCTTAGTTTCATCAGGGAGCTTCTTTAAAGAGATTTATTATGTATTCCTTTTTAAAATTATGTGTTCAGGTGTATATCTATGTGTAAGTGTGTGTCTTGACTGTGGGTGCCAGTGAAGGCCAGAGGCGTAAGAACCCATGGAGCTGGAATTGGGGGGGGTGGGGGGCACATGTGATGCCAGGAATTAAACTCAGGTCATTTACAAGAACAATACACATACTTTTAACCACCGAACCTATAGCCTAAAAGAGAAATTTTAGAAATCCAAAATAGCAAAACCTCCACAAATTATATATACTAGGGATTTGGGAAAACTCAGCTGTGCCTTTCAGTGTATGTGGTCCTTCTGCTGATTGACGTTTGGAACAGTTATCCTGCCTTATTAGAATCATCTGAAATTAGTAAAAGCTAAATACATATATTATCTATTCAGTTCCAGTCGTCGAATGCTGTGCATGTGTGAAACATGTAATACTGTATGTACACATTTGTGTGCTCCCGTCTGTAATGGTCTAGTAACTATCCAGCAGTCCCCTTGGAGTTTCATGTATACATTGATCATTTCGTGTCTCAGCAAGCCTGCAAAGCAGCTAGCACACCGATCTGCAGAGGAGATGGGAGCTTGGCATGTTTCCCTGTGCAGGGCCTTGGCACACGTCCTCCTGCCAGACAGTATGCCTCACCAGGGTTTATGCGCACAGATTTTCTCACTAGCGTCGCCATGTAAGAAAACCTTAGAACTAACTAAAATTAAACATTTTCCCTTTAATTTGTTTACATGGAAGTTCAGAGACTCCAAGCAAGGTATAGCAGATAAGCAAAGAATATAAAGTGGCATATGAAACCATTTTTCTAAGTACCAGAAAAACATCTTAATTATAACAGCAGCTAGCGCTGTTTGCGGTGTGGTAATACTGTTCTGTACATTCCTGTGCATCCACTTACATAAGCCTCTTCGTAAAGATAGATGCTATTAGTGTCCCTGTGCCATTTTACTTAGTTTGACTTATTTTCTGGCAGTTCCTTGGGCATGTTGGACCAGCCTCTGCCCCCGAGACCCTCCCTCTTTTATATACTGTGAACTGAAACACACCTTCATTCAGCAGCCTGAAGTGGGAGCCCAGTGGGTAGAGGAGCCAAGGTCACAGGTAGCTAGTCTCCACAGAACTGAGGAACAGTTTTAATGAAGAGACTTAATGATTTTTTACTAGAAACTTCTTTTTGCATTTAAGTAACATTTGCATAAATTAGAAGAGACATTAAAATTCTTATGTTTTCATTAATTTATTGATCGATGATTTCTGAATACCATTTCCATTGTAAGCCAGCAGGTTCCTTGGAGAAATGGGGATTATATAGCTGAGGCAGATAAAGAAACCAACTGAGCCCAAACCACTTTATTTAGCCAGAGAGTAGGGGAGAGAGGAAAGTAATAAATGAGGATGTGAACACAAGCAAGCAAAGCGGGACAGCTCGTACTTGCTGTCCAAAGGTGTAGAGAACACGGTTTGCATCCTTTCCTCGCTAACAGCTGGGTCATCGCAAAGCCAGCACCGGTGGCTGAGGCCCCTGCACCGGTGGGAACGTGCCACGGGCTCGGATTCAGGGCCTGCTCCTCAGTGCTGGGAGGCAGTCCGGCAGGATGTGGGCTCTCCACTTCAATTTCCGTTTCACTGCATTCAAAACTGCCGCCCTCCCTGAGCCTCCAACTGCGTCGAGTACATGTCTGCTCATTTACCTTGCAGTTACTTATGCACAAACCTGAAATCCTGTGTTTTCATAATCCTGCTGACACACACATTGAATTATATGTATTATTTATGCCAAGTAAGTGATACATGGTGAAATTTTCTCTAGTTAGCTCCTGGGATCCAGATCTCATCATAACAGTATTATTCACGCTCATTATCATTTATTGGTTTGAGCAAGAAGTTGCTGCCCTGGCACACGAAAGTTTCCCAATATTCACTGTACTGTGGCACGCTGGTGTGGATGAAGGAGGAGACAAACGTGTCCGAGAATGATGACTCTTAGACTAAGAAGTTATAGTCACTGTTTTCTTACCCTGTCCAAATTCTAACTAAGTATGAATATTTTTCCTAACTCTGAAGTCACCCATCGTCATCTGTAAAATTGTAGTCATATTAACAGGGCTCAAAGGTCCTGGCACTGTTTTCATTGCACCTTTCCTATGTTTAGATGTGTTCAGACACACAAGGGTTTCGCTGTCTACAGGACTCAGAATGGTAAGATACGTGGAATCTGAAAGAATCTATCATACCTAGCCTTAGAGTATGATAGACTGTGCGCAGGGGAGTGACAGTACAGTGTTCACGGTGTACACCCACTTCAGTGTGTTCTAGGCTGTGTCCACAGGCTGTGACAGTACAGTGCTCACAGTGTACACCCACTTCAGTGTGTTCTAGGCTGTGTCCACAGGCTGTGACAGTACAGTGTTCACAGTGTACACCCACTTCAGTGTGTTCTAGGCTGTGTCCACAGGCTGTGACAGTACAGTGTTCACAGTGTACACGCACTTCAGTGTGTTCTAGGCTGTGTCCCCAGGCTGTGACAGTACCGTGTTCACATGTACACTCACTTCAGTGTGTTCTAGGCTGTGTCCACAGGCTGTGACAGTAGAGTGTTCACGGTGTACACTCACTTCAGTGTGTTCTAGGCTGTGTCCAGGACTGTGACAGTACAGTGCTCACAGTGTACACTCACTTCAGTGTGTTCTAGGCTGTGCCCATAGGCTGTGACAGTACAGTCCTCACATGTACACTCACTTCAGTGTGTTCTAGGATGTGCCCCCAGGACTGTGACAGTACAGTGTTCACAGTGTACACCCACTTCAGTGTGTTCTAGGCTGTGTCCGCAGGACTGTGACAGTACAGTGTTCACGGTGTACACTCACTTCAGTGTGTTTTAGGCTGTGTCCAGGCTGTGACACTACAGTGCTCACAGTGTACACCCACTTCAGTGTGTTCTAGGCTGTGTCCGCAGGCTGTGACAGTACAGTGCTCACATGTACACTCACTTCAATGTGTTCTAGGATGTGCCCCCAGGACTGTGACAGTACAGTGTTCACGGTGTACACCCACTTCAGTATGTTCTAGGCTGTGTCCCCAGGCTGTGACAGTACAGTGTTCATGGTGTACACTCACTTCAGTGTGTTCTAGGCTGTGTCCAGGCTGTGACAGTAGAGTGTTCACAGTGTACACGCATTTCAGTGTGTTCTAGGCTGTGTCCCCAGGACTGTGACAGTACAGTGCTCACAGACAATGTACACTCACTTCAGTGTGTTCTAGGCTGTGTCCAGGCTGTGACAGTACAGTGTTCACATGTACACTCACTTCACTGTGTTCTAGGCTGTGTCCCCAGGACTGTGACAGTACAGTGTTCACAGTGTACACTCACTTCAGTGTGTTCTAGGCTGTGTCCAGGCTGTGACAGTACAGTCCTCACAGTGTACACTCACTTCAGTGTGTTCTAGGCTGTGTCCCCAGGACTGTGACAGTACAGTGTTCACATGTACACTCACTTCAGTGTGTTCTAGGCTGTGTCCCCAGGCTGTGACAGTACAGTGTTCACAGTGTACACGCACTTCAGTGTGTTCTAGGCTGTGTCCACAGGCTGTGACAGTACAGTGCTCACGGTGTACACTCACTTCAGTGTGTTCTAGGCTGTGTCCACAGGCTGTGACAGTAGAGTGTTCACGGTGTACACTCACTTCATTGTGTTCTAGGCTGTGTCCGCAGGCTGTGACAGTACAGTGTTCACAGTGTACACTCACTTCACTGTGTTCTAGGCTGTGTCCGCAGGCTGTGACAGTACAGTGCTCACAGTGTACACTCACTTCAGTGTGTTCTAGGCTGTGTCCAGGCTGTGACACTACAGTGTTCACATGTACACTCACTTCAGTGTGTTCTAGGCTGTGTCCAGGCTGTGACAGTACAGTCCTCACAGTGTACACTCACTTCAGTGTGTTCTAGGCTGTGTCCGCAGGACTGTGACAGTACAGTGTTCATGGTGTACACTCACTTCAGTGTGTTTTAGGCTGTGTCCAGGCTGTGACAGTACAGTGTTCACAGTGTACACTCACTTCAGTGTGTTCTAGGCTGTGTCCGCAGGCTGTGACAGTACAGTGTTCACAGTGTACACTCACTTCAGTGTGTTCTAGGCTGTGTCTGCAGGGCTGTGACAGTACAGTGTTCACGGTGTACACTCACTTCAGTGTGTTCTAGGCTGTGTCCAGGCTGTGACACTACAGTGTTCACATGTACACTCACTTCAGTGTGTTCTAGGCTGTGTCCCCAGGACTGTGACAGTACAGTGTTCACGGTGTACACTCACTTCAGTGTGTTCTAGGCTGTGTCCAGGCTGTGACACTACAGTGTTCACATGTACACTCACTTCAGTGTGTTCTAGGCTGTGTCCAGGCTGTGACAGTACAGTCCTCACAGTGTACACTCACTTCAGTGTGTTCTAGGCTGTGTCCGCAGGACTGTGACAGTACAGTGTTCACAGTGTACACTCACTTCAGTGTGTTCTAGGCTGTGTCCGCAGGACTGTGACAGTACAGTGTTCACGGTGTACACTCACTTCAGTGTGTTTTAGGCTGTGTCCAGGCTGTGACAGTACAGTGTTCACATGTACACTCACTTCAGTGTGTTCTAGGCTGTGTCCAGGCTGTGACAGTACAGTGCTCACAGACAATGTACACTCACTTCAGTGTGTTCTAGGCTGTGTCCAGGCTGTGACAGTACAGTCTTCACAGTAGGGTCAGTTTCATCTCTCGTCCTTGTTAAAGTTACGCATGACGTGTACTTGCTGTGTTTTTCCCCTAGTGTTTTCAAAGAGTGATAGGTTTATGTGCCAGCCACTTTACAGACCAGTAAATTTTGGTTGGATTCTTGTGAGGTATCATTGTCTCCACTTGACTTTATTGAACACCGTGGCACAAAAAGCTGACGTAATCAGTGTGATAAAGCGATTGGCTGTCAGAGCCAGAACTAGAATCCAGGCATTCTGGTTCTGTGGTCTGCACTACTCTCCAGGATAACTTTAAGATTTTTAAAACACTGAATTTTCTTAACATGCATTATAATTGTTACGAATAAATATAATTTATTAAACTTGATATTGTGGAAGTGATATTGGTACAAAATTTTTTTTTTTTCTTTTTGGTTTTTCGAGGCAGGGTTTCTCTGTGTAGCTTTGCGCATTTCCTGAAACTCACTTGGTAGCCCAGGCTGGCCTTGAACTCACAGAGATCCGCCTGGCTCTGCCTCCCGAGTGCTGGGATTAAAGGCATGTGCCACCACCGCCCGGCTTAGGTACAAAAAATTTTTAAGTGGAAATTAATCCCAAGCAAAAGAATGGAAGGGATATACTATGTTTTTATGTTTTAGTAACATACACAGATTATTTTCTTTTAAAATAACAAGTCACAGTATACACAATGAAACCCTCATCACCCCTGAAGCAGTGTGTTTCAGAAGGGTGGTCACATAGTGTATGTAGCTATATCCTATGGTAGCCCATAGACTTCCATTCTCTGGCTGCCCTTAGAAACGTGAAATAGTTTAAGAAGATGGCCTTCTGAAATGTGATGACTGCTAAGATGAAAATGTGTCTGAAGTGAGGGTAGACACTGACCTACCGTGTTACAAGAACTGAAACGGAGGAAGCGCCCATTGCATGTCACCAGATGTCTGACCACAGTTCAGGACAGTATAATAACATGGTAGATGTATTTGGGGAACTAGAATTTCCTGGGTGTAAATCCTACCTTTGCTGTTTACTTAATATAGTGTAGAGTCTTTGATCATTGTTTTTACCATGCCATATTTTATTCATCATCCAATAAGAATAATAATATAGGTTGAACTTCCCTGTTTTGAAAATCTAAAATAAAATTAAAAAAAAAATACAAATTCTAAAACTTAAAAAAAAAATTAGGGTTTGCCTTCATGTATGCTTGTGCCCATGGTACCCATGGAGGCCCAAAGACTCAGATGCCCCGGAACTGCGGTTACAGCTGCCATATGAGGCCCCCCACCCCCCCAGTGCTGGGAGCTGAAGTACCCTTGCAAGGGCATCCAGTGCTCATGATTGTTGAATCATTGTGCCATTCTCAAATTCTAGAACTTCCTGCTACGATGCCCGTGTTGAAAATCCCCTACAGTAGAGCTTTGTTTCATACATGCAATTTTTAAAATTGTTCAGGCTGTCTCCCTAAACCACATGTGAAAAACACAAGCAGATTTTCTATTCAGACTTGACTCCCATACCCATGGTATGCCATCCAGTGTGTGTGTGTGTGTGTGTGTGCGTTCTGAAAACAGTCCACAAAGTTCCTGGACCTAAGCCTTTTGGATAAAAGGCACTCACTTTACATACGTAGCACACAACACTGTTGAGCAGTTAGAGAAGGCAGTTAGGAAGGTCCTTACTACCTCGTATAGTTAAATGGCTGATTACTCTTAGGTGATGAGTCAGGATGACGGGATGATTCATGCTTCCTTTGGTTGTCAGATCATATGGCTGACCTTGGACAGCACCTTTTACTGGTCTTCAGGTCTAATTCATTTTCTAAGTCTTCTACACCTGAGAAACTATGTGTATGAATCAAGGCCCTCAGTTCTTGGCTGCTCCTCCTCCTAGAATAATTTATCTTTGATACACTTACACAGTCCCAAGTTTTCAGGCGCATGTGATGTTAGACTGCGTATTTTACTTATTTAATACAATCATTCTGTTAAGTAATTGAATTCATCGATAGCTTTATAAGTTAAACAAGGTAAGGCTTTTAGCCATTGTTTGGATCCATCAGGAAACATGTGGCAGTAATAACCTGAAATCATATTCTGCTGCTCTGTGACGTGCTTTATAGAACTATTTATTGGTTAAATGACAAAAGCACTCATATCAAATAGTCACAGAATGACGTTCCCCTTTGATACTCCTGCATGGCAGGTTTCAGTTTTGAAGGTGAATTAATTTGTTTTCTTTTCTCCTGCAGGCCCTCCTGTCAGTCCTCCGAGAAAGCCACCGTTCAAGAACAGTTTTCAGGAAAGTTGGAGGCTTCGTGTACATCACATCCTTGCTCGTAGCTATGGAGAGGTCTTTGAGCTCTCCTCCCAAGAACGGCTGGGAGAAAGTGAACCAGAACCAAGTGTTTGAGCTCCTCCACACCGTGTTCTGCACACTGACGGCAGCCCTGCGCTACGAGCCCGCCAACTCCCATTTCTTCAAGACAGAGATTCAGTATGAAAAGCTGGCAGATGCTGTGCGATTTCTTGGCTGCTTCTCGGACCTTAGGAAAATAAGTGCCATGAATGTCTTCCCCTCAAACACACAGCCTTTCCAGAGACTGCTTGAGGAAGAGGCGGTCTCCGTGGACTCGGTGTCTCCCACTTTGCGGCACTGCAGTAAACTCTTCATCTATCTCTACAAAGTAGCCACCGATTCTTTCGACAGGTACGGGCCTGCTTCACCTCCTGATGGGCAGGGTGTGCGCCACGCAAGGTCAGCATTCAGACTTGAGTTAACTGGAAAGAAAGTGAAAACCAATAAATCTTCTGTGTGCTTGAGGTCGGTCCCTCTACTCAGGACCGTTACTATTGCCCGGATGTTGAGTTTGTAGTGCAGGAGCCCGTGTTTGTCAGTAAATGAAGGTTCAGTTAGTTTCTGTTGCACTTCATGAAACAGCTTCTACGCCATTTCCTTTCCTGGCATGTGTATTGTTCTTTCCTCTGAAAAATCACTAGGTGCATTGCATGTGGACATGTTCATACTGGTTATCAGCTGGAGAAACGGTTATTATGATTCCTATTTCCAGGCTGATAGCAGATAGCCTGTCATGCTTCATATTTCATAGTCTAGGGAAATAGCATGGCTCCCTAAAGAGACACACGGTGTCTGGAACCATTCCTGTCAGGAGCCCGTCAGAATCATTGCCTCACTCCTTCAGTAAACAAATGCTTGGTGGAGACCTGCTACATGCCAGGTCACTGTCCGTCCAGGCACTGTGACTTGAGCTCGGCCACTTGAGCTCGGCCACCTGCTCGCTGATAACGTACACACATAAATGTTTGCAGCGTTCAGTGATGCATAATGCTCTGGGAAAACCCAGGGTCCCGCACAGAAACACAGGAGAACAACTTTACCCAGCATCATTCATTTTCATCGCTTTGACTGTGTTTTCAGTTAACTTCCCACTTTAAAAATAATGTAGTCACGCTCTGACATCTCTAGTTTAAGCATTATCATTTTAATAGTGTCTCGTTTTCTTTCATATAATAAAAGTGAACTTTCCATTTCAGCCATAAATAGACCAAGTAACCAGGGATTCTCATACGATTTATATTTTTTGTTCTTGGAGTATCTACCTTTAAACATATACTGAGATGTTTCCTGCTTCTTAACAATATTTCTTAGTTATTACTAGGTTTAGAACTCCAGGTACTATAGATTGTTTCTCATCTTGCGGTTAATTATTAACTGAGGACGCAGGACGTGGTGTATCCCTGGAGGCAGGAGCTGTGTTTAAAAGTGTATAGACTCTGTGCTCTCTTCTCCTCCTTGCTGCTGAGCCCAGTTCTTACCCCGGAGTTAGTGGCCTCTGTTTAACAAGATCCGCCTTAACACGGGGAGGCGCAGCCTCTGCCTCCAGCAGCTTTCCTGTTCTCGTCGGTCTGTGTCGTGCTCCTCCTGGTCCTCGCTCCTGCAGAATATGAAGCTGCCTCTCCTGACTCTGACCCTGCATCTGTTGTGAAACTAACTGGCTGCCGGCGCCGGCGGCGCTCTCCTCACCTCTAACCCATCTGTTTTGTCGTCTGTAGTCGCACAGAGCAGATCCCTCCTTGCCTGACAAGCGAGTCTTCTCTCCCCTCTCCTTGGGGAACGCCAGCTTTGTCCAGGAAAAGGTACGGGCCTTACCCGAGAAGTCCATCTGGAATGCTGGGGGTTTCCTGTGCTTACTTATGCGTTGATGTTTGTGCTTTGTAACGTAAGGTTCTTGTTTCGTTTAGGCTTGCTTTGGGGGGCGTAAAAAAGTACTTTTCAGGTTTTCAGATTATTAGATTCCCTTGAGTATGTTGATGAAAATAAAATGTGTTTTGTCTAGAAAAGTACGGGGGACATGTAGTACAGTTTTCACTGTTACTGTGATCTGTAGAGCAGGCATACCGTCTATTGAGAATATCGTCCTTGGGCTGGGGAGACGGATGGCTCAGTGGGTGACGGGCTTGCAGCATGAGCCTGATGGCTGGAGTTCGGATCCCAGAACTCCTGGGAAAGCAGGTGTCTGTAATCCCAGTGTTAGAAGGGGAGATGCGAGGCCGTAACAAGAGACTCTCCAGAAAGTTCATGGGTCAGCTAGCTTGGCAGGCACAGTGTAAACAAGAGAGACTGTCTCAAACAAGGGGGGTGCAAGGACTGGTACCTGAGGCTGGACTTGACCCCCCCACACACACATGCATCATGCAGATGTGTGCTGTGTTCCTTCAACAAGGGGGTGTGTGTGTGTGTGTGTGTGCAAGGACTGGTACCTGAGGCTTGACCTCCCCCCCCACACACACACACATGCATCATGCAGATGCGTGCTGTGTTCCTTCAACAAGGAAGGGGTGTGTGCAAGGACTGGTACCTGAGGCTTGACTCCCCTCCCCCCCACACACACATGCATCATGCAGATGCGTGCTGTGTTCCTTCAACAAGGGTGTGTGTGTGTGTGTGTGTGTGTGTGTGTGTGTGCAAGGACTGGTACCTGAGGCTTGACCCCCCCCACACACACACATGCATCATGCAGATGCGTGCTGTGTTCCTTCAACAAGGAGGGGGTGTGTGCAAGGACTGGTACCTGAGGCTGGGCTTGACCCCCCCCCCACACACACACACATTCATCATGCAGATGCGTGCTGTGTTCCTTCATACCGCCTCTTCCACCCTCCTCACACAGCATGCATGCCACCAGGAAGCTGTGCATAGAGATGCTTACCCTAACCATGGACCATCTCGCCATGCTGCAGGGGCACTTGTGCTGACTCCTGCTCTCCTGCAGTGTTCTCTCTTAAAGACAGAAGATCACTGTGGGCTAATGCTCCTTTAAGTAGGCTGCTCCCCTTTCTCATGAGGGATTGCTGCAGACATTCGGGTTTTACTGGTATTACAAAGTGAACCTCATAGCCCTCGAAGGAAATGTGTATTTTCTCAGTCAGGTTCAACTGGTTGAAATATGAAGCTGTAACAGAGACAAAGCTAAATTTTGAAAAGGGGGAGGAAAAAAAAACCTAAGTTTTTACTTTCATATTTCCCGTGAAAATGTATAAGCTGGTCCATTTTATTGCACATTTAAATGTTATGAATTAAAGAAAAAAGAGCAAAAGAGCAGGTGATGAGCCGAGAAGAGTTGAGATCCGTGTGAGAGTCTGTGAGCAGCTACCTGAATCTGATCAGCCTGTGCGGTTGGCGGCACGCATGCTTACTTCCTCCTCTGCTGACCTCACAGGCTGCTGCCGCTCCTCGGCTCCTGGAGGAACATCTCCAACTGGGGTGTATGACAATGAATCTGAGAGTCTGTCTTATTAATGACAGTTGTTCAGATTACAAAACAAATATAATTGTGGATGAGGGATCAAAAATAGCACACATTCTGTATTTTTTTTTCTCCGTGCCAGTAAGTTCAGTCAACAGATTGGAATTTTGGTTTTTATTGAATGCACATGAGCTTTTTTCTTCTTATTCCATGAGCAATATAGTCCAAGAACTAGTATTGAATATGATAAATAATCTAGGTAAGAGAACGTGCCTAGATTACAAGCACATGTTACCCATTTATATGTAAACTTTGAACATGCATGGAGTCGGCTCACCAGAGGGTCTACTTCTAATCCCCTGGGATAAGCAGGGCCAATTAAATCCCTATTGAAATATCCATTAGGGAGGTGAGCATACCATTTTAGTTTTTGTCTTAAATTTATACTGGGGCTTGTGTCCCATTACAATTAATCATGAATAGTTTTAAATAAATGTTGCTTGTTCAATATATTTGTACCCTCAAATGTCTTTTTCTTGTTTGTGTGGTACTATGAGTAAATAGGGCTTTATGCATGCCAAATTATTTTCTCTTCAAGAATTGATCTTAATTCAAGAAGACATGCATTAGATAAAATTGAGTTAATTCAGTACAGCTTTCTGTTGCAAAGTTAAAAATATTTAAGTTTGAACATTAATGTGTTCATGATCTCAAAAACTAGTAAATATTAGAGAAAGAATTATATTTATGAGGTAGAATGAAATTTTTAGTTTTAGTTTTCATATGAAATTACTATAACTCCTGATTTTAAAATGACTATATTATAAATGATAAAGACCTATAATTTGCTATGTTCTAAAATATTTAGTCCTAATATGTATTCGCTGAAACTCACAGAGTAGAAATTGACAGTCTAAAGAATATATTTCTTTTAAAAAAATCTGGAAGTGTGTGTTATTTAAATGACAGTTGACAAAGAGAAATGCTTCTGTCTAGAGTTCCATGTGGCTTTACATCAGAGTACGTTTTCATTGTTTGCAGTGCAGCTCTCTAGACATACGGGGACCTAAGGGAGAGCTGTCACTCAGGCAGCAGAGTGTGTGTGAAGAGCCCTAGTCATGTGCATTCTCCATCAGTCTTACAAACCGCTGCCACCTGACGCTCTTCATGCCAAAGTCAATGTAGCCCCGCCCCCACCGCTGCCCCGCCCCCACCACTGGGGATGAATCATGGCCACTTACACATGCCAGGAAAGCTTTCTCCCACTGAGCTGCATCCCAGCCCCCATGCCAACAGTTTCAGGGTGCTATTTAGGTCAGGTTGTCCCCTCTTGAGTTATAATCACAAGCAAATACTACAATATATTTATTCACACATCCAAATATAGTACATCTTGAAATTAGAATAGTCATTTGTTCACATTATTTCTAGAACTCCTCAACAAATTACATCAGCCCATGGGCATCTCTTCCTTTTGGCCTCACATGTTGAGTTTGTTGGCAAAGGACAGACCAGCCTTGTACTGTGTTTTCCTGATCAGCAGAACATCCCAACACTAAAGAAGTTTGAACTTCTGATCCTTGTCCTGCATGAAAAACCTGGGGGTTGTCTCTACCTTTAAAATACGAAGAACTAGTCAGCCTCGTGTTTGAGGAACTAACACATGTGACTTTCTCATTACAATAAGAGAAATAGTAGGACAAAGTTATAGTTGAGCAGTGTTGAGAGTTAGAGGAAGCAAAACACAAAATAGTCAAAACTATTCAAAACAGATCTGTGGGGAAGGTTGCAGCCATTAGTTACTGTACAGATACGTGTACCTTCAAATACCTGGTAAAAGCCAGATAGACTTTGAATATTTGACTACCAAAACAGGCTCACAAAACTTAATTGAATGGGAATTTAAGTTGGAGTATTAAGTAGCAATTTCTAGTAGTTAAAAGTTATTACAACATTCATATTAGTTGATGTTTGAAATATCATTTTATCCCCTTTGCAAACAGGTCTTGCTTGTGAATTAACTATTTAATAAACTTACCATAATCCATAATTAAAGATTGGTCATACCTATTATTTGGTAAGAATTGTTACTATATTTACAGCCCTATAAAACACACATAACTTTACTGAATTAAAAAAAACACATTTTAGGTTTTTAAC
Organism: Peromyscus leucopus; assembly: GCF_004664715.2. Lineage (NCBI taxonomy): Eukaryota > Metazoa > Chordata > Mammalia > Rodentia > Cricetidae > Peromyscus > Peromyscus leucopus. The sequence goes on along the minus strand of NC_051071.1, from coordinate 86,324,420 downwards.
AATGTTTGCAGTGTTTTCTGCTTATGACAAATATTGTCATATATGGTCTGTGAAGTTTGCTGCTGTAATACTTATCCATTAGTGAAGAGTTTAATTTCTAAAGACAAAAGGTATCTTTGTGAGTATGGCCATGATTTAAGTTCAAATTTGAATCAAACTATTAATTCAGAAAAACATTTCAAAGGAAAGCCTATATGTAAGATATACAACTGAAATCTTTGTTTTCATCAAACTCGATTTTTCTTTATAATGAAAATACTTTTTATGATTTTTTAAAATTTCAGTGGATAGGGGGATCTCTGTTACACTGTAGAGAAAGTGTAATCTTTTTTTTTTCTAGATAGATAAAAGTATTTTTTTTCTGGTTTTTCGAGACAGGGTTTCTCTGTGTAGCTTTGCGCCTTTCCTGGGACTCACTTGGTAGTCCAGGCTGGCCTCGAACTCACAGAGATCCGCCTGCCTCTGCCTCCCAAGTGCTGGGATTAAAGGCGTGCGCCACCACCGCCCGGCTAGATAAAAGTATTTTTTTTTTTAAAGATTTATTTATTATGTATACAGCATGTATGACTGCAGGCCAGAAGAGGGCACCAGATCTCGCTACAGATAGTTGTGAGCCACCATGTGGTTGCTGGGAATTGAACTCAGGACCTCTGGAGGAGCAGTCAGTGCTCTTAACCTCTGAGCCATCTCTCCAGCCCCCGATAAAAATATTTTTAGGAATAAAGAGAACAAATACGAGACAGTTACCTGTTAGTAAGATACACTTAGAAATCTTAGCTCTTCCTCTTTTAGAAGTATTTTTACTTTATGTGTGTGAGTGTTTTGTTTACATGTGTGTGGGTACACTGTCTGCTGTGCCTGGTGCCCGCAGAGGCCAGAAGAGGGTGACAGACCCCCGGAACTGGAGTTACAGACAGTTGAGAGCTGCCCTGTGGCTGCTGGGACTGAACTGGAGGCCTCTGCAAAAGCAGCAAGCACGCTTAACCTCTCGGCCGTCTCTCCAGCCCAGAAATCTTTCTTGATAAGTTAGAAGTTACATTTTTCTGAATGTATCCAGCCTAATCCGGGGAGTAGAACCATGAATGGGTCCAGGATTGCTGACTTAAACAAAGGGAACACGTGCGCAGCTGATGCTTTCCTAGAATTTCTGTAAAAAGAGAATAGTACGTTTTTTTGAAAACGTGGCAGTGCCAGTTCTTTTTTACGAAGTCACCGAAGTGAGGCATCTGTTTCCCAAGCTGCTCCTGAGCTGGAGAGCTGGGACAGCATGCCTCTGAGTGACAGAGCTCTCTGCCTTAGATTAGGCTGAGACACACCCATTGGAACTAGAGCGCCCACAGGCCATGGCTGGTCCCAGGTGCTGGACAGCAGAAACGTGCACTTCCATGAATTGTAGATGAGTAGAGTAAGAGGTGGAAGGCGGAGTCAGGGAATGGCTTGACTGTCCATCTGAACGAAGCGTGTTGTATAAAAGACACCTGCTCGGTTCATAAAGACTGAGTGTTTTCAGTAACAGTGGAGAGACACACAACTGTGAAGGTAGCTCCAGGTAAGCCCAAGACTTCTCAGCTGAGCCAGCACTCACTCGGCTGCCTCGGCTAGAGCAGGCCACTTACATTGTGGGCTCACGGGTCTGTTGCCCTTGAGTCAAGGGAAGATTCGCACCACACAGGTAGTTTCAAAAGACTCTCATTGGGTGACGCAGTTTAGTTAGAGATCATCCAAACGGTTGTCTTCTTAGACTTGTGACCCTTTCACCTGCCGTGATTTAGAACTATCTTCTGGTGCGGGTGCCACTGTTGAATGGAGTAACCAAAGAGTAGATGGTGCAGACAGTATCAGCCAAGAATCGATAATTTGCCTCCATAACTCAGTGAGGTGGTGATACGTTGCCCACTCATCGGGTCTTTTCTGACTCCCTGAATGGCAAGGCTTTCTGCTTATCAATGATTGAAAATGATAGGACAAGAGGAACATGAACCAGGCGTGTGACTTTAAGCGGATTCTCAACCAGCCTTACTTTTTTTGTAGGCATGCATTTCATTGCGTTTCGACTCCTCCTGTGTATCCTGCGAAAGGTGTCACCGACCTGAAACTTGATGTGACAAGTTCACCGCTACAGAGTTCCGACGCCGTCATCATCCACCCTGGAGCCATGTTGGCCATGCTGGACCTCCTGGCCTCTGTGGGCTCAGTGACACAGCCAGAAGTAAGCTGGGTTATGGTAGTTCTTTCCATGTTTAGTGAATTGAAGGAAAGTGTGTTTTTACGTGAGAAATAAGGACCAGGAAGAGCATGGAATACAGCTGACCCATCACATCCTCAACAGGAAACCCCTGTTTGAGCCATGCTTTCCAGATATTGGCTATGTTTTTGAATAGTTCATTTGGTACCGGTAGAACCCAGATGGTTGCTTCTGGTATAAGAGCCTCTCTGTTTCCCCTTGTAAATCTTGATCAGTGGTGCCAATGGCTAAGGGGTAACACAGAAGGAAAAACTGCCTGCCTACAGGTACCACAGGAGCCTGTTTATCTCTTCTGTCTTGTAGCACTCAAAAGTTTGGGTGGTTTGCAGTTGGGGTGATTATTTTTGCTAAAATGTTATATGGATACTAAGCCCCAAAGTGTCACAAATGTGAATGACAAACTTTCTTTAAGCTACTTACCTACTACCATGAAAAAGACTTCATGCCCCAGACACTCGAAAGGCAAAGGCCAGCCAGTTTCTGAGTGCTCAGCCAGCGTGTTCTAATTAAGTTCCTGGCTACACAGTGATACCCTGCCTTAAAGAAAAGACAAGGAGACTTTACACCTGTTTCTATGGAAACAGAGCTACTATTATTGCATAATTGTGTTCAAAAAATGTCAAGGAGAACAGAGTTCAGTCAAGTATGCATGGAGCGAAATCAAAATGAGATTTCTGCTTGACCTTAGTCTTCCATTGCTGTATTTATTGCTTTGAGCTAGTTTCCTAATTTATGTGAGTATGTTTTCAAGTAAATAAAATGAGAGATTACAAGTGGAGCTTCATGTAGAAGGAACTGCCCCCTCCATGTCACTAAGGATACCCTGATGGCATGCATCTTTTTGTACACTTCAGCATGCTTTGGACCTTCAACTGGCTGTGGCCAATATTTTACAATCACTGGTGCACACAGAGAGAAACCAGCAGGTCATGTGTGAAGCTGGTCTTCATGCACGGCTGCTACAGAGGTGCAGCGCTGCGCTGGCTGACGAGGACCACTCGCTGCACCCACCCCTCCAGCGCATGTTTGAACGCTTAGCCTCCCAGGCCTTGGAGCCCATGGTGCTGAGGTGAGTGAACCCTTTTTCGTATTTACCCGTTTGTAAAGGCAGTTCTTGGAGTCTTGGCATTTGAGGTGAGGGTCCTGTGCCCTATTCTGACCCTGTGGTGCAGGCCTGCAATCTCAGACACTCAGGAAGCTGGAACAAGATGGGGAGGTGGGTCCCAAACAAAAGCCCTGACTGTTGGTGATAGCCTGGGGACCTGAGTGCCATGTTGTCTCACAGGGAAACATGAATGAAGTCTGAGGATGTACTCAGTGGTAGAGTGCTCACTTAGCATGCAGAAGTCTTAGGTCCAATGCCCAGTACCACAAAAAATAAAATGTTTCCTTTCATGGACGTAATTAAACAAAATATGGACAAACTACAAAATGAACTAACTCTTTAGAAGTGGTAGGACTCCATTTCTGGCACTTATGAGTCTGGGGCAGGAGGATTGTGAGTTATGGCCAGACTGGCTACCATGGTGACACCTTGTCTCCAACATTAAAGAAATAAATGGGCTGTGTGTGCTTTATGTCATGCACATGCTCTTATCCTCCCCATCCCTAATCTGTGGACACCACTACTCTGTACTCTAGCACCATAATTGTGTCAGCTTGCACACACACACTATAGAATATGTGACATTTATAGATTGATCATTTTTATTTATAGTGTTCATGAGACACATGCAAGTTTTTAATGTATATCATTAATTAGTTACTTTCTATTTATTGTTAAATAATATCCTGTGGTGTGAACATACTACAGTTTGTGACTCACTCAAAATTGTATGCGTGTATTTGTTTGTGAGTGTATGTATATGCGCATGCACACATGTGGGGGGGGCAGGAGAGGGGTAATGCTGACAACAGCCGAGGGCCTCATGCATGCTGGACAAGCACTCTGCTTCTGAGCTGTATCGCTAGCTCAAGAAGAATGTATGTTTCAATTCAAGAGGGGTCAGTTTTTAAACTTGTCTGGGGCTAGTGAGATGGCTCAGCAGTTGAGAGCATTGGTTGCTGTTACAAGAGACTCCAGTGTGATTCCCAGAACCCGCATGGGGACTTAGAACCCCTCTGTAACTCCAGGTCCAGGGGATCCAAAACCCTCTTCTGGCCTCTCTGGCACCGAGTGCACATGTGGTGCACAACAATACACAGAGGCAAAATTCCCATACTCATAAAATTAATATAGGTAAATCTTTTTTAAAAACATGTTTTTCCTGTTTTCTTTGAACTATAGCCAAATAGATCTGGTAATACATTACCTTGTTCCTTTATTTTTACAAATGTAACTATAGTTTATCGTTCTGAGACTGTATACTGCTCTGTGATTATTTCTGTCTTGTGTCAAAGTACTGTTATCATGAAACTTGAAAAGCTTTTCAAAATCATGGCTGAGATGTTATATGTAATTTTTGAAGCACATTGCAAAATTACTGTTAAGAAAACCACTTGACGTAAACATGTCAAACAGCATTGTGTCGGGTACATGACCCCTCCATGACAAGGTTCTGAAGGACTGCTACTGTGTGTGATGCCTGGACGCGATGCTGGATGTGTGCACACAGCCAGGGGGACATGCTCCACAGATCATCTCCTAGCCCTTTGCAGTATTCTACACTCCTTCTGGTACTAAAATAAGAACAAGAAGTTAGCCTGATTTGTAACTGTTACAGGGATGAGATCTTATACCTATTATTACATGCTATTATTTGAACCCTTACTCTATGTGAGATATAAGGAAAACATTGGTAACCAGATAATGGAAAGAGCTTTATCTGAAAAAAATGTACAGCCTAGGAGAGGAATATAGTCACATAAGCAGGAAATTAAAATACTGTGTAGAAAATTCTGTAATAGCAGTGTTATAGAATATACTTAAAGGCAACTTACCCAAAAATTTTAGGGAGGGTGGCACAGAGCCAGCTGGCTTTTTAAAGGATGGCAATTTAGAAATAGAATACGGAAGGCAACCAGATGAAATCCAGGGGCAATGCCCTTCGCAGTGAGAGAGACAGACGTGATGGTCCAGTGCAGTGCAGCACTCCTGTGATATGATGACCGAGCTAGATTTGTGGGTGGAGAGAAAGAGGGTGCCACGAAGCCCAAGCGGAAGGCAGACATCATGTCACCTGTGGTGTTCCATGCCAGCCTTTGGGGAGTTGGGGCTTTCACCTGCTCAGAAGGAACAGCCATTGAAGTGTTAGCAAGGCAGAGACAGTCTGTAGGCTTGAATTTTGAAGGACAGTAATGAGTAGGTTGTGTTAGGACGAGGTGGGAGTCACAGGACATAATGAAGACTGCTTCTAGAATACAAAAACAGGGTGGTTGGTCTGGGTAATAGTAGAGGACTGGGAAGGAAGGAGCAGATTAGGGACAGTTTGGGAAAGTAGGATTAGCATGATTTCGGGATTTTATGAATGTAGAAAGCAAAGTAAATGAGAAGAATCCAAACACACTTCAATGATGTTTGGGTAGAAGGTGATGTAGGGAAGTGGGACACACTCCGGAACCTTTTTTAGGTTGCGAAAAATGTACGTTAGGAAATGCATGGTAGATGTACAGGCATATAGTGGTTACAATATGAAGTCAGCATCACCTGCTGCATCATAGCAACTCTCTCTTGTGTTGTAACCGCTCTATTATAACTCCGTATGCCCCACCTCCACCCCTTGACGTGATGTGGTGTTCTGTAACACTCTCAGCCAAGGAGTGACTTTGCCTTTCTCTTCTTCAGGGAGTTCTTACGCTTGGCAAGCCCTTTGAATTGTGGTGCCTGGGACAAAAAGCTGCTGAAACAATACAGGGTTCACAAGCCAAGTTCACTGAGCTACGAGCCGGAGATGAGAAGTAAGCTGAGTTTTGGAACTCCTTGTCTTGGTTTATTTTGTTAAGGAAATCCATCATGGGTATTTGTGATAATTTTCAGAAACAGAAGAGTTTGTTGCTGTTTGAGCAGCGACACAAGAGAGCAGTTGAGGTTGTCTTGATGTGAGGGGTAAGGAGCGATGGGTAGTGCGAGGATACAGGCAGAGTGGCCCCTGGTGCGGAAGAGGGAGGACCCCCATCTCAGAGGAGGTACGCTCGCTTTCCCAAGTAGCCCATGCTGTCCAGACTGGAGATTGGATCGTTTAAATGGAGCAGTATGTTTGCAGGACAGCTGAAGCATGGGAAATTAGAACTCAACAAATACAACACCTGGACTGTGAGGGAAAGAGGGGATCAGACGGCTTCTGGAGGAAGGTGGTCCTGTGGGTCATTTACGGGAACCAGTCAGCTCACCCGCTAAATAGCTTGAATGAGCGCAGGCAAGCTAGAATGGAATCAACAGAGGAGCGAGGAAGTCCTGAGGAGATGTGGTCTCCTAGACAACTGTAGTAGATTTGCTGATAGCCTCCAGGGAGATGCCATGCTGAGCGGAGGAGCAGAATGTAGGCACTGCCCACTAGCCTGTCGGTGTCATGGGACGCCAACAGACACCATCCACCCAAAACTGGTGAGAAATAGCTCAGTGGAGCCCAGCTGCACCGGATTCCATCCTGTGGTTTTTGGATTTCCTTCCATGGTTAATTCTGTGGTTTTGTGCATTTTTTCCTTTACGATTCCTTCTGGATCATTGCTGGCCATGGTGGTCCAGCAGGTAAGGAGGACTTAGAATGACCATTAAGTAGACAATGCCAGTGCAGAGACGGTCCTTAGGAAGCTGGAGTGACTCCTTTTCCTTGGCTTTTGATGGCCGGGGATTAACCCTGTGCTGGCAGCTGCTCTGTCCCTGTCTCCCTATGCACTGCAGCTGCTTTGAGCATATACATCAGGATCATTCCCTTCAGTTCTGAGGTGAGACTTCTGAAGTTAGATTATCAACCTGCCACCATTGTTCCCTGCCACCAGTCACCGCCACTGTTACTGCTGTGTTATGGAAACTTAAGACCTTTTGAGTTCCAGCCTGGTTTCATGGGAAGGCAGGATATATTACAGTTTTTCATGCCCATTAATATACATCCCCTTTATGTATTTTTGTTTCTTTTTGTGTTTTACACAGTTCTTTAAAATTGAGTTGTAATTTCCTTTCTTACAATAGAGATAAAAGTAGTCCCTAAAGAAGTATTAAAACATGATCATGGTTGACCTTGCACCGGACACACTGAAGATACCACATAGTTCATCTTCAGAGGGAACGCTTTCTTTGTTGCATTTGAGATGTTCCCTGGAAGAACAGGACTGTTTATCAGCACTTGTGTACACATAGGGATCCTTAAACTCAGTGTTTTTATGATCAAATCCCGATAGATCTGAGGATACAAAAGATGGGGAAGACAGAATAGAGTGTTGCTCTTCATCTCTGAGATCCTCGGTTTTTTTCTGTGACGGTGCTCTTGAGCAAAACTGTTTTCCTTTCAAAGAGAGATGATGAGAAGCGATGTTGTGAATAGAGTGGCGCACACCCCTCACCTGAGATGTAGTTCGTTGTGGGGGGTGGGGGTGGGGGTGGGCTTGAGCGCTGACCGCGGGCACTCAGATCCTTTTTAATTCTCACTGTCTGGTGTGTCTGCAGTGTGCGTGCTGCCTTGATGGTAAGGGAAAGAAGGAGAGCAAGCTCTTTTAGTCTGAAAGGGAATATACAACATTGCAACTATAATTGGTCCTTGGTATCAACCAAGAAAATTCTAGGGTGTGACATTAACTCATCTGGTAAAGTTGCTTTGAAATTCAGCATGTTTTCCCGCTGCCTTGCAGGCAGTATGGTCACCTCCCTGGAAGGTCTGGGCTCTGACAACGTTTTCAGTTTACATGAAGATAACCATTACAGGATAAGCAAAAGTCTAGTAAAGTCTGCAGAAGGAAGCACTGTGCCCTTGACCAGGGTAAAGTGTCTCGTCTCCATGACAACCCCTCATGACATCAGACTGCACGGCTCATCTGTTACGCCAGCGTTTGTTGAATTTGACACATCCCTTGAAGGCTATGGGTAAGGAAACTGCAAAGCAGCCGGACCTGGCTCTTAGGGCCTTGCTCTGGCATCGTGAGCCTCGTTGAGATCTTTGCAAACAGACTGGATTTAAACTGCTGGGTTAAACTATGCTGTGATACATTCTGGACTGCGTGTTTTCAAGTGATTCCAGTTCTTGGAGCATACTGTTTCTAGGTTCACCTTTCTGAATTATTTATCATATTAACTATATTGGTATAATAATGGAGTTCATAATTGAGGGCCATGGTTGAATAAGGTTTTCTAAGTGTGATTGTGGATGAAATTGCCTTATTGGGTCACATTCAGCTCATTCATGTATTTTCTCTGAGTGGCAGAATTGTCTCATCTTAGATGGAAGCTGCTGGAATAGAGGAAGTGTCTTATCGGGCCCCTTCCAGAGAGTTAGCCAACTCCTGGTTTAATAAGTATGAGCTGTAGATAATAGATAAACTTAGATGGAAAGCTCTGATTGGGTCTATCATCTTGTCTCAAACTTACGTAGGATAATGTATGAGTGCATGATTGATAATGTCAGCTGTCTATCTGTCTACTCAGTGACATCAGTGATATCAGATGAGTAACTAAATATCCTGAGACTGTTACAGTTACAAAAGCAGAAATAAGATTCTATAGTGAACCTCCAAATTTGTGAAGTCCACTGGCCTCAGAGTATCCACAAACATGTCCAGTTGCTGAATTATGATGAAGCATTGCAGGAAGTTTTTTTTTTTTCTGCGATAATGAAATTACTGAGTGTTTGATTGAGATTGTATGTTTGTTTTACATATGCAAATTTAACCATAATTGTAAGTAATTTAAATTTTACACAGTACTGCCAGGGGTTTGAAAGCCCATCATTTGATGTTCTCACGTTATTGAAAGGCAGGAAGGGCTCTGGTCGCCTCAGGTGTATCTCACACTCTCTAATCTCCAGCTACAGTTACATACTTGTTTTGCAAGTTTTACACTTGTGTAAAAACAGAGTGGATCTCTCACTCGGGTGTGTTTTCTTCACCAGCTGCCTGTTTCTGCCAGCTTGGCTCCCCATAACGCCCCGACCAATAACGCTGTCACGACGGGGCTCACTGATGGGGCCGTGGTCAGTGGCATTGGGTCCGGTAAGTGGTGTTCCTTTCTCAGGAGATACTTTGACTAACAGCTCCTGTGCTATTCCTGCCTCCTGAGAATGTAAACGGGAGCCACCAAGCCCCTTCGTTCTTTCTCTCCTCTGGCTCTAGGTGAGAGGTTCTTCCCGCCTCCTTCTGGCCTAAGCTATTCCTGCTGGTTCTGCATTGAACGCTTCAGTTCTCCTCCAAATAACCACCCTGTCAGGCTCCTCACGGTTGTGCGGCGGGCGAATTCCTCTGAGCAGCATTATGTGTGCCTGGCCATAGTTCTGTCTGCCAAAGACCGGTCCTTGATCGTTTCCACGAAGGAGGAGCTACTCCAAAATTACGGTTGGTGTCAGCTTCTTTCTGTTCATGATTCTACAAGAGAAAAATCCACCTTAATTAATATTGGTTTGTAAGTTCAAAGTGATCATCCTCATCTGGCTTCATTAGGCTAGTGTAGAGCAGGTTATGTGGATTCTTGCATATATATTCTTGGAGAATTTCCTACATGTATGCTGTGTCTTTTGGTCCTAAGTACACCCCGCTTAAGGCACTTTGAAAAGTGAGTTAGAAACCACCAGAGGCTGAGCCTGACTGAGGGTGCATCCCTCGTACTGGTGCTCAGGATTCTGCTGGGGCAGCTCTTGGTGTTCGCGCTGTTTGGCTGAAATGATGATTGACTGAGTGTGCTGGGTGAGTGGTACTCATAGAGCACCGGGGTACTTAGGGGCAGCTCTGTGCTTCTGTGCTGCACATCTCTGTCACTTCCCCGATCATTGACCTTGAGGCTTGCATTTTTATAATTCTGAATTCCCCCAACATGCAGTCTCTGACTCTGGTGTGCAGCGGAACTTCAAACTCAAGGCATTCGTGAAGATCTTCCTTCTTAAAAAATAGAAATTACATTATAAACATAAACCCCAGACTACTCAGTTTTCTTTGTTCTAAATATAAAAATTAAAAACACAAGAAATTTTATCATCTAACTTTTGTTCTTTTAACCAAAATATTTCATTGATTGATGTAGTTATAACAAATATTAATGGAATATGCATGTTAACTTTTAAGTATAATTATGAGGTTTCTTAGTGTCTTCATGATGTCTTACACAGCACTGAGAATCAGTGTAATTAATTTCAAAATTCTTATCGTCAGCACTGAGGATGATTTCTGAAGTGGAAGCCGTCCATGAGCTTCATGCCAGCGTAACAGTAAACAGTTAAATACGAAACTCATTGTCGCACGTCATTTGCCCTCGGTGGCGTGGGTTGTTGGCTTCTTCCTCACAAAGCTTGGTCTGGTCTGATCTGATGTTGTGGGGTGCCCATTTCAGCCCCTCACTGTGTTCTCCACCCTTCCTCACACTCCCCTGGATCAGTTTCCCTTGCCTCTTCCCTTCAAAATTAATATTCTTTGGTCAGTCTGCTCTCCTGCGGGGAGAAGGGGTCATCATTTCTGTTTGCTTAAGGCTACTTTACCCCAGGAGCCATGAAATCATTAAGAAAAAAAGTCTATCTATGTCCTCCACTTAGTGTTTGAATTCCACAGGCCTAGCGGACATTGCATTTAAAGACTTGAGTATTCTTCTGTGCAGGCCCTTGCCATTTATTATAAAACCTACCTCTCCCCTGTTTCTTGTCTTGATGACTGATGACCCATAGCTAATTAGCCATATGAAGCCTCGAGTAACCCTCCATAACTGTCATGCTTTGCCTGTCCTGCTGTGGAGCACATCCACCTTCCTCCCCAAAAGTGAAACTCTCACACCGTTGCTGTTGGTTCGCTTCTGAGATGAAATCTCACTGTTAGCCCAGGCTAGACTGGAATTCCTGATCCTCCTGCCTCTGTCCCTGGTGCTGTGATTACAAGCATGCACTGCCATGTGCAGTGTTAGGATTGAGTCCAGGCTTTCATGCATGACCAGCAAGTACTCTAGGAACTGACCTATCAGCCCCCCCCCTACACACACACATCTTAGTTAGGTTTTCTATTGCTGTGAAGAGATACCATGACCATGGCAACTCGTATAAAGGAAAAATATTTAATTGGGGTGGCTCACTTACAGTTCAGAGGTTTAGCCCATTATCGTCATGGTGGGACATGGTGGCATGTAGGCAGATGTGGCGCTAGAGCGGTAGCTGAGACTTCTACATCTTGCATAGGCAATAGGAAGTAAGCTCTCATTGGGCATGGCTTGTACATATATGAGACCTCAAAGCCCACCTCCACAGTGACACACTTCCTCCAGCAAGCCCACACCTATTCCAACAAGGCCACACCTCCTAATATTGCCACTCCCTTTGGGGACCATTTTCTTTCAAACCACCACACACCCCATAGAATTTTTTAGTAATATCATCTCCAGTACTGGAGAATACTTACTGTTTCATACTAGGGAAGAGGAAGCACAAAATTTCTCTCTGGTGTGCCTCTCCGGGGTGTGCAGGGGAGGTGTCTGTGCCACTATAAATGTACACAAGTCAGTGCAGTAGTTAGTTCCACATGTGTCCTGGGGGTCAAACTCAGGTCATCAGGCTCAGTAGCAAGTGCCTTTACCCAAGCACCTTCTTACAGAGCTGTTTGTGTGTGTGTGTGTGTGTGTGTGTGTGTGTGTGTGTGTGTGTGTGTGTGTGTATGTATGTATGTATGTTACTGTGATCTCCTGAGACCCTCTCCACTTTCCATGTGGTCTCTCGGTTCTGCTCCTATTGTACATCACCCAGTGGATCGGCAGCTGTGGTATCTTAACTCCTCAAGGAATTCTCATTCTAACATACAATCTGATGTTTCACTGTAATAGCTATGTTCATAGGCCAGAGTAAAACTTGGCGTTTTGTTTGTATTTATTTCATATAATTGCAACTTGACTCTTAAATGTATTTATTTGTGTGTTCTTTCTTGTCTGCTTTAAGTTGTGTGGTTATGGGTTATGTTAGCTCCTTCCTACCCCCTTTCAAATGTGGTTTTAACCTTCTCCCTGATGTCTGCCCCCCTACAAATAGTAAGAAAAGGTAGGATTGAGTTATAGTTCAGGGGAAGACTATGTGTTGACACGTGTCCTGCTCTGGATTTGACTCCTCGCATCATAAAGAAGAACAAACAAAACAAAAGACAGTATGTTAATTTTCAATTAGATGAACATTAAAATAAAATTCATATAAACCCATTGTTTCTTTTTATTCTTACAGTTGATCAAATTTATTCTGAACAGTTTATTGGGAATGGAGACGGCAAGGGCCCGGGAGGGGTTGGGGAAGGAGAAAGGGAAGGGAGTACTGTCGTAATTACATTACAACCTTGAGAAGAACGTTCTCACTGGCCTGTGATCTTACTGTTTACATATGAGTAAGCCTGCTGTTTCTTAGCACAGTGTGGCTACTGCTACTTATCAGGCAGAAGTGGGCAGAGTTAGCCAGGGAAGCCGGCAGGAGAGGATAGCTGCAGCACCGAGTTCTCCCGGCAGGCAAGAGCATGGACCAGTGGATGCTCTCCACACTGTGCCACGCAGCGCCTCTTCCTGCCGCTGCTGTCCTCAGGTTCTGAGCGGGCAGGACGATCACAGACCAGCAACGGGTCTGTGGGATGGGCAGCGTGCCTTCCTCTGAGTCAAGGACAAACTGTCAAAATGCGCTGGTGTAGAGATGCAGATTACAGAACAGGGGCCGTGTGGACAAGTGCTCTGACTCTCTCCCTCCTGCATTAGTTGATGATTTCAGTGAAGAATCCTCCTTCTATGAGATCCTCCCATGCTGCGCCCGCTTCCGATGTGGAGAGCTGATCGTGGAGGGACAGTGGCATCATCTGGTCTTGCTGATGAGCAAAGGCATGCTGAAGAACAGCACTGCGGCCCTCTATATCGATGGGCAGCTCGTCAGCACTGTCAAGGTGAGCATTCTGCACCAGGAAACAGCTGTGCTCAAAACAGCTCCAGAGAGAAGATGGTGGGGGATGGGCGTGCGCATGCAGCTGTGTGGGACGTTTGAAGTGAGTCTGTGGACTCTCCAGTAGGGTGCTTCTTATTAATATTATTGAAAATTAAAAACGTCAGCTTTTAGGATTGAGGGGTACACAGCATTATGTGTATATGTGCACACACAAACACACACACACAGATATGCACATACACTATATATAATCAGGGGCTAGTGTAGCTGGAGTTTTTCTGTGTCCCGCCTGGCCTGCGGTCAGGACAAATCTCTCACCCACAGTCCTGAAGCCTTTTATAAAATAGTCACACAGAGGCTTAATATTATTTATAACTGCTCGGCCTTTAGCTCAGGCCTACCACTGACTAGCTCGTACATTTAAACTCAGCCAATCTATATGTCGCCATGTGTTCAGTGGCTTTACCTCTGTGCCATTACATGCTGCTTCCTGGACGGCAGACTAGCATCTCCTGACTCAGTCTTCTTCTTCTGAGAATTCTCCTCTCTGCTTATTGTGCCTATACTTCCTGCCTGGCTACTGGCCAATCAGCATTTTACTAAACTGGTATACAAAATTATTATCCCACAACAGGTTAGTATGAACATGCGGGTCTTCACCCACATGCTTGTGAACACGCCAGGACCATTATTTAATATACATAGAATGACAGATGTGATTTGAAGTTGGCTGATGTTATGAAAAAACAAGTCATCGGAAATGTCCCTCACCTGTGACAGAAGCCACCTTTACAGGCAGCATCTCAGTTCCTCATCTCTTACACTCTACCTAAATATATATTTATTTAAAATGAGTTGATTGATAATTAAGATGTCTCATCAGTAAACAAAAGCATTTTCAACTCTAAGAATGTCAATCAACCATGCCCATCCCCTGTGATAATATATGTGCATATAAATTATAGATTCTATTTTTTTAAAATAGTAAGATACTTTTAGTCAGTAATTTTAATGAGGCTCAAAAGCAGTTTTAATTGTAGAACTGTGAACACTACATTTTCAGAGAAGCACCATTAATTTGATAATCAGACCACAGGCAGTGAGCGATAGTATCCCTATATTTAATTGTTGCTGTTTATCTAATTTACTTGCTGAGAATTTGATGGCAGATTTCATAGTACTGCATTGAATGCCCAGTTGCAGACCCTAGAGTCTTGCCCTCTCAACTCTGGAACGCCGTGTGGCCGGCCTTGAGATGCGAACGCGGGTATTCCTGGTTGAGAGGTTGTCTACGTCTCCCGCGTCTGTCTTCCTTGCAGCTGCACTATGTCCACAGCGCCCCTGGGGGCTCAGGCTCTGCAAACCCTCCAGTGCTGAGCACAGTCTACGCCTACATCGGTACTCCGCCTGCACAACGCCAGACCGCATCCCTGGTCTGGCGCCTGGGACCCACTCATTTCCTAGAGGAAGTTCTACCCCCTTCCAGTGTCACCACTATCTATGAACTTGGACCAAATTACGTCGGGAGTTTCCAGGCTGTCTGCGTGCCGTGTGAGTAACTTACCCTGTCGGCACATAACTTCTGCACCATAGATTCATGGATGTGTAGGACCAGTATATGTTTGCCTGGGAAAGTGCTTTTCCCACTTAGCTTCTTCAGGATAATTTTATTGATCACTCCTGTTAAAAATGTTCTCCTCAAGCTGAGGCTATAGCTCAGGGTTAGAGTGCTTTGCTAACATGTCTGGGCCTTGAGTTCAATCCCCCCCCCCCACTGCAAATAAGGAGATAGAGTAAAAAATATATAATGCTCCTTCCCACAATCGCACTGTACTTTTCTTTTCTGACAGGGTTTCTCTGTGTAGATTTAGTACCTGTCCTGGCTCTGTAGACGAGGCTAGCCTCGAACCCACAGAGATCCACCTAGCTCTGCCTCCCGAGTGCTGGGAATAAAGGCGTGTGCCACCACTGCCTGACAACACTGTACTTTTCTGATTCATTATCTACTCACTAATTAATTTTCCCGGTTTTCTTCTTGGAATAAAGATGAGGGTATTTACCCTGTTAGAGGCCAACCTCAACCCTGTGTATTTTTTCTGTTACTTCTATTACATGAAGCAATTTAAATGTTAAAACAGGAACAAGTGAACAAAAACATATTCTCAAGATTAAAGCTGTCCTTCCTAATAGTCCATTTTTTGAAATCCCTTTTCCCAAAAGAAATATAGAATAAAAGAAAGTGATGTTTGACTGCAGTTTATTTTTGGCACCCAGATGTGTTACATCTGCCTTTTTCTAGTTCTGATTCCACTCATGGTCTCAGAGAAGTTACAGCAAATAAATTCCAAATGTTCACTAGCTTGATGATGATTGAGTACTTCATATGCTTGCTCAGCATTGATTTACAGTGTCTAATAAGAGCTGACCCTGGGAACTTCCCATGTGCCACGTCCGTTAATATACCCAAAAGGCATTTGTGTTCACTGCTCCTCCTCGTGTGTATTTACTATCTCAAAACAGTGTGTTAGCTCCTACCATTAACACTTTCATCAATGAAGAAACTGAGGCAGAGACAGACAAATAGATTTACCATGTAGATTTACTAAGTAGTAAAGCAAGATTCCAAAATGTGTGTTTTTTCCCCCACTCTGCCATGCGGTCCTGTCCTGAGAGGTGTGGGAGGTGTGGGAGGTGTGGGCGAGCGTGCTTGACAAGCAGAGACCCGAGTCCCACTAAGCTGGAGACACTCATGCGTTCTCACGCCTTTCCGTGTAGAATGAAGTGTCTGGTGGTTGTTAGGTAACGGTTAACACTCTTCGGCCTGCTCTGCAGTAGCCCTATGGAAGGTGCTGTAGGAGTAAAAGAGTGTAGAAGTGTGTGTCTGCCAAGTCCTCTCCTATACTGTCCTCGGAGAAGCAGACCAGAGCTAACAAAGTAAAATGGCTTTGGAGTCTGGCTGCCTTTACTAAATATTGAAATCTGCCCAGGCAAACATGGCAGTCGGCATGAGCACTGTTCTGAGGGTGTGGAAGACTGCTGGCCGTTGTGAAAAGAATCCTTCTTCTTTTAAAGGTAAAGATGCCAAGTCTGAAGGTGTCGTCCCTTCGCCGGTGTCCCTGGTTGCAGAGGAGAAGGTGTCCTTCGGCCTCTATGCCCTCTCCGTGTCCTCCCTAACGGTGGCGAGAATTCGGAAAGTCTACAACAAGTTAGACAGTAAAGCCATTGCCAAACAGGTAAGTTGAATGCTCTCCTGGTGAGCATGGCGGCTCTCACTGGGAGGGGAGTCCCGATGGGCGCAACTGAGTCACAAAGGTCCCTCGGAGGTGAGGACCAATGTCGTAGAGTGGGATGCAAACTGGGGCCATGGGCCATCAAATGCGGGCGGGAAGAAAGTGGGTTGTTGGCCACACGCGGTACAACCCTGCCAAGGCCTTCGTTTTAGGCAGTCAGGACCATGTTTTACATCAGATCTTCAGAACTAAGAAAAAGTTAATGCTGTCATTGACTTGGTGGTAATTTGGTAAAGCAGCCATGAGGTTGCTGTGGTCTTCCTGCCTTTAGGGCAGCTTTGCTGGATGTCATCCTCTGCAATGATGGGGATTCTCATTCAGTCCTTCGCTGTTCATTTCCTGTTGGGGCATCTTTCTGTTGCCGACACAGCACTTTGACCAAAAGCAGCTTATGGCAGGAAAAGGTTTATCTCTTCTTTCAGGCTTCAGTCCATCATTGAATCAGGGCAGGAAGTGGAGGACACTGCATGTTGGCTCCCTCACAGATTCATGCTTAGCTAGCTTATTTATATAGCTCGAGATGACCTGCCTAGGGGTGGTACCACCCACAGTGGGCTAGCCCCACCTGCGTTGGTTAGTATGACCTGCCTAGGGGTGGTGCCACCCACAGTGGGCTAGCCCCACCTGCATCAGTGGGTACAGACAGTTCCCCACAGACGTGGCCACAGGCCAGTCTGATCCAGACCACTCTGTTGGAGGCTTTCCTTTCAGATGGTTCTAGGCTGTGTCAAGTTGACAGTTCAGTCACACCACAATACTTCCTTTGCTGTATTGTTGTCTAATTTCTACAGACCTGAAGTGACTGTTCTCTGTGTGCTTTCATTTTTTAAAATATTTGATCTCTAGAAATTCAAATGTGATATACCTAGACTTTGAAAAACTTGTTCCCTGATTGGGTTCATTGACTCGCTTGAACTATAAATTCACATCTTTCACTAACTTTCAATAATTATATTTGCAAATACCTTTCTGCTGCATTTTCTTAGTTTTATTCTGGGATTCTAATTAGCATATTTCCTATTTTTTTTTCATATTGCCACCCTCGTGCCATTTATATTTGGTACATTTTGCTCCTAATTTAGGCCAAACATATTTAAATATTTAGCTTAATTGGGAAAGTGGGAATATCTTGCTGAGCATCAAAGTTTCTGTTGACAATTTAGATTTCAGCCATGCATGTAGCTCAGCCTTAGAACATTTACCTGGCACACAGTAAGGCCCCAGGTGTGTCCCAAGCTCCACAAAGTTAAGAAGTTGAACCTTATGACAGTAAAGAACACAATTTCTGGTTTGGTAAGTGATTTGGTTGGCTGGTTAGTTTGTGGCTTTCTGAGGCAGATTCTCGCTATGTAGCCCACCCACATCCATCTTGACCTGGCCGTCGTCCAGCCTTAGCCTCTCAGATACTGAAACTTTAGGCTGGGATCACCACATAGACGACGACTTCTTCTTCTTCTTCTTCTTCTTCTTCTTCTTCTTCTTCTTCTTCTTCTTCTTCTTCTTCTTCTTCTTCTTCTTCTTCTTCTTCTTCTTCTTCTTCTTCTTCTTTTAACTGATGTTAAAGTTTAAGCAAATAAAATTTTTAAAAAGGGGCAGGGGGATATATCTATGATTCTGGCTCTATGGCAGAAGAGCCTAGTCTGTGTGTAAGATATTTTTTATGTAGTCACATTTCATCTCTAATCTTGGAAATTTTATTTGAAGCTGATTGGATCTAGAATAAAACTGAATCATCAACAGTATTTGTCTGCAAGGCACCGAATAATGGCCAGCCTCCACGCCACGGGGAGGTTCGTTCAGGAAAACTCAAATATCTCGGCCATCTTTATCTCTGTAGACTGCATTTAAAATTACTTTTATGAAATTTCACACTTCGGAAGTACTTGCCCAATTAAAAGGAAGAATTGTAGAGAATGCTCACACTTTCCAGTAGGCAGGAGAAAGGGTTAGTTACCTGTCCTGAAAGGGGAGGCGTCACACTGCCAGGCCACCGTCTCTGATCACATTCTTCTCCTTTCCTGTTTCCAGTTAGGCATTTCCTCCCACGAGAACGCCACCCCGGTCAAGCTGGTTCACAATGCCGCGGGCCATCTCAACGGGCCAGCGCGCACAATTGGGGCCACTCTCATTGGCTACTTGGGTGAGTACATGGTCGTTCTTGTTTCATAGTCTTTACTTGCTTTCAAATTTGCATTTCTTTCCTTCATATAAAGAGGGGGGGGGGGTTAAGTTTATATCTTGAAGCACTTGACCTGTAATGTTCCTGCCATGTTACGAATGAGTCCCACATCCTAATCAGATTTAAAAATTATGAGCTCTCACGCAACCTCACGCGCTTCTGTACAAACTTCAGGTCGCGTGTGGAAACAGGTGTGGAAATCAAAGCACTGATTTTCGTTCAGTGCTGGTTTTGCTCGTGCGTCTTTCTGTTACTTAGAAATGAGCTAAAAGAACATTGTAGCCCCATGGCAGAGCTCATCCCTGTCACGCAAGAAGCCGTGGGTCCGATCCCCAGTGCCTCCAGACAGCAGCAGAAAGAGCAAAGAGGAGGAGCTTCGGGGTGTAGACACTGTCCAGCTGTAGGAACATCAGAGTTGCATCTGCTAGAGCTCCACACGGTCTGTCTTAGAGTTGGAGTCTGTGGTTAGGCAGGATCTAAGACAATCCAGTCAGGCCACCCAGCCTTTAGAAGTGCGTACGTGCAGATTTGTGCGTGATGCTGGTTCCGTTTGAGAGTGACCCACGTTTTGCTGGGCCACCTCCTGTGTTTAATCAGTCTCTGCAGTTGTTAGTGCTCCGTGCTCGCCATATCCTGACTGTGCTTTGCTTTTGAGGTAATAATGCATTATTAAAATAGTTCCCTGCTTGATAAAGCACATTATCCGACTCCACAGATACTTTAGGAGCACTGCTTTCGTTCGGGACTGCTGTTTAATGTTCCTTCCAGCACCCCAGCACAGGTGATGAGCGAAGCCTCCGCAGACCAGGGTCCAGTTCCTGCCCTCGAGCTCAGTGACTCAGGCCCGGCATTTAACCTCTTTACACTTCAGTTTTTTTCCCTATGAATAACACTTGCCCTGGTAGCCTTAGATAGTAGTTTTCAAAATCCAGGGTTCTCATGTATTAAAATGTTTTTACAGGCTTTGCAAAGCCTATAAATATTAAGTTCATGTTCATATGTGGGTATATTTATATTAGCCTTTTCCTTTTTTATTTAATTAAAATATTATTACATCATTTCTCTCCCCCTCCAACCCCTCTCCTGTCTCGGGGGCCCTGCCTCCCCACTTCCTACATTCATAGCCTGTTCTTTACTCACCATTGTCGTTACATATTCATAGAAATGAATCAGCGTACAAACACAGCCTACCGAGTCTGTTCAGTTGACTTGCATGCATATGTCTTTAAGGCGAACCACTTGGTATTGGGTAACCAATCAGAGAGCTCATCTCTGGTGAAGCATAGTTCTTCCTGTCTCAGCAGCTGTTAATTGCCTGTCACTCTTTATCAAGGGGTGAGGCCCAGTGAGATTTTTCTTCTATATACATTAGGATCTCAACCTTTGTTGGGATTGTTCAGGTCTTTAGGGAGTCGTGTTGAGATTTCATGAACATGGTTTCTCTGCCACTTCTAAAGGACATAGCAGACTTCCTGATCTGCTGACTCTTCTGTCTCTTCCCATCCTTCCTTCCACTATGTCCCCTGAGAGATGCAGCAGTTGGGGCTGGGTACCGCATGGCCAGTTGATCTGCCTTTTGACCAGTGGTGCCTTTCCATGTGGTCTCTTGCTGCTGCAAAAAGGAACTGGTGAGGAGTGAGATCTACGCTCATCTGTGTGTGTAAAGAGGAGTACGCGGACTGCAGTTAGTACACTGGCTCAGGAAAGTGCCACGGCAAGATCCTCCTCTGATCGCTGGCCTCACCAGCCATGTGTAATCGGCTAGGCAGCACTTCAGGGAGAGCTCGCCCTGTTGGTCGCTGTGATGGATCACAGCTCGCCCTGTTGGTCACTGTGATGGATCACAGCTCGCCCTGCTGGTCGCTGCAATGGATCACAGGGGCCACACCTGCCTAGGACCCTTTCCCCCCTTAGCAGCTTGCGCGTCCCCTCTAGGACTATGAGAAATAGTCCTCAAGAAGCGGGTGTTTGGGTCGGTTCCAGCTCAAACCCTCCAAGTGTGTGTGGTGTCTTTAGCAACAGGGAGGCAGGAGCCATGGCAATAGCTGTATTGTTTTTGGAATCTCCCAGTGGACTCACCAACACCTTGAAAGGTTTCCCGTGCCTGGTACTGAGGGTTTGTTAGATAGTGTGCGGGAGGAAGGAGTATGGTCATCCCATACGACGTCATTTCATTTGAAGTGTGCGTGTGTGTGTGTGTGTGTGTGTGTGTGTGTGTGTGTGTGTGTGTGTACGTGCACATACACTTATATGTATCATATTCAATTTTAGCTCAGTATAAAATAATGATTCCCTGTATCTTTTATACTGTGACTGATCTCAGAACCCTGGGCTCAAATGATCTTCACCCATTCTTCTTAGTAACAGGGACTAGAGCTCGAAAATACTTTTATTTTTAAAGACTTTTTTTTATTTTTAATTATGTGTATGTACAGGTGGTGAGGTGCACATATGTTCAGGCACAAACATATTGGATCCCCTGAAACTGGTGTATGAAGGCTAAGAATTGAGCTCAGGTCCTCTAGAAGCATAGACTGCACTCTTAACCACTGAGCCACCCTCCAGCCTCTAGTTCTGTATTTTAAAACCTCAGTCCTAAAGAGCAGGCAAATACCATTCACTCAGAACATTAATAAATGCTTCAAATACCATAGTGTCACCCCTGCACTCCATCCATAGTTTCCCCAAGTATGTTCCCAGGGGAAACTAGTAAGGATCTTTCTTACCTCACATTGCATTCCTGTGACCTGTGTGTTTCTAGGCAGGCTGTCACCCAGCGCCGTGGACTAGATAACTGATATCTGCTCTCAACCCATTAACACTTATTTTAATTATTTTTCACTCTCTTTTTAATCAGGAGTAAGAACATTTGTCCCCAAGCCTGTGGCCACTACTTTGCAGTACATTGGAGGAGCTGCCGCCATCCTCGGCCTGGTGGCCATGGCCTCGGACGTGGAAGGGTTATATGCTGCAGTCAAGGCCCTGGTTTGTGTGGTCAAGAGTAACCCACTAGCCAGTAAGGAGATGGAGAGAATCAAGGGCTATCAGGTTGGTAACCATAGGCTTTCCTCGCTTCACTTCACACCAAATTATCTAATTTTCATTAGTCATATCTGATAAAATGGAAGAATTATATTGTCCAAGTAAACTTAGAAGCCACTGGCATATATAAAAAGTAATTGATCAAGTGAGAAGAATACGTGGCTCTATTTAATTTTGGTTTTTCAGGTTCGCTTCTTTCACTTTGTCTCACGTCTTCTGTGACTGCATTATCTCAGCCAGCTCTGATGCGTACGAGGCACTGGACCTTCACTGTCCTGTGGAATGGTTCCAGATCTCCCCTTGTCTCACACACATCTCATCAGATCATATTGCTCTTTCACGTAACCTAGGTGTACCTACTCGTGTGCTGAACTCATCTGAGATGCTTCTCACTCCTAATACAACGTGAATGCTATGCTACAGTTATTGTATAGTGTGCAGTGGTTAGGGGAGAAGTAGGGGAATGTCTGTACAAAGTTTTTACAGAGAATGTTTTTGACCTCTGTTTGACTTAATCTGTGTGTTTAAAAGCTGTGGACAGAGAAAGCCAACCATAGTCAGATCACTGCTTGCTTTCTTGGATGGTCTTTCTCTTCACACAAAGGGGAATGAAGTGAAATTGGACGTATTAGCTCCTGCCTGGAGAGACTCAGGGTTGGAGATCCATCAAAGCTCTTCCCATTTTCTTTATGGCTTCCCCCCTTCACATGCCTTCTCTTATTTCCTCCAAGTGTGCAAAACCACAATCAGTGAGCATACACTGCTGTCCCTGACAGTTCAGATGGAGTTGTAAGATAGGCACGTGCTCAGTTGTGTAGTCTGTGGGGCAGAAAGGACTCAAGTGAAACAATTCAAAATCAATATTTGAGGCAAAATCGAGTCTCTGCTAGTCAGGGTGTTGAGGTTTTGTCGCTCTCCCTGAGGGGGGAAAAAAACGACATAAAGGCAGGAATGCTTTCTTTGCCTTGTGATATTGAAGTGTGGCCCACAATTTGTTTGCTCTGTAACTATTGGCCTGCTGTAAAATAGGACATCGGGGTGGGGAGCATGTCCCTTTGAGGAGAATTGCTCGTCTCATACAGCCAGGAAACAGGAAGGGACTATGGACTGTCTTTCCGGGTCCATCCCCGGTTGCTCATTTCACCCAGCGAGGCCTCGCCTGCCATGATGCCATCAGAGAATTAACCCGTTGACTAGTTGCGGTGCGCGTGCTGCGGTCGGAGGGACGTCTACAGCAGGCCTGATCTGTTGTTCTTCCAGTTGCTGGCAATGCTGCTGAAAAAGAAACGCTCCCTTCTCAACAGCCACATCCTCCATCTGACCTTTTCCTTGGTGGGGACCGTGGACAGCGGCCATGAGACCTCCATCATTCCCAACTCCACTGCTTTCCAGGACCTGCTCTGCGATTTTGAAGTAAGTATACACAATAACTGGTAATAGAAACTTGGTGGATGTATTTATTTTTCTCTACTACGAGAGAGTTAAACTGCTTTATCTCAAAGATATGTGTCTGAAATTGTGTAATTTTATGATCATATCAATATCAGTTAGTAAAACATAAGAAAATAATTGTTTCCTTTTCTCCAAATACATCCTGTTCTACAAATGTTACAGAAATTAAATGCTTAATATATACCCCAAAACTGCCCATTTCTACTGCAGCAGGCGATACAGGCGGGAAGCGTTCCCATTAAGCTCTTCTGCAAGAAACTTTTCTGCAGTCGGGAGAATCTAGACGTGTAATCTGGATTATTAGCAGCTACATAGTAAAAGAGTGTTTTCCCTAAACTTGGAGGTTTTCCCTTCTTCTGTCTTACTTTCTCTGTCCCTCCAGCATGCCCGCCCCCTGTGCTGGCTGATCTCCCCATCATGTCACCTTTAGTCACTGTGCACTGAATGTTCACGTGACATCCCTTGGCAATGGGATCTCTGGGCATCGTGAATGAAGAGCCTGTCTGTCTACATCTTTGTGTCTGTCCCACACAGGGGGGTACCAGGACCTAATGATGGCAATTGCACATTCAGCACGTGTAATTGCTCTGCTCCTGCGGCTCCTCCATCTTTTGCCAGCTCTCAGGCATCACCACCCTGGTCCTTTTATCTCTTTCACTACTCTTCTGTCTCTGTGACATTTTCATGACAAGACTGTCACCTCTCGGCTTTCTTTGTTCCTTTATCTTCCTTGGGCTCTCACTTGACCCCACAGCTTGGTCTCTGGAGTTCACGGTCACTGTCACGTCTGTCGCTAACTTTGGCGTCTCACTTCAAGACTTCATTCTGACTTCTTGCTCAGTGTTCACATTGTTGTAGCCTAGCAATGCCTCGGCTGAACTTGACATCCTTGCCCCAAATTAGCACATCCGTCTACCTTCCCTTTCTGTTAACAAGGCCCCGTTCCTTAGGATTGGAATAATGCAGTCAGCTTCCGCCCTCCCCCTGTCTATAAACAGTCTGCCATGAAATCCTGAAGATTCCGCTCTCCCTTTGTGCAGTGTCTGCCCTCTCGGCCTCCACCGCATCCTAACAGGACCTCACCAGCTCTCCTCACATGCACAGGATAACTGTCACTTCTGTCCTTCCCTAGGCTGTGCTGCCCACCTTTGGAGGTCTCATTCTTTTATAGAGACATAATTATTTCACATCTTCAGCAATCTGTAGAGTCTCCCCTTTTCCGCACAATAAAATAGACATTTCTCAGTTTTCAAAGTTCTAGTTCTCAGATGGCTTTGAAGATGATGATGGTCACCATCATTATTATTTAAGACAAGGTCTCACTGTATAACTCTGGCTGGCCTGGAGATTACTATGTAGACCAGACGGGCCTCAAAGTCACGAAGATCCTCCTGCCTCTGCCTCCCGATTGCTGGGATTAAAGGTGTGTGCTACCTTACCTGACTGCCCTTTGATTTACCTAAACACTACTTTAGTTACTAAAGACCTGAAAACAAAAACTAAAGCACACAGCCCACGTCTCTAGGCCACTAGTCCATCAGAAGAGAAAAACAAAGAAATAAATAAGTAAATAGTTGCAAAAGATCCAAGTTAAAAGGCTGCAGAGGGCGGCAGACCTAAGAAGACCATGGAAGCCTGCTGGACCGTGTTTCCTCCGGGAATTTCCTCTGGTTTCAAATTCGTGATTAACATTTAATATACAAACATAAATTTAGTTGAATACCAAATTCTGGCTCCATCTGACAATACCGTTATACTTCCTGGCTTCCTAGAGCATCTCTTATTACTAAGCCACAAATAGTCTATAAATAATTCCTCCCTCTTTTAAAAACAACCATTTTACAAATTTAGTAAAATAATCATACCAGCATACAAACATTTTCTTTGATATTTTTCTAGAATCTAAAATAATGTGGTTTGTCTTTGAAGAATATTATACTATGTCCATTTCCTCTTCCCTGTCTTTCCTTGTTTTTGTGCTTGTTTTCTGTTTTATAATCTCCAAAATAGTTTATATTATTTTCACTTTAAATGATCAGGTTTTTTTTTAATGCATTTCAAAAGAAAACTTTTCCTTTGCCCGGATGTATCATCTTTACAACTCTTTATCTTCTTTTAAGATTTTATTTTTATTTTTTATGTAATTGTATACGTGCCTGTGTGCACTACCCAAGAAGACCAGAACAGGGTTCCAGGGCCCTGGCACTGCAGTTCCGGGCAGTTGTGCACCATCTAATTTGGGTGCTGGAACTAAGTTGTGTCCTCTGAAGAGCAGCAAGGGCTTTTAATAGCTGAGCCCTCTCTCCAGCCAGACAACATAATCTCTATTTGTAAATCTGGAGTCCATTCTGTACCTGGATTACTTTTTTTTAACATGCATGTAATCGAGGTCTGCTGGCAATGAGTTCTCCCATCTGAAGAGGGGTTTCTCCTTTTTTTCTTTTTCTTTAAAGATGCTTTTGTAGGAAATACACTTCTAGTTGGCCATCTTCATTTTTCTGCACTTTAAAAATGTCATTGATCATGTTCGCCTTTCTGTGACACATAGAATATTTATAATAGATTTTACAAGCATACTACTTCCATTTTTTTCTCCTTGGGTCTGTTTATAGTGATTGAGTTTCCTCCTCCATTTTCTGCTGTATCTAGTTAATTGTGTAACTAAAGTATGTTCTATGTGCTGTACTTGATTCTCTTGTACTGACCGTGGGGCATGTTCAAGCTTAAATATCCTGTTGTTCATATTTTGTTACAGGTCTGGCTCCATGCACCATATGAACTTCATCTGTCTTTATTTGAGCACTTTATTGAACTACTGACAGAGTCCAGGTATACTTAATATTCACATAGCTGGCTGTTCAGTTATGAAAGAGATGCTCTTACGATGAATTAATCATCTTTCTCTTACAGTGAAGCCTCCAAGAACGCCAAGTTAATGAGGGAATTTCAGCTAATCCCCAAGCTGCTCCTGACTCTCCGAGACATGTCCCTGTCCCAGCCGACCATTGCTGCTATTAGTAACGTGCTGAGCTTCCTGCTGCAGGGCTTTCCCAACAGCAACGATCTGCTCAGGTGGGTTTGGCGGAAATCGCCAGTGAGGTTGAGATGAGATGAGTGGGATGGAACGGGTCCCTATGGTCCCTGTGCTCGGTGACAACTGTAATGTCAGTATCCTGCGAGTAAGGCGTGGGAAGGGGCCGGAAACATTGGCTGCCCTAGATAGATACCCAAGTTTTCGGGATAGGACTTGTCAGTCCCCGTCCTTCCTCTCAAGGCCTGCTGGTTCTCAAGGGTGTATGTCACACGCATGCGCACGGCCTTCCGCCTTTCTCTTGGGTCTCTGTCACTCATGGATACTTTGTTGTTGAGTACTTGAATGGGTTCTGTGATTTGAGCATCGTCTGAGTGACTGAAGAGGTGGCTCCGTGGGTGAGAGCATTTGCTCTGCAACTGTGATGAGCTGAGCGAGCCCCACATAGCCAGCCAGCAGGGCCTGGGCCCCATCGAGGTGGGAACAGAGACAGGGGTCACTGGTGCTGGCTGGCTGCTCGACCAGCTGCCACCCAGGAGCACCAGGCTCAGGAAGAGACCCTGCCTCAAATGAGGAAGGCAGAGGATGACAAGGTAGGACAGCCAGTGTCATTCTCTAGCCTACTTACACCTACACACACACACACACACACACACACACACACACACACACACACACACAGTTGAACATGTGTGCCATGGGCAATAATTTCTTTTAGCATAAGGGAAATTCAGAGCTTTTCCTTCATGGAGTCCGCAGAAACTTGTTTTACGTTTTCAACTTTTAAATTTTTAACTTTTCCACTTCCTTTGTAAGTGAACAAGGGCCCAGGGAACTTAAGCTACTGGTCACATTGTTAAAAAGTCAGTGTGTGTGTGTGTGTGTGTGTGTGTGTGTGTGTGTGTGTGTGTACGTGTACACATGCATGCACACAAACACATATGTATAAACTGCCCTACATTTCTAAAATACATGTTCTCCATCCCTCGGCTCAAAAGGATTCATACAGATCAGCAGAGCATTTTAACTTGACCAGTCACACTGTTGAGCTTGTTTAGGCCACGTGGCTTAGTGCACTAAAGAGCTCACACTTCCGAAAACCTGGATTCTTAGATTTCAGAGACCTTGTTGTGTCGATGTCATTAGCTGTGGGCAAGAGGAAGCAAACAATACCGTCACCTAATGAGCCAAAGAAGTCAAAACAATGCATATGTGGGTTTGTTTTCTCATTTCTTTGTATTTTGTGAGTTAGGGAAAAGAAAGATGAAACTTTTTATTTTCTGCTTTATTTTCAGGTTTGGCCAGTTCATTTCTTCTACGTTGCCAACCTTCGCAGTTTGTGAGAAATTCGTGGTTATGGAAATTAATAATGAAGAGAAACCCGATGTAGGTGAGTTGAGCAAAGAAAATGATCAGCTAAGTCCTCTGCCCTAATATGACACAAATTGGACTGAATTATATGTGAAAATGTTGCGTAACATTCCCCTTCATGTTACTTTCTGGGGTCTTCTACTGGTATGTCCATCTTATGTTAAATCTGTGCGGTGTGCCGGAGTGTGGTGTGGTGGCCTACCACATGTGAAAGGTACGGAAGCTTTCCCGTTTCAGATTCATGGCCATCCTCTTCTGGTGTAATTGAAATCACTTCGTTTTAAAAGTTACGTCCATGTCACTAGTGTCCTCATTCTCTGTAGCTTTTTGACTATAGTCTTCAGTGGTCATTGAGAGAAATATCCTCCCCCACCCCACTGATACTGCGAGGATAGTCTTTGTGCAGCATTGTTATGGCCTTATTACATAATTGGAAAATCTATCACATGCATGAGTCTTATTACTTACAAACGTACAGAAGAGAATCATAAGAGAAAGTGGTGTAACCTCAGTGTTCAGAGGACAGACAGAGAGACTGAAACACTACAGACCACAGCCTTCCACTGACAGACTCGGGACTAGAGCTCCTGCTGGTCCCTGCTGCCGGTTCATTTGGAACCACCTTGATCTGTCTTTGGTGGAAACAGAATTGTGAGGAACAAACAACAAATGCCCAGACGAAGCCTTGCGAGACGAAACCCTCCAAATATACAGTACCCTTGGCTTCGTCTTGTGTGGGCCGTCTGCTGCCTGACATAGGACCCGCCCTTAAGTGTGGTGTGTTTCCCCAGGGAGACGGTTAGAAAGAACTAATTTTCCTTTGCGGTCGCTTATCGGTTGGAATGCCTCTGGGTTGACATGGGGGTTGTATCGGTTTCTCCTCTCAGCACTTGAACCCCATCTGGCTCAGACCCACGCCAGCCCTGTGCACACGGCCACAATCTGAGTTCATATGCATGTCAGTCTTGTTATGTCTAAGAAGGTCTTGTTTTCTTGATGTCCTCCATCCCCTCTGGTTCTTACTCTCTTTCTACCTTCTCTTTCCCAGAGTTCCCTGAATCCTGAGGGGAGGGAGTTGATGGAGACATCCTGTTTAGAACTGAGTATTCCAAGGCCCCCTGGTCTCTGCACATTGTTCAGTTGTTATCTCTGTCTTTGTTCCATCTACTGGAGAAGGAAGCTTCTCTAGTGGTGGCTGACCTATAGTATGAGTTCATAGATCAGTATATAATACTGATCTATGAGTTTAAAGAATGTCAGGCGTCCTTTCACTGCTGTGCGCCTTTGGCAGAACAGTAGTAGTATTTGGTTTTCCCCTTAGTCCATGGCCTGTCGAGTCTCAGGTTCTTGCTTGGGTGCAAGCAGTGTCGCGCAGGGCTACGATCTCATAGCGTGACCCTTCGATCCAGGCAGTAGTGGTTGGTTACTTCCACGACATTTCTGCCACTATTGCATCAGCGTATCTTGCTGTCAGGTCACCATTTTAGATCACAGGGCTTATAGCTAAAAGGAGGACACTTCTCTCCTGCATTGTGTGCAGAGGACCTTCCTGTACCGTGAAGGGTCAGGGCAGGCACCAGCTTGACTTCTCCGTGCTCGGTGAGGTGTGCAGGTGTTGTCTTCAGCAACAGAACCTTACTTACCACTAGTGTGTGGAGAGCAATGGGTATCCTTGGCAACTTCCCGGATTGCTTGAGGCTTTCCATGCTTTGGCAAACAACTTGTTAACTATGACCCATTCCCAGTGCTGTAGGTTTCACTTGGTGTGGAGAGATGGCTAGTTGGGCCTTTGTTTCCCGGCTTTTGGTGATTCCAATTTAGATGTCCTCTATGTATGTATTTTAAGAAGCTTCTGCCATATTAGGTTTCCTATGACCCATGTGTTTTAGCTGTCGCTCTCTGTATTCTCTCTCCTGTCCCTTTCCACTCTCCCCCTCCCCATTTGATCCTCCCATATTGGGTCCTGTCTCTCCCCTAACCCCACACCTATCCCTGGTACATCAGAACAGATCTCCATAGGAAGGGGAAATTTAAACTTTTAACTTAATATGCCATGTTCAAGCATTATTTTTAAGCTCTGCATTAATATCTGCTGAAGAAATATTGATTAGAAAGTGAAAATGCTTCAAAAATTGTTGAAAATATATGTTTATTCCAATTATACAAATGATGCAGGAAAAATAATTCTCTATTTCCCACATATTTTATAGCCATTTGATTCAATAATCACAGAAGTGTTGTAAGTCCTTGATGGTGAGTGCTGCCCTAAGGCTATACAATTAGCTAATTTTCTGTTGAGAAGCCAAGTTGATTAGCCTGGTCTCATCACTTTGTGCCATTTGAAGTAATAAAGTTTGTGGGTGATAGTCATTATTTGTTCACCATGAAATTGTACTAAATATGATATGATATGATATTCAAAAAAACACATTTTTTTCAAGTAGTATTCAGGATACACACCTACCAAAAAATAGCTTGGGTGAAATGATGCCAAACATTGATAAAATTAGTGTAAACTAACATAAACAGTAAGTGATGGGGTTATGAGCTGTGGAAAAACAACAGTTTGGGAGCTTCTTTCAAATGGAGCTTTTTTCAGATAGAGCTCAGTGTTATAAACTATATTTGAAAATCAGGGGAGGCATAATTAATACAAAGTCAAATAAAAAATAGTAAGGATTTTGAGAGAGTTTTAATTTTCTGCATAATATTGTCCACTTCTAAGAAGTGATTCTTACGGCAGCTTAAGGTCTCAGGTTTGATTTTGCTAGCACTCTAACTGCTGGTGTTTGCCACTTGGAATAGGGGGTCCTAAGTCCCCGTTTGTGAACCTAAAGCTTCATAATGAATACAGCAGTAAATTCCCTTTGTGTCTGGGGTATATGGGGGTCAGGGTCTCTCACTTTGTATCTTTGGGTAACCTAACCTTGTACATAAACCAGGGAGCCTCTGAAGTCGTGCACCACTGTACCCAGCTAAATTCACTTTTTTTCCCCCACTGTGTAGCCCTGAGTGGCCTGGAACTCACTACGTAGATGAGACTGGTCTTGAACTCACAGACATCAGCCTGCCTCTGCCTCTAGAGTGCTAGTTTAAAGGCATGTGTGACTACACATAGCTAAATCCACATTTTAAAAGACAGTCTAAAGTTTAGAGTAGTCCATGGTCCAAGCAGGTAGAACCATAAAACCACAGTGAGTTCAGGTGGGCCCAAGTGCTAGCAGAAATGGAAGCGTGGTAGTGACCAGCCACACAGCTTTCCTGAGGTGCAGTATGCCTGGCACTGTGGACTAATGACGCCCCAGCCCTGGCCTTCTGGTTCATCTTCTTGTGTCTGCTAGAGTGGAAATCACTTGTAAAGAAAATGTTTCCTAAAAGGTTTTGTTTTCATGATTTCAAGGAACTGGATTGGGTATTTTATCCTCTATCCCTGGGGTATTTGATGTGTTTATCTCTCTTTTAGGAGCAGAAGAGGAGTTTGGGGGTCTTGTGTCTGCTAACCTTATACTTTTGAGGAACAGACTTCTAGACATCTTGCTAAAACTCATTCATACATCGAAAGAAAAGACAAGCATTAACTTGCAGTAAGTGAAACCTTTTTAGAATTGATAGTCCTAGCCAGGTGTGGTGGCGCACACCTTTGATCCCAGCACTTGGGAGGCAGAGGCAGGCGGATCTCTGAGTTTGAGGCCAACCTGGTCTACAGAGACAGCCGGGACTATATAGTGATAAGCTTTCTCAAAAAAAAAAAAAAAAAAAAAAATCAAAAAAGAAAGAAAGAAAAAGAACTGATAGTCCTGTCAAACAGAAAGAGACTTCCATAGACTTCAGAGGATTGACTTTAACCCTGAAATTGATAGCATCTCAAAAAATGAGGCTGAGTCAGTTTTCTAATTTGAAATCTGAGTTCCTGAAGCTGATTTCCTTCCTTTGGCTCCATCTGTCTTTGTACAGGGCTTGTGAAGAGCTGGTCAGGACACTGGGTTTTGACTGGATCATGATATTCATGGAAGAACACTTGCATCCCACTACAGTGACAGCCGCCTTGAGGATTCTTGTTGTCCTGCTGAGTAACCAGTCCATCCTTATCAAGTTTAAAGAAGGCCTCAGTGGTGGAGGATGGCTGGAGCAGACAGATTCTGTGCTGACTAATAAAATAGGAACTGTGCTAGGTACGAGACTTCAGTCTTCTGTCTTTAAATGTTGTGTAAGCGTGTGCACTCCGGTTTATATCATAGCCATTAGGAGTTGTGAATTTTAATAACAAAAAAAGAAAAACTTAACACTCTTCCAGATTCAAACTAAAGCCAGAGATAGGATTTTAAGATGTGAAAGCGCAGAGACCTGGTTGTGCTTTTATTGTTACACACAACCTTCTTTGGCCTTGAACTCAATACTTAGCAAGTTACAGTAGAAGTGACTGCTAAAAGTGGTAGTGTGCATTCCACACTTACGGCGTCAGTCACTACACTTGCCATGTGGCTTGTGTGGTTTGCACAGTGACTGAATGATATGTAAATGTATCGTCCATATCTCACAGACTAAAAGGCGAAAACACAGGGCAGACATCAGTCACACAGTTGGGACATGTCAGAATGTGCGCCCCATTGACTCAGATATGTATGGCAGGGTCTAAGTCACATGATCATTGTGATTCAGAAATGAAATGATGTATGCAAGAGAGTGGTAAATTGCTATATAAATTTTTCTTCATGAGAGGATATTTCAGACAATTAATTCAGTCACACTGAGCAACTGGTTAAGATACATATACTTAAAAGCAACCTAGACATTAGAAATAAATTGTTCTTATTGTGTTAAATAATAATTATTCTTTGTCTTTGAACAAAACTGGAAAAATGTGAATCTTCATTGGAAATTTTAATAGCTTCGGAGTGAAAGTTAGTCACTCATGTATGGGCTTTGTTCACAGAAGATGTCTGTTGAACTCTTGACTGACATTCACTCTGCACTGAGCTCTCCACTAGGGATGCAGTGGTAAAGGACCACATTTGAGTTGTGTCTGAAACCCCTGTGTGATCAAGGACTCCTGCGGAGACAAAATTCCCAGATACACATACGGTCTTAGACACATCAGCCGCTCTCTCCTGGCTGTCTCCTGGCAAAGTTTCGGAGGATGGTGGGTGGCCCACTCTGCTTGTGGAGAACACAGCCACAGTGGGCATGGATCTGCCAGCCCACTCAGCTTGTGGAGAACAGTGGGCAGACTGTGTTGTGTAAGGAAGGCATTTTTTTTCTTCATTTAGCCTTAAGTCTGAATCTGTATATAACTTAAGGTTAAGAAGTATATGTTTTTTTTTTTTTTTTTAAGGACATGTATTTTTTTTATTGGCCATTCATTTCTTTATTAGACCATCAGGTGTTTTAGACAAAGTATCACAGCTTCACAGAGTTAAACAAATGCGATATAAACAAAAGTAACACACCTTAAAATAATATTCTACAACAGAGAAAGAACAAAAGAAAAAAACCCTGCATTTTTTTACATAATGTTGAACGCTTTCTATATTCTTGGAGGAGGTCTGGCTGGCTGTCATGGATTTTCCCATGAAGTCTGGTTACTGCATTGCAACTTGGCTTTTTTTTTTTTTTTTCAATGCCTAATGCCGTTTATTAAAGGAGAGAGGAGGTCTTAAATACAGACTTACAGCGCAAGGGGAGAACCCTGGAGGGCAGAAATTTGCTACTGATGTTTTACAATCTTACATCTAAGCTTTTAATATCCAATATGCAGAATACGTAGACAAGGAACTTCCCTTAAGCATTCAGGAGGGTGGAACCCGGCAGGGAGGATATCAAGGTCAAGGTCTGCAAGCAAGGCAACAGTTACCCAAAAGGGGGCCAGGGCCCTACAGGTCCCCCTTTTACTCAAAAATGAGCTTCTGACTTAGGTTGCGTGGGACATAGAACATGTATTAATGAAATGTATTAACTGCTTTTTACCAATTTCACTTAATTCTTTTGGAAGCACGAGCAGGGACGTCAGAGCTGTTTTGAAGTCACTCTTGTAAAGAGTAGCGCTCGTTTCACTGCGAGAAGCACTTGTAGACTTGTCTCTGGTAGTCCCAGCCCTCTCTCAGAACCTGTATCCCCCTGCGAAGATGCGCTGAAGATGGGGTCAGTCGCTGGCCGCTGGCTGGCTTTCCTTGTGTGAGCACAGGACAAGTGTGTCACCCCCTCACCGTCGCTGGTTTCTTGTTAAAGTGGCACCGTGACGTTTCCTAACTCTCTTCCTCCCTCCTTTTAGGATTCAATGTGGGCAGGAGCGCCGGAGGGAGATCCACAGTCAGGGAGATTAACCGGGAGGCCTGCCACTTTCCTGGTTTTCTGGTCCTTCAGTCTTTCCTTCCTAAGCACACGAATGTCCCTGCCCTCTATTTCCTCCTCATGGCCCTGTTTCTGCAGCAGCCTGTGAGTGAGCTGCCTGAGAACCTGCAGGTCAGTGTGCCTGTCACCAGCAGCCGATGTAAGCAGGGTTGCCAGGTAGGAACTACCTAGTAAGGTGTCACTGTGAAACCTATTGATTCTTTTACTTCGTGCATTTAAAGTTTAATTTGGGAATTTCAAAACCCTGAAAATTTGTTAGGTAATTTTCCTAAAACGTCATCCTTTGTCACTGTTAATACCTTCTTCTCTTTCTGGTTGCTCTGAATAATTATCTATGCATGAGGACTTTGGATGACATTAATGATGGTCTCAAGGGTTGTTTTGAGTAGTCCAACTTTACCTAGAAATATGATTTCATTCCAGATAATTACAGGTGAAGTGGGGCCTGGGAAGGTGGCTTGAGTCTGTGTAGCACTTGATGTGTAAGCTTGAGGACCTGGGTTCAGAAACCCAGTAAGAAGCCACAATGGCTGTACATCCTCAGGACCCCAGCCCTGAGTAGGGGAATGGGCAACCCCCGTAGCTCATTGACCCTCTCAAGCCAAATTGGTAAACCTCAGGTTCAATGAGGAGACTTTGTCTAAAACGTAAACGTGAAAGATAGAAAGTGATCAAGGGGAGATACCAGACATCAATCTTGGGTCTCCACACACATCTGCTTATTTTGTGTGCAAACACACACACACACACACACACACACACACACACACACACACACACACAAATAAAGAGTAGGTACAAGTATTGATTTGAAAAATATTCTTAATTCTGTAGTGATATATAACATCTACATTTTCAGGAAACCAGCAATAATTTATTTGAGTTGTCATTGAAGACTATTAAAATTGTCTACATATAGCTTATATCTGTGGCTTCATAAAGACTTACTTTAGCTTTTAAATTCAACTTTGCTTCCATCCAACACCAAATGATATTCAAAACAGTTTTAATATTTGACCAAACCTTTTCCATGAAATCTCCTAAGCAGTACTCTTAGATTTATGCTATGTGGAATTTGGTTTTCCAGGTCCTTTTGAATCACATGGCACCATGGTCATAAGTGTTATGTAAAGCTGATCTCAGTCAATCTCATCATCCACTTACTTTGTCAAATCTTACTCATAAGTAACATAACTTTGAGTCATTGCTGAGTCTGGGGAGTGAGGTCATTGTGCTCCTACAAACATCTTGCTTAAGACTTATCACATTTATAATTTCATCTTGTTGCTAATTACCATGGGGGGTTGGGGCCATATTTTGTCTAGAAAAAAAGGAATAGACTATTAATTGAAAGTGTAGGTTCTGACTGAGATGGATAATGGTACATACAATATTTACCAAGTTTCGATGTATAGAATGGAGGTTACTAGTGATCTGTTGGTCGTTACTCAGTTAAAATAAAAGTAGTTTCAATGAAATTTGAGAATATTAGAATGCCTAGGGGTCTCCTGGGAAATGACTAGTGACTGATTGTTGCCCATCTGGTCTACAGTTTGACTTGGATTCCATCTGGACATTTATCTTTGGAGTCCCTGCCTCCAGCGGAACAGTGGTGTCTTCCATCCACAATGTGTGCACAGAGTCTGCCTTCTTACTGCTGGGGATGCTGCGCAGCATGCTGAATTCAGTGAGTTATAGAGGGCTGGCATCCCACAGCCCTGTGTGATGTCGGCTGCCTTACAGAGAAAGCTCGTTCTAATTTACCGTAGCTGTCTGTTTCCCTGTGGCTCCAGACCCCACCCTATTTTCTTAACCTCTAAGGTATGGACAGATAGTGTAGTTAAGACCACAGAGTAGAGGCTGGGAGTGTGGCTCAGTGGTAGACTATCAGCCCGCCAAGTATGAGGTGGGGTTTGATCCCCAGCACTTCCAGAGACCGGAAACCACGGACTCTGGAAATGAGGGTCCCACTCCTGGTACTCCAGATGTGCTAGCTTCTGTCTGCCACTGTTTCCTATGTTTAAACATCTGGTGATAACATTTACCTCATAGGGTTGTTGTGAGGATTTCATGAAGTAACATACACAAAATACTTAAAAGAGTATCATAAGTATCTACTAATATCACCAACATAAGATATATAGTAATAGATACACATATATAATCATAGTATCTTGTATATATGATATGGCTACTCATTGAGATTCTGAAGTTATTCTCATTTAGATGTTAAAACATTAACAGAACAAATTATATTTTCCTTTACACTTTTCTGCTCTAATTACTTTGAACTTAGGGAAGAATAGTAATTGCAAGAATAATGACAAACTCCACTCCTGTCTGTCTCACAGGCACACTGAGAATGGTGGTGTAGCTCATTACACAGCTTAGAACTGTGCATTAAGAGAAAATGCTAACCTAGATAGATCCCTGAAATCATACATATCTGATGATTCTCGTCTAAGAACAAAATATTGGGGGGTGTTTCCTTTGCTGCTGGTCCATAAACAAATGTAAAAATCCATGTTAAGGAAGAAGCCTTTCAGGACAGGTCTCAGGAAATACGTAGTTCTCAAACACTTATATATGCACATGATCTTCACTGATCCCCGAGTGTTTGCCGTCTGGTGCTTCCAGGTGGTGTACCAGGTATGGTACTATGCCTTCGTGTCAGGTTCACAGGGAGAAAATGACGTCTGCATCTTCATCATTTACTCCCGATTTCCTGACAGGATGCTCAGGACCAGTGAAGGCAAAGAGCTACTGTGATGCAGACCGTGTTCATGTTGATAACACCAACTGTTCTTAGTTGAGCTGTGGAGAGAGCTGGGGACAGTTTCTAAGGGTGTAGTTGTCCTTCCGGCTATTAGATTTGTTTACGTGTTTGCACAAAAATCTTTGCTTGTGTATGATTTATGAGGTTTTGGATCATTGATATGTGCTGTGTAAGAAAAATAATAAATAGTAAATCCCCCTTCTTTAATTTGAGACAAGGTCTCATGTAGCCCAGGCTAACCTTAATATCTCTGTGTAGCTGAGGATGACCTTAACTCCTGATCTTTCTCCCTCCACTTCCCAAGAGCCGGCTTGCAGATGTTTGCACCCAGCCCAGCGTACGCCCCTGTGGAAGGATCGGTCTCTAACGCTGTTGTTCTTCTCTGCCCTGTTAGCCGTGGCAGTCAGAAGAAGAGGGGTCGTGGCTCCGAGAGTATCCGGTGACCCTGATGCAGTTTTTCAGATACTTGTACCACAACGTTCCAGACCTTGCCTCCATGTGGATGAGCCCTGACTTCCTGTGTGCCTTGGCAGCCACCGTCTTCCCCTTCAACATCCGCCCTTACTCAGAGATGGTAAGGAAGGAGGAGGCGTGGTCAGCTGGCGGAAAAGAGGCGTTTGGTTTCCTGCGCCCCGGACGGGCTCACCTGTCTGTGCGCGCTGTGCCGGGTCTCCTGCGCCCCGGACGGGCTCACCTGTCTGTGCGCGCTGTGCCGGGTCTCCTGCGCCCCGGACGGGCTCACCTGTCTGTGCGTGCTGTGCCGGGTCTCCTGCGCCCCGGACGGGCTCACCTGTCTGTGCGCGCTGTGCCGGGTCTCCTGCGCCCCGGACGGGCTCACCTGTCTGTGCGCGCTGTGCCGGGTCTCCTGCGCCCGGACGGGCTCACCTGTCTGTGCGCGCTGTGCCTGGTCTCCCTCACTGCTGTCAGAGCTCCCCACACAGTACTTGTGCTCTCCCTGAGAGCGCCGCGGGCTGTGATTCTGCTTCCTGTCTCCAGCTCTTCCAAGCCCATTGCTGCTGCCCCTGGCCAGGCAGCTACTGTTGCATGCCGTTCCGTGAGATGCTGGCTGTGTGCTTAGAAACTGCTCTGTAGCGGTCACAGGACTCTAGCCAAGCCAAACTGCTTCCTTTTTTTATTTTAGACAGTAGGTGTTTGCTGGATTTAATTGCTAAAGTGATTTAGAGAGTTGATTTTGTTCATAACTGATAAAATGAATGTGATTCTTCTGCTCAACTTTTCTAACGTTGCTCAACCTTTTATTCTGTACTAACTTAACAGGAAAATATCAGTCTATAATCAGACATAGTACTAATATTTCTGTCTTTTCAAACAGGCCCAAAGGGAGAGTTCATAATTCTCGTTCCTATCATGTATTGCAGGGACTGAAGTAAACTTCCTTCTTCATACCAATTTTACATTATAGAAATGTAAAGTGCTCATTCCAGACCTGTAAGGAGAGACAGACAGATGACCCATAACCTTAACACTCTGGCTGGCTTATAGTTTTAGAATCCCTTGGTTTGGTTTAAAAAGTGTGTGTCTGTGTGTGTGCATGTGTGTGTGTACATGTGTGAGTATGTGTGTGTGTATGGATGTGTGCATGCATATATAACTTAAAACACTGCCTTCCCATCTCTTTGTCAACATCTAGAATTTGTCTATATCTCTTTCTGGCTTGGCTGAAACTTGTTGCTATTTTGCTTATTTAGATTTTGTTCACCTGCAAAAAAAAAAAAAAGATCAACCCTTAGGGGTCACCGTTATAGAGATTCTTCTCTGACCTGTGACATTTGGCTTCTCAGTAGCTAGCTTCTGATATGCAGGTACAGCCGCCCTCATAGTATCACTTCATCTATCTGAAGTGTTTATAATCCCATAAAGCAGATACATTACTAATGGTCTCAGAAGTGTCGAGTGGCGTGGCATAGCGCCAGATGACTTGCTGCCTTGAAAGCAAAGCCTGAAGAGTGCAGCCCTGAGCTGAGTAGCTGGATGGGAAGCCAAGGCTTGGGGAGGTGGCTCTGCTTTGGATGTCACCGCTGCAGTTGTGTCTTGCTGTCTTAGCAAACATGAAAGTGAGGTGTCAACATCCGCTCTAATGAGATGGCACCTGTCCCCTCCGTTAGGTGACAGATCTCGACGATGAGGTCGGATCTCCAGCAGAAGAGTTCAAAGCTTTCGCCGCAGACACAGGAATGAACAGGAGCCAGTCGGAGTACTGCAATGTGGGCACCAAGACGTATCTGACCAACCACCCAGCCAAAAAGTTCGTGTTTGACTTCATGCGAGTGTTAATGATCGACAACCTCTGCCTCACCCCTGCCAGCAAGCAAACTCCACTAATTGATCTTTTGTTGGAGGTAAAGACAAAGACATGTACATACCATTTGCTTGCATTGTTTTTATAATGAGAACGTTAATAACCAATTAAGTTCTATGCAGAATACTTTTAGACTTCTAATTCTTCTAGATAATGTATAGGCAAAAATAAGAACGTACATGGTTTTTAATGCTACATATATCTTGGATTCTGTCACTTTGTTCCATTTTTTTTCCCCTTCTCTTAAGCATGTTTCTCCTTTAGTCCTTTATCACCTTTTTTCCTATGGCAAACTTTTCCAATAAGGGCCAATTAACATCTCTTCCCCACCACCACCATCCTCCCACCCCGTTTTTCAAGACAAAGTTTCTCTGTGTAGCTTTGCACCTTTCCTGGATCTCACTCTGTAGACCAGGCTGGCCTCGCACTCACAAAGATCCGCCTGGCTCTGCCTCCCGAGTGCTGGGATTAAAGGCATATGCCGCCACCACCTGGCAATTAACACTTCCTTTAAGTTGGTGTCACAGCTCTTCATCTGTGTCATTTTACTGTGGACAGAACTCTCCAGAGAAAAGGCAGGATGCAATGATTAGGGCTATGCTCCTGTAGAATGTTATCTGCGAAGCAGACACAGGCTGGATTCAGCTCACAGGCAGCAGTGTGTGTGTGCCAGCCCCTCTAGACATTCAAAACACTGGCGGTTTTCCTCACTCCTAACTTCAGTCAGTCACACTGCCACCTATTCCTGCCACTGTCCAGTGCATCTTACAGCATGCTGTCACACATAGAAGATACTCAGCACACACCCAGTGACCTCCCAATGGCCGCAGCTCCTGGTTGTCCCTCCTCGTGGTGAGTGAGAGGAGTCAGTGGCCCAGGAGAAAATGAGACTCTGCAGCTGGAGTGGTTTCGCTGCTGGCTGTAGATGGGGACCATCCCTAAAAGCCACTTTCAGATGTTCATCTAGAGTTGGGCGTGTCCCTCTGGTAGACTGTACAGGGCTGTGGTCTCGATTCTAAACAACAGTGTCAAATGACCCAAACCAAATAGTCATCTGCTGACATCACTAAAGAAAGTGGATCAGAGAGAGAGAAGCTACGTGACTCATCCCTTGCCTGCTTCTTGTGAAGGGTGCCAGAGTCCTCGCTGTGCAAGGTGTGAGGTTAGGATGTGTGGGGACTGCTCTCCTCAAAGAGGGTGATGGGAATATGTCATGTGCTTGCTCTCAGCTTGACAAACAAAGCAGGTTTCTCTGCTCCCTCTAGTGGCTACTGCAGTTAACTTGTTAATTGCAACTTCAAAACCGTGGAAGGTGTTTATTGCAACTCCTGTGAAAACATCTCCGTTTGGCCAATTAAAAGGTCACTTAAGGAATTTAGAAGCATCTTAACCAAGACCACAAGTGTTTAGAATTGGCGGAGAGAATAATGTGTCAGCAGTAAACCACATGATTAAAATCTGCCTGATAGGACTTGTCCGTCTGGAAACCTTGAGTTCATAGAGCTGGGTCTGGAGCTCTGTGATGGAGATCAGTGATGGAGATCAGTGATAGAGTTTGGTGAGCGCTCCGTGATAAAGCCTGGAGATGAAGCTCAGTGGTGATCAGTGAGAACTCCATGGGGATGCTCCATAATGGAGCCTGGTGATAGAGCTCAGTGTTGAACAAACAAACAACAGCTCAAGAAGAGAGATGGTCAGTACTTTAGCATCTAGGGTGAAAACCTAGAAACGGAAAACAGAAATGACAAGATGGTATTCAGCAGAAATGTGCAAGAAAGGATAAATGCCTCAAAGATTAACATACAGTAAAAAGGAATGGGCGAGTGTGCCTGGCCAGTGAGAGCATTTCTTAAGCTTCTAAGCACACTGACAACTACGTAATTAGTCGTGAATAACTTAAGGACTTCTGGTTTGTTTGCTATGTAAGCAGGAAGTGCTTCATCTCCCTGTGTCAACCTCAAGTATGGTTCTCATGATGGGTGTGTGCAGTTGTACCTTTTGGACTAGAGAGCTGAGTGTTAGGATTGTAGTCTGGGAGCCACAGCAGTGTCAGATTGAAGCCCCAGGGAGATGCAAACTCTTTACAGCTATGGGCAGGTTTCCCTGTCCTCATCTCCAGTAACAGGTGGCCGAGGCTGTTGGTGTGCTGAGTACTTCTTACTCACTTAACTCTTGACTACATCCTTGCCCAACAGGGCGATACAACACCATCTTAACTAGAAAGGCTGAAGCTTGTTTTTAAAAGCCAGAGATGGAGAGCGAGCTCAGGCGCCATACATGGCCTACATGAACATACATGTAAATGAAAGTAACTTGCTACAATAAAGAACTTTACACACTTATATAATATACGTGTGTGTGTGTGTATATATATATATATAAAAACAGGTTAGTTAATATTGCGATCTCTAAAACTAAGAGATTCCCATTTATATAGAACGGTTTGGGTGTGACATGGTGCCCAGGTTCCCTGTTCATATGGAAGGGTCGAGTGTGACAGAGACTCCCGTTCACATGGAAGGGTTGAATGTGACACAGAGACTCCCTGTTCACATGGAAGGGTCGAGTGTGACAGAGACTCCTGTTCACATGGAAGGGTCGAGTGTGACACTGAGGCAGAAGCTTAGCTGAACCCCACTCTGAGGCAGTCGAGGTACCTCACTTCCAGGTGGCCAGGCACTAGGGATCCTTTTGTGGTCCTGGAACGCCAGGCCCTGACCCACGACAGCTCCAGCTGTCGTAATGTTCTTGATTTGTGTCTGCAGGCAGAGGCACACTATTGGTGGTTTGCAGACAGACGGGAAACACAGACCAGCTTTGCTCTGCCTGCGTTCTTATACAACCAGGGCCACCTGTCCGGGGATGGCACAGTCCACAGAAGCTAGGCCTGCCCACATCAATCATTAGTCAAGAAAATGGCCTATAGGCTACAGGCTTGCTCACAGGTCGGCCTGGTCGGGGCATTCCCTCCATTGAGAGTATCTCTTCCAAAGCGACTCAAGGTTTGTGTCAAGTTGACAGAAACCAAGAGTCACACTTTGTCTCTATTTCAGAGTGGCATTTGCCAGTTAAATGACATAAAATGTATATACCAAAGCACATAAGAACACTCTAGTGAATTATTTGGAAAGACAGTGTGATGCCTGAATTCATAAAATCTCAAGTTCCTTCAAAGTTTGGCTGCTCTGAGTCCTACCAAGACCATTTGAACTAGGCAGCTAGGGCCAGTAACAAATGTAAATTTCATCATCACTTGGAAGAGTCAGAAGACTAAATTCCTATAATGATGAGTCACCATAAATCCTTCTGGAACTAGAAACGTTTTTGTGTTTTTAATAAAATGAAGTACTGAGAAGTGGTGAGACACTTGAGTTCACCAGCACTGGCTGCTCTCATCAGGTGGGACCCATCTTTGTGTAGTTAGGTTTCCTTCTGATTCTGGTGTGTATTGTTTTAATACTTAGGCTTCCCCTGAAAGATCTACAAGAACTCAGCAGAAAGAATTCCAGACGCAC
This sequence comes from Peromyscus leucopus, assembly GCF_004664715.2. Lineage (NCBI taxonomy): Eukaryota > Metazoa > Chordata > Mammalia > Rodentia > Cricetidae > Peromyscus > Peromyscus leucopus. The sequence goes on along the minus strand of NC_051071.1, from coordinate 86,281,836 downwards.
ATTTTGGATAGCGTGATGGACCATTTGCTTGCAGCTGATGTGCTATTGGGTAATTCTGTGTTTATTTTTAGATTTTAAAATGCATATATTATCACTTTCCTGTCTCTAAACTCCAAGCTCATCTCAATCTTCTTTCTTTTTAGTCTGACCTCTTACCACTCACGGTTTTTTAACGTTTGAGATGAGATGTTCATGTTCTGCATACAGCAGCTTGTTGTCATCACTAGACAGTGTTATGTCAAATGAACAGTTGCTTATTTATATTATTGTCGGTAGATACATGGAAGTTTCCAGCTAGAGGCAGCTCCAAATAAAACCGCTATAAACATTCTTACTCAGGTGCCACAAACATGTTAATTACATGTGTCTGTTGGGGAGTGGAATCTCAGGTATGTGCACGCTGTTCTTCAGGATGTGCTTCAGGTCGGAAAGTCAAAGCGCACTGGACTAATTGTCTTTCAAAGCATCTGTATTGAGTTGGAATACGAATGTAACACTTGAGAGAGGCATTTACAGTAGAGACATCACTTACATATCAAACAACATGAAGATGTTTTAGTGCAAAGCCAGGACTAGTGTTGCCTGCCTGTCGTCCAGGCATGACTCCAGAGCTACAGCAGGATTGCGAGTTCAAGGACAGCCTAGGCTCCCTAGTGAGACCCTTCTCAGAAAGCAAAAATATGAAAGTTTTAGCAATTTACCTTCGATACTATTCTGAGCGATCATATGAATCTTAGAACCTCTCTGTTCTGGTAAATAGTTTTTACAAAATGGTTTGCCAGGACATCTTAAATATTGTCTTAATATGTAACTGAATTTTCAAAACTAAGCATCAAGTCACGTTTTTGTGCCAATTCTTATCCACTGAGATCATCTGTACCATGTGAACACAGAGGATGAGAGCCTCCTTAGAAGTCAGAGTAACTGGTGGTCTGTACCACGTAAAGACACAGGATGAGAGCCTCCTTAGAAGTTGGAGTAACCGGTGGTCTGTACCACGTAAAGACACAGGATGAGAGCCTCCTTAGAAGTTGGAGTAACTGGTGGTCTGTACCACGTAAAGACACAGGATGAGAGCCTCCTTAGAAGTGGGAGTAACCGGTGGTCTATGCAGAATCTCCACAATGCAGTGGGGTGTGGAAGATGGATAGTCCCAGGACTGTGTTTATTTGAGCCCCTGGGGACACTGGGGTCGCTTGGTTCGGGAGTCTGCACTGCTGACCATGGTTATCAGTCGTCTGCCTGCAGCTCCTCCTCGGTGTCACATGTTTTCTGAATCTCATGCCCACGTCACTTCGTGGCTGTGGGAAGTGCACCACAAGTAGAGTTTTGTTTGAAAGGCTTTCCCCCCTCATTCTTCACACATAATCCATCTTTAATTGAACTTTTTTATGGGGTGAAGGTGTTCTGTTGCTGATGGTTCTACCTGAAGAACCATTTGCTTCTCACAGATTGTATTTAGGTGTGAGAGTCTTCACAGGGACTTTCAGCCCTCAAAGCTTGTAGCCTGGTGAAAATATTCTTTGCAGTGTTTATCCTGACTTCTGGCCATGGACATCATTTTCTGAAAACACTCCCTGAGAACATGTGGTCATATTTCATAAGGACTGTGGGTACACTTGTCTTGCCTTAGCCTGGTGTCTTTGAGGTCTTGTGCTGGTAGATGTCAATTTTCTTAGATATTTTTTTCTATTGGGATTTAGGGGAAGATGCATCTCTGCCCATTACCAGTGGAGGAAGCTACCAGGTGCTGGTGAACAACGTGTTTTATTTCACACAGCGTGTGGTGGACAAGCTTTGGCAAGGCATGTTCAACAAAGAATCTAAGCTTCTTATAGATTTTATAATTCAACTCATTGCACAGGTAATCCATCATTTCTATTAACTGTGGAGCACGTTTTTCTCTGATAAACTTTTTCCTATGCTGTCAAAATTATTGGAAGTAGGTGTAACTAATAGGATAATGAATATTAACATTTGACATACCCAAGCTTTGTAAGAATGAATTGAGAAGTACGTGTCTGGACTCCTCCTCCTCCCTTAACTGCTGCCAGTGCTCTGCTTACGAAGGTGCCTGGGTTTCACATTGATCCTTCTCCAGCCAAGCCTGCCCAGCCCAGGCACTTCACATACCTTAAGTTGATACGACTCAATAAGCTTTTATAGTGTCATTGTGTGAAGACTACGGGCCATGAGCGTCCACTGAGGAAATGTTCCCTCATCAGCTGGCCTCCACAGTTTATCAACGTCTCTATTTCTTTGAGAATATCATTTACCCCATGCATGCTTGACTGAAGAGCATTGGTCACTTGACACACATCTTACTTACTTTACAGTGTAAAAAAGTGGGAATACTTTTCCATGTATATTATGGTTTCTGAGTTTGTGTTTTTATGGGTTTTGTTTGTGTGTTCATGGTTTGTGTGTGTGTGTGTTACTTGTGTTTTGTGGTGATATATTATGTACCCTATAAAATTTGCCTGAGGATCAGAGGACAGAACAAGCCACTAGATTAAACATAGAGGCCAGGCAGTGGTGGCACACACTTTTAATCCCAGCACTCAGGAAGCAGAGATTTATCTTGATCTCTTGAGTTCAAAGCTACCCTGGACTACATAAGATTGATTCAGTCTAGAAGAGAAACAGAGCCAGGCAGTGGTGGCACACACCTTTAATCCCAGTACTTGAGATCTCATGTCTTTGCTACCAGTATTTGTGAAGCACACACACCATTAATCCCAGCACTAGGAAGGAAGCGATAGCTGGGTATGTAAGGTGTGAGGAGACAGGAACTAGAGTTCTTTTTCAGCTGAACCCCTTTCGGCTGAGGACTCAGAGATATTCAGTCAGAGGATTCGTGGAGTTGGCAAGATGAGAAGTAGCTGTGGCTTGTTCCTTTGTCTCTCTGGTCTTTCAGGCAAGCTTTATTTGATACACAATATATCACCACAGTGTTTTGTTTTGTTTTTATTCTGGTTTGGGTTTTGTTTGTTTGTTTGCCTGTTTGTTTTCTAAAGAGAAAGACAGAAAGGGTGTGTAGTTGAGTGGGTTTGAGAATCTGGGAGTACTTGGGAGAGGAAACCAAGGTCAGAATCTATAGTGTGATGGAAAAAAAATTCAGTTAAAAAAAAACTGCAAATTTCTTTTTCCAATGACATGTGATGATTATTAACAAATTCAAAGATGTAAAAAGTAAAGGGAGAAGATTCTCATCTCTATGCCAAACTGCAACACTTGCTCTGTACCTGTTCAGCTGGTATATGGTAGAGTGTAAGAGTGTAGCATTCTCTCTGAAGACATGCCCTTGTAGTTAAGCGGAAGAGACAGCTCTCAGGTGAGGGTTGGAGCCAGCACACCAGGACAGCTCTCACTAACATCCGTGGAATTTCTTCAGTTGCTGTAAAGATCATGCATGCTAACAAAGGTAGCTTGGTCCGCTCTTCCTCCGTGGTGACATCTGTGTGACATCAGGGAGGCCATGCACAGGCATGCACTCCCCTCACTGGGGCTGTTTGTACGAGACGCTTCATTCTTAAATTGCATTGCTGTGTCTCATCGGTTTCCGAATCCATATAGCAAGAGCTGGGTATTTTTCAGCTAAACACTCTCAGGACTGAGCCTGACAACGGGCTTTACAGTTTTGTCCCGTTACTAAAACCATCTTTCGTTTCCGTAGTCAAAGCGAAGATCTCAGGGATTGTCGCTGGATGCCGTTTACCACTGCCTCAATAGGACCATCTTGTACCAGTTCTCACGGGCACACAAAACTGTCCCTCAGCAAGTAGCTCTCCTTGATTCACTCAGGGTCCTTACTGTAAACCGGAACTTGATCCTTGGACCCGGCAACCACGACCAAGAATTCATTAGCTGTCTTGCTCACTGCCTGATTAATCTACATGTTGGAAGGTAAGTTTCTCTGATACCGTTTGCCCTGTTGTCTTTAATAACATCGCATCAGAACTCCTTTATGTTCCTTTTCCTTTTAATTAGTTTTAGTTACTGCTTTATGAAAAAGGTTCAGGGCGAGTGTTGCGTTTCAGCAGCGATAATTAGGATTTTTTTCTTTTGATTTACTTTTACATCTTTAAATTTGCTAATAATAACCATATGTAATTCATATAATTGTAAAAAGATATTTGCTTTTTTATTGAAAAAAATTGTTTTCATACAATAGATTCTGGTCATGGTTTCTCTTCCCAACTCCTCCCAGATTCTCCCCACCAACCCAACTACCACCTTCTCTCTCTCTCTCTCTCTCTCTCTCTCTCTCTCTCTCTCTCTCTCTCTCTCTCAAAATCAAACAAGCTAGTGAAAAACCAAACAAACCAGAATTAAAAGAAAACAGAGAGAAACACAAGAAACACACAGGCACGTGCATACACAAATAAAACGCACAAAAGCACAAAACCAGAAACCAGAGTGTACAAACCAAAGACCAGTAAGATTCAAAGACAAAATTCCCAAAGCAGTACGAGACACCACGGCTGTAAGAATACCGCTGGGTCTTTGTGTGTTGGCCAGCTACTGCGGTGTTATGGAGAACCGTGTGTGTAGTTACCTCCAGGAGGCAAGAGCTTGGCTCCTAGGGCAGCTGCAAATGAAACAGAGAGAGAGAGCTACAGCCTGGAGAGGACCCTGACATGCAACAGCGCTTTTAGAGAAGTGACCTCTTTGTAAATTTAAGATAAAGCTGTTAATACTAATCCAAAATCCTTAAATGTTACATGATAGTCTTGACCCCCTAAAAAACGCTTGAGCTATGTGTAGCCAAGTGCATCTGTGAGCTCACCCCTTAAAAATGGCACCTTTGTGTGAAACGAGGAGCCCTCTTTTTGTATCTGCGCAATGTCTGTCTGCCAGTAGTGGAGTGAGGTGCTGGGCCAGTGCTTACACGTGTCTGCAGGGTAATTCGTGGTCACGACAGCTTTGAGCTCTAATCCTTTCTTCAGCTACTTGACCCTGGTTTGAATGTTTCAGCAACGTGGAAGGATTTGGTCTGGAAGCAGAAGCACGCATGACCACGTGGCACATCATGATTCCCTCAGACATTGAACCGGACGGTGGCTACAGCCAGGATATCAGTGAAGGTAACCGTCCCTCACTGGTTGTGGATGTGTTGTTGTTCATCTCCAGCTTTTAGACATAACGTTGGTTTCAACAACCACTAACATATCCAACCTGTCCCCTCACCAACCTGCACACAGACCATCTGGAATGCCAAGATGAGTAAAATAGTGAGCCCGAAATGCTGACCTTCTTATGAAAGTTGGTGGCATTTGTGCTGCAGATACCAGCTTGGCATTTTCTAGAAAGAAAAGTGCCTGTTGCTTAGGTTGGCACGTTCCCATTAGAGGCAGATGTCTTCGGAGGCAGGTTGTCATTGGTACCGTTTGATCTTTTTGTTTATGTGTTTATTTTTGAGACAAGGTTTCATTGTATACCTAGGCTGACCTTGAAAACTCTATGTGCCTCAACCTAGCCCTGAGATGGCAGTGATCCTCCTGCCTCAGGTTCCCACATCTTATTCTCTTTTAGAATCTCATTTTTCTCAGTCCTATAAGCATCATGTATTGAAGCCTTTGTGTAGATTGATTTCTTACTTCATGTGTTCTAGGTCCAAGCTGAGATCACTCCATAGTATATATCTCCCAGCAATTTCATGGGATGGCATTATGTGTGGTCTTATCCTGGGGAAGGCTAGAACTCAGTTCTTCCCTATTCATTTATCTAAGCAATCAGTACTTCTGTCTTCTACCAAAACGTCTTGATCCCCCCAAACTGAGGTTCACCCACCACCGGAACTGGAAGTCTAGAGACTTTGTTCCTGCAGGGTGCTCCGTAGACCAGCATCTTCCGTCTCTCTTGGAACTCCTAAGACTGGAGATTGTCGACCCCCGTCATCTCCAAGGGCTGACACTGGCCATCTATCACGAGCACTCAGAGGGATTCTGAGGCTTGCTAAGGTTGGATGGGCGAGCTGCTATTGGTGGGAGTATAAACCGATGCAGCCACCATGAGAGTGGGTGTGGAGATTCCTCAAAAAACCTAAAAAAGGAAGCCAGTTATGGTAGTGCACACCTTTCCTGCCAGTACTCAGGAGGCAGAAGCAGGCAGGTGTCTGAAAGTTCAAGGCCAATAGCCAAGGCTGCATAGTGAAGCCCTGTCTCGAAAGAAAAAAGAAATAGAGCTACCTTACCTGTACCTCTCCTGGGTGTACACCCAGAGATCCAAGTCAGCTAACTTAGAGATATTTGCCCATCCATTTTCATGTCTGTGCTCTTCTGCTGCACTAAATAGCCAGGAAACAGAACCAGCCTAGAAAATAAAATATGTCCATATGCATGATAGAATTTTGTTGACCATAAAGAAAAATGAAATCTTGCCAAAAGATGATACTGGAAAATCGTTGTCAAGTGAAATAAGCCAGACTCAGAAAGAAATACTACCTGTTTATTCTCATGTGGAATCTAGATTTACATGTGTGCATATGTGTGAGAGGCAGACAAATGGAAAAGCCGAGGTCATGAGATTTAAAGGGGTCACCATGAGAGAACAGGGGGAGATCGTAAAAGGGAATAAGGTGGGAAGAGTGAGGCAGGGTGCATGTGACGTGAAAACAGACTGGGGGTAGGGGAGTCCCCAAGGGGGAGGAAGAGTGCCAGCAAGAGGGGGGAAATGGGAGGCTTGAATAAAGATTACGTGTGTGTTTGAAGGTGCCATGATGACCCCTCTCGTTTTGTGCTCTAAGTTTAATTTATAGAAAGAAAATAAAGTAAAAATTGCTTTTCAGGGCCTGAGGCTATAGGCCTGGCACAGTACTTGAGTAGCACAGACGGCCGTGGATTCAGATGGGGGTAAAGGACAGTCTGAGATACCGATCCTTCTCTGGGAGCTGGTCCATAAATGCTTGTAATTTTCATTTTATAAATGAACCGTATATCATTTTCACATGGATATAAAGATGGGGGGGGTTGAGACAAAGTTTCTCTGTGTAACAGTCCTGGACCTCACTCTGTAGACCAGGCTGACCTCGAACTCACAGAGATTTGCCTGCCTCTGCCTCCTGGGTGCTGGAATTAAAGGCGTGCGCCACCACCACCTGGCTAAAGATTTTTTAAAATGTTTTCCACATATACAATACTTAACTTTGGCTTGTCTAAATTAAGTAATTCTCTTCGTTGAACTGACAATAATCTAATGGTAAAATTTTGTTTTACAATTGAATACAATAGTTCAAATTCCAAGATGGAAAGCTTGGGGAGAAGAGCGGCCTTTGTGTTCTCTCTGGAGCCTTTTCTTTCTTTCCCTTCTCCAGGGCGTCAGCTTCTCATCAAAGCTGTCAACAGAGTCTGGACGGAGCTGATCCACAGTAAGAAGCAAGTCCTGGAGGAGCTCTTCAGAGTCAGCCTGCCTGTGAACGACAGGGGCCACGTGGACATAGCCACCGCTCGGCCACTCATCGAAGAGGCTGGGTTGAAATGCTGGCAGAATCATTTGGGTAAGGAGGCCCAGAGACCCTGCAGCTTCTGCCCCGGGTGCAGGCACACTGTACAGCAGAGGCTCTCACTGTCCACACTGCTTAGTGAAATTGAACGGTGATAGATTTGTACTGTGGTACACACGTTCACATTACATGATAGAACAGCCATAGCTTTATGCTGTGGTAGACACAGTCACATTATGTGATAGAACAGCCATAGCCTTGTACTGTGGTAGACACAGTCACATTACGTGATAGAACAGCAATAGCCTTGTGCTGTGGTAACACATTCACATTATGTGATACAACAGCCATAGCCTTGTACTGTGGTAGACACAGTCACATTACGTGATAGAACAGCAATAGCCTTGTATTACATGAATGTGGTCTGACTTTCACAATTGAATTTCTTGTTGCACTGCAGTCATATTTTCAGCCTGTGATTGACCACTGAGAGCTGCAGATCCAGGAAGGGAATCATGGATAATGGGGAGATAATTGTGATGTGTAACCACATGAAATAGTCAAGGACTAATAAATACATGATGAATTGTACAGTTGCCAAATTTTAATTTTACAGCCCATGAAAAGAAATGCATAAGTCGAGGAGAAGCCTTGGTGCCTACCACACAATCCAAACTGTCCCGGGTCAGCAGCGGCTTCGGTCTTTCCAAACTGACAGGGTCGAGAAGAAATCGAAAGGAAAGTGGCCTTCATAAACACAATCCTTCCACCCAGGTACGAGGGTTGGCGCCATGGTTCCTACCTTTAGGATTTATAACTCCAGGTCTAGTTTCGATGTTTTCTATAATACTGCTAACATATGCAAGCAAGTTTGATGTAGAACTTTTCTATGTTCTGCTTTAGAAGAGAGAAGTGACAGATTCCAGAGTGTCTTCATTTTGTAAAATGCACATAGCACTGAGTATGTATATCCATTTCATAACTGGACCCAAGTGACAGTCAGAGACCGATAGCCTGTTAAATTTTTTTCACAATTTTCTGACTTTGAATAATACCCGCAGGGATAATATAGAAATTCTAAGGAGTAACAGAGGCGTGTTTATCATCTAGTTGCCAATGCTTGTGATTGGTTTGTTTCAATCTTATGTACCTCCTCCATTCACCCTTCATCCTCATACAACCCTTAAGCCAGTGGCAGTGTGAAGAAGGTCTGAAAGAGCTGGCATGTGCCCATCCTCCGTGTGCCACACTGGGCTTCTGAGAAGTGTGCAGGAGGGGATTAGGGAATGCCCTGGGAATCCATCCCTACGGAAAAGCGAAGGGAACTGGTGCTGGGAAGTATCAGACTATAGCGTACTTCGCCCTGCTTGGCTGAAGAAGAATCTAGGCCACCCTGGTCTCTTAGAGTTAGTTGGCTCCCAATTTTAACTCTTCTGTTCAGAACTAATTTCAGGCACTGTTAGCTCATTTCTTTTCCCCCAAAGAAATCAAGAAAATTTTAAGGCTCTTTTCTTATGGTTTGTTAGGAGATTTCCCAGTGGATGTTTACACACATCGCTGTTGTGCGTGACCTGGTGGACACACAGTACAAGGAATATCAGGAGGTGAGCATCCGTAACCCTAGCAGTGGCGTGTATGGCACCTTTGGGTGTGATGTTTGCTCTCTGTTTTAAATGTCACATTCTTGGGTCACCGCAAACCCCACTTCTCATGAAACTATTAGCTTTGTTTCCTTAAACTATACATAAAATAGGACTTATATTTACTGAAATGAGTTGGATTGAGTTTGTCTCCCAATTATAACTTCATTTCAAGCTATTTGTGTTTTTGTTTTTTTCTCGTTGGGAAACCACCCCGGCCTCTTTCTCTGCAGCGTCAGCAGAATGCTCTCAAGTACGTGACTGAGGAATGGTGCCAGATCGAGTGCGAGCTGCTGCGGGAACGGGGGCTGTGGGGCCCCCCCATTGGCTCCCATCTGGACAAATGGATGTTAGAGATGACGGAGGGGCCCTGCCGGATGAGGAAGAAAATGGTGCGCAACGACATGTTCTACAACCACTATCCCTACGTGCCGGAAACAGAGCAGGAGACAAACGTGACGGTGAGTTCACGTCCGCCTGTATGACGGCTCTCTCCAGCTCTTCACGCTCGTGTTTCCCTGTTAGCTGGTTACCTGTTGGTGAACTGTGACTGGAGGGCTGTGTCTGCAGAACCAGTGACATCCCCATGAGGGGTGCAGGACACACGTTACGTGTTATAGAACCTCTTTAGTTTTCCACGTTTATGTTTAAAATTGGGAAGCGAGTTCCACGTCATAGGACTGCTAGGAGGATTACGTCGGTGGGGAATGCTAAGGGAGGAGTGTCTGCCACCGAGGAAGCCCCCAGCACCAGCTCTTGTCTCACCTGTGGGAGTCCTGGCTCCATTCATCTTGAACTCGGTGGTTTCTACCCCCGTTCTAATGCTGCCTGGAATGCAGGCCTGAGCGTCAGCATCAGTGGCCATCCGCAGATAAACATCCTATTCGGATGAACACCGAGACTGTAACAGGGAGGGAGTGCTGTCTTCTGTTAACACCTGGGTGTATTTGGAGACGTGCTGAGGGAAATAAGGGAGATGCAGAGAGTTCTCCCCCCCCCACCCCCTAGTGCGGCGTCTGAGGTAACCAAGCTCACAAGCAGAGGGAGCGTGCAGGTCAGGGAGTCCGGGCGTGACCCGGCTGTAGTGGGGCACTGACCACGCTTTGCAGACCTGGTACGCGCAGAGGAACTAGAGGTAATGGTAATGTATGTTTCAGGATTGGTGAGGGTTTCATGTGTTCGATACAAAAGTGGTCAAATGTGAAGTGACCATATTTTTTTAGGAGAATAAGGATCTTAGACTCTACTAATCATCAAGACTATTGAAAATGGTTCTTTAAACCCTGCTTTTCTCAAAGCTGTTAGTTCCATCAAGAACACCATACTGTGCCTTAAAGCACTGTGCCTTCAATGTGGACACATTGCGAACACAGCGACACCCTTCCCATATTTTGCAGACTCTTGTAGCACCTGCTTTTGTGAGAGCAGAGCAGTAATCTTTAAATTTTGGTTATTTCCTCCAATTATTCCTTAAGGGTTAAAGCCTACAGCAACCTGATACAATGCTTAAGTGAGTGTTCTTTTATTTTAACAGCTTTCAGAAATGCCGAGCTTCCCAGTTAAAATACATCCAAAAGCCATCAACCTGAGGAAAGGAGAGGCAGGATCAAGGAAGCGGGGGAAGAAGGGTGCAGGGAGGGGGTAGTCAGAATACGTGCCACGCAGAAACTGTCTAACAACAAAATTAATCAAGATTCTAAGCTATAACGTAGATGTAACATGTAATCAGCTCAGGATTTTGCTTTAAGTGAGGCATACACTTGTGGGTTATTTTTTTTCTCATAACTATTATACACATTACTGTATTTATACTTCTTGAACAGTCTTATTAATTTATACAATTATATGAAAACTTCAGTATTGGGAAAACAAAGATACTCAAGGTTCATATGTGTCTGTAGTTAGAGTTTCTATTGCTGTAATGAAACACCATGACCTAAAAGCTAGCTGGGGAGGAAAGGGTTGATTTGGCTTACATTTCCACATCATAGTCATTCAAGTAAGTCAGGAGGGGAACTCACACAGGACAGGAACCTGGAGGCAGGAGCTGATGCAGATGCCGTGGAGGGTGCTGCTTACTGACTTACTTTCCATAGCTTGCTGAACCCAGGACCACCTGCCCAGGGGTGGCCCCACCCACAATGGGCTGAGCCCTTCCCCATCAATCACTAATTAAGAAGAAACCTTACAACCACGTCTTAGAGAGGCATTTTCTCAATTGAAATTTCCTCCTTTCAGACAACACTAGTTGTGTGTCAAGCTGATATAAGACTAGCCAGAACAGTACCTAAGCCTTTTACCCAAGCAGGGGAGCCCACCAGCCTGTGAGAGCTGAAGAAGCATTCCTAGCAAGAATGTGCCATATGGAGCTAGGCTTTTGACAGACAGACTGTGTGTTAGAAACTACAAGGCAGGTGAGAAATGTTGGCTTGTTTACATCGAGTGAAGGAGTGGGTGGGAGGGAGAGACAATTATAGAATACAGAGTTTGTGTTACACATACCATGTTCAAGTCAAAAGTTAACCTGGGATATGGTGAACTTTTCTAAATGAATACTTTTTATTTTAGTTTTAATAATTTAAAATCTGATAATTTTGAAAGGCACTGCATATTCACTTTTATTATATGGAGCATACAACCTGTTGTTGAGCTGCACCAGGGTGTGTCTGCAGAGTAGTCAGTTGATGCTCCACAGAGCAAGTTAGAGCAGCTTCATTCAAGTCTCACAGGAGCCCTTCAAGGTCCAGTTAGTATTATCCTGTGTTCCGCACATGGAACCAGTTAACTTCTGAAAGGTTAGAGCTGTTAAAGTGTAGGGCGCAGCATGAGCCTAGACCAGCCAGCCCCCTAGTACTCAGATCACATGACAACTTCCATTCTGTGTGGTGGTGCAGGACTGTAATCACATCACCGGGCAGCCACAGGCTGGAGGCTCAGGAGTTCGAGGCCATGCTAGACGACATCGTCACCCTTGAGTTATTCTACACAGAAACTGTTGGCTAGGTTTCATCTCTGTTGAGGAATGCCTTCGTAGTTAAACACTGAGCTACGGGACCACCAGTATTCTGCCCCCCTTTAAGTTATAGGTTTGTTTTTTCATTGCTTCTTGTTCAGCCAACGTCAAGGAAAATTTTCTTAAGTCTGAAGTTTTTCTACTGTCAGGGAACCAAAAATTTTGGAGGATGGGTATGAGAGTGAGGGAGCCAGTTTAATGTGTGTGGAGATGAGCAAAGTCTAAATGTGTGTGGGTGGATGGATGGATGGATGGATAGATAGACTGTATGTTAACCTAAATAATAAAAACTAAAATTGAAAGATATCCACTAAGAAGGGTAAGAGCCAGTTTTCCGGGCCCTATAGTTGACATGGCATGGGAGAGCCTTTCCTCTAAGAGGAGGACTGTGGGATGCAAATAGGACACTGTGGGGTGGGGTGGGTTTGGAGAGAGCCGTAGAGGTGTGCTCTCTTGAAGTGTGAGCGCCATATCCTTAGAGTAAGTGCGCCCTGCCTTCAGCCACATCAAGTCTTTGGACGTAGACTTCACTTGACCCTTCTTTCAACTTTCTGAATTCATTGCCTCCCAACATATAAAACACAGCCAGAGCACTTGCAGTTAACAGGTTGTATCAACCAGAAAACTGCTCCTGGAGACTGGTGACAGGCAAGACGGACTTGGCTGGACCTTGTTTATCAGAAGTGGTTGTCGTTTTGTTTCTAAGTAACGTTTACATGGTTTGTTGTATAAGCTGAAGAATACAATGATGATTAAAAAGCTAATTCTATTTTAGATCTTTCTGTTATAAATTAGTAATTATTTCTGTAGTTTATTGTGTCTTGTTCATTAAACCTTTGAGGAAGGGGCAAGGAGGTTGTTTGGGGGGAGGCAGATTGAGATGGAGTCTCATTAGAGCCCAATCTGACCTCAAATGCAAACTCTTCCTGCCTCCACTTCCCAAGTGCTGAGATCACAGGTGTGAATTTTATTTGAATGAGTGTTTTACCTACATGTATTTATGTGCGCTGCGTGTGTGTGCGCGCGCGCCTGATATCTTAGGAGGCTGGAAGAGAGCGTCACGTTCCCTGCAACTATAGTAACGGATGGTTGTAGCCACCATGTAGCTGTGAGGGACAGAGGCCGAGTCCTCCCTGCAGCCCGCACCCAGATGGCTCTCCAGCCCTGATAATACAGTGTACGATATCTTAAAACAGTTTACCTGCTTGTCTGACTTTGAAGTTTGTTTCCAGAATGCACCATATGTTTTGGTGGGCCGTGTGCCGCAGGCTTGAAAGCTTTTAAGTCTTGTCAACTAAAATTATTCTAACAAGCAAACCTAAATAATTACTGTTTTGGAAGAACTCAGTCAAAACCGACCCTCTCTGCACAGTGACTATTTTTTTTTTTGGCGGGGGGGGGGGGGGGGGGGGGGGGGGGGGGGGGGGGGGGGGGCGGGCCGGCACTTCCCATAATGCAAGGAGCTGCGTTGAATGGTGGTGCCGTGTGGATTATGTATCCTCACAGCCGATGATAGGAAGTCAGCATAGGTTATGATGAAATGAAAAACCTGGATTCATAACTCTGAGTCCTCAATCAAGAAAACAAGATCCTGGCCTGGCAAGGTGGCCCAGCACGTAAAGGTGCTTACCAAAAACCTGATGACCTGGGTTCAATCCCTGAACCTTCACGGTAGGAGAGAACTAACTCTGGCAAGGTGTCCTGTGTCCTGCACACATGCACTGGGATGCATGTGATACTACACATGCACACATGCGCATGCACACACATACACATAAAATAACTATTTTAAAAATTAAGTTAGGTTGTATTTTGCCATTTAAAATACATCATTAAATACCACACTAGTTTTAATTGTATAGGCTTCTTGTTTTTCAAATTAAGAACTTCAAATAAACCTGCTGTTCTTTGCAGACATCAGTGTGGTAAGAACTAGCTGCATACCTGTTAACATGGGGTAGCTCCAGGCAGGACGCTGACTTATTTTACATTTCCCTTTCTGACTAGGGAGTCTCTGGTAGCTGCCTCATAGATATTTTCATGTAGATCTCCTAGGACTTGAAAGTAAACGGCTCATTTGGGAAAGCCCATCACCAGCATGTTTTAGAGATAGTAAAGTTAAAAGGTATAAAAGTATTTTCTAGAAATTTTGAGTGAAAAATTTCTGTATGACCATAATTATAATAATTTAGTATACTTTTTCTGTGTAAAGAGAATTGCGGTAATGCCGTCTTGTTGGCGTGGTATTCGTGTTTGCCAGTCACTTCTGGACTCACTATTGAAAGTCAGCTCAGTCAAGAGTGGATGAGCAAGTGTGGAACGCAGCACTGACTTGTACACATGTTGGGTGTGTACTGCCCACCTTCCGGCTGGGCCTCTGTAGTAGAACAGACAGCAGATACAGAGTTTCGAGGCTAGTACCTGGTCCATGTTGTTGATTTATCATGTATCTATCCTGCAGGGCTTTTCCTCTTTATTAATTTCAATATTGATCACATGTTAAAACAGTTCTGTTTATTATGAATTTGGGTTCAGTGTTTTTATAACTTTTTGTTGGGGTAAATCTTGCATTCGTTGAAGTTCACAAGCGTTAGGATCAAGCCACAGTCTACTCTGTCACCATACCGCTGAGTTACACACCTGACCCCCTTCTTTCTTTCTCAAGGTTGAATTTTAGGACCAGACCTTTGCCTTTAGAGTGGTTTTACTTACTGCTGGGTATGGCAGCTCCGCCCTCCAGGATTTGGGAAGCAGAGGCTGGAGAATTGTCCTGAGCCAGTGTAGTCCACATAGAGAATGTCCAGCCCACCAGAGCTGTATAATGAGACCTTGTCTCAAAAAACAAAACTGAAAACGGAGACAGTCTTTCCTTCTGTTGTCAGTTCAGTGAGTTTGACAGTGTTTACCGTACATTGCACCCAGACCGGTCCTGATGTAGGAATACTGCCATGTAGTTTACGGTGATTCTCTGGTGTGAGGCACTTTTCATTTTCTTTTAAAGTACAAGATCCACTGAAACCATGTGAAGTACTTGAAAGTCTGCCCCTACCCAGGGTCTGCTCTGCCTAGGGAAGGGACCATGGTAGGACGTGATTACCACAGGGAAGTAAAGACATGAGTCCTCAGACGGGAGTCCTGGAGAGCAGGAGGGCTCGGAAGGCCTGCTGGCTGTTTCCTCCCTGTAGCTGGCTGTTTCCTCCCTGTAGCTGACTGTTTCCTCCCTGTAGTTGGCTGTTTCCTCCCTGTAGCTGGCTGTTTCCTCCCTGTAGCTGACTGTTTCCTCCCTGTAGTTGACTGTTTCCTCCCTGTAGCTGACTGTTTCCTCCCTGTAGTTGACTGTTTCCTCCCTGTAGCTGGCTGTTTCCTCCCTGTAACTGGCTGTTTCCTCCCTGTAGCTGGCTGTTTCTGCATAGAAACTACACCATGTGCCCAGCAGAATTGCCTCTTGTCAATCAGGCAACTGCTAATTCTAAAGTACTTTTCAGAAAAGCTTTTACTTGGGCTGGTGATACCATCCACCTGCTCCTGGTGCTTTTCCCAGCTTCTGTCTGTAAGACAGTGAAGGGACTGTGTTTGGGCTTCTGAGGCAGGGTGGAGGTCAGTCAGTCGGCCCTGGTTTTATGTGTAGAGGTATTGTAGATGACAGTTTACGACACAGGTCTGGGGGAATGTGGGGGGAAGAAACGTGGAAGACACGAGCTAGCACATGATTTGTAAAGTCATCCATGATAACAGCCCTGCTGAAGTTTTGTGACTTTTATGTCTGTCAATTGAGGGTACTGAAACTTGTGGTATGTTTAAATTTTACTTAAAACCCTGATCATGGTCATGGAGGAAATAGCCACAGAGGCTCAGTGGTTGTGTAAGTAGCTGAGTAGGTCACGTTAATTCCCTTTGAGCTGAGTGCATCTTCTGTATGTCTGTGGTCCTCAAGAAGATTTTGGTTTTGATATGTTTATATGCTTTTTTCCCCTCATGTGTCTATACTTAATACCCTGTTTTCAGTCTGAGGTCCCAAGTAAACAACCCGAGACCCCCGATGATGTCATTGCTCAGAAGGTAAAGCACAATTACCTCCAAAGAATGCAGACCACCTGCAGCTTTGTTCTTAGTGCACGGTAGATGGTAGCAGACTAACTAACGTTGAAGACTGACTGAGTCTTGTGTGAGTTCTCTCGGGTGGAAGACGGGCTGTCCGTTGTGTGGAGACATCCTCCTGTCCTCGGCTGTCCTGGGCACTCTTGGCAGGGGTTTCTGCTGCTCACTAACAGGCGGGGCTCTCACCACCCGACATGTGCCGCTTCGCTCGTGACTAACCAGTTGTGAGGCCTGTTAGTAATGGGCAGCCGGGCACCCTCGGCTTTCTAAAATAGACTGTAATTACTTTAAATGCTGAGGGGGCAAGACGATTAAATTGCTTTATAGTCAGAAGAAATTAATCTAAAAACGAAGTGCGTGATCACGTTTTTAATTGATATACATTTTTCATTTTGTTTGTTTATTTTCCAAAAAGATTCAGTACTTTTAATATGGATACGGAAATGGACCCCAACACCTTTTGGGAAAAGACGGTAACCAAATCTGCATCCGTTAATCCATTACCTTGCCCATCACTAACTAGGCCATCATCTGTTACAATGTTAGCAGTTTTGGCGGGGTTACCACGGTGACTGCCTCCTGCTCCTTGCTGTCTACTAACTTTTCCTCTGTGTTAATAAAGTTTAAGCAATTGTGAGTTGAATGTGATCATTTTGCTTCATACAGAAGAACCACAAAGGTACTAAGTTTGTTGTCTTCTTTGATTGAAAAAGAACACTGTTTTCCTTGTTAGTGTGTCCATCAGCTGGACTTTCCACCCCCGTGAGGTCACTCGGCATCTTCTGAGTCTTTCCAGGGCAATGTGACGTTTTCCATCTCCACATACTGTGTGGCCCTCCCCAATTTGCTCTCTGAAGAGGAAGCATGTTTCAGATTCCTCATTTTTTGGAATCTTTAATCTGAAGCCTAAGTCTAATCGTGATTTTAGCACTCTACATTCATACACATTTTTAGAGATGCTGACCATTACTTTGTCCTTGTATATGATATCAAAAAGGAAAACAATTTTAGGTCAATTGGAAAACTATTTAGGGTAAAGATTATTCCGTGAAAGAAATGTTCTGTTGTATCCAGAGTATTGACTCTCTAGGTATCTATTTCTTCATCAGAATGAAGTTATGTCTGTTCTTTAGTTAGATGTTACCAGTTAGTGCCGGACAATAATACAGATAGGAGGTACCAGCTCATCCCGCAGGCCAGCCAGAGAGCGCCACCTAGTGTTGACTGTGTCTTCTGTGCCTAGTCAGGCTGCAGAAATGGGTAGGTGTGGGCTGTCCAGAGTCCTGTAAAACCCAGGGCCACGGAAAGGCACCGCATAGTTCTTGCTCTCCCTGCAAGGTCCCAAAGGAAACACTTGAGACTGCCCCAAGGGAACAAGCGCCCTTCAGTCCCCTCAGACTGGACAGCCCTGTTGCAGCCCACCGCTCTTCATGACGGGCATGCTTTCCTCTCCTGCCCCGGAAGGTCAGCATACACAGAACTGACAAGGAGCTTCACCAGCCCAGACATGCTGTTTGGTCAACATGGTCTCTTTCTCTTGGGAAGAACAAAACTGCCAGTGTTGTTCAATATATTGTCATTTCACAGACTGTGGCGTTTTTAATGGAGCAACTTAACTTAATGGAAGTCTGTGTATTTAGTGTTTCGTCATCTAGACCAAGCAAAGCCTGTGTACAATAGGAACACAGGGAAGTCTTGACAAGCTTGCATTGTACTTGTTGAAAATAACTCTGAGTCATTTTCTCTGGTTCTTTCTTAGAAACCTGCTCGGTACAGGAGAGCTATAAGTTATGACAGTAAAGAATACTACTTACGCCTGGCCTCTGGGAACCCGGCCATTGTTCAGGATGCTATTGTAGAGAGTTCAGAAGGGGAAGCCACCCAGCAAGAACCAGAGCATGGAGAAGACACCATTGCCAAGGTCAAAGGTCAGCTTCCTCTTTGATTTTTGATTTAAAATCATTTTGGAGCATTCCTTCCATGTGACTTCATATGAAAATATGAGCATTTGCAAACAGGGGTCCAACTGTAAACATGTCTATATACACTCAACTCACAAGATTGATGTATCAATGAGAACTAGAGACTGGATCTGTTCCCTGTAGATGTATAGGTCAGTCCTAGAGCCATTGGCTCAATAACTTTTCATTGTATTTGGCAAAGCACTCAGAGAAACCTGACTTCAAGCAGTTAAATAAATAATTACAAACAATTATTAGATATATCATCAATGTAGCTGCGGGGAGTCATCTCACATTTAGCCTCTGGAAGGCCACCTGTTTCCCGCGGCTGTGGTTACGCCCCTCCCTACAGCACATGCAGGAGGTGAACCTGACAGGTACCATCCCCACATCCTACTCTGGCCCTTGTCCTGACCCTGCCCAGGGGTGGGGCTTTGCTTCTCTCACACACAAGGCACAGTGGTTTCGTCCTCGCTGCTGCTTATCTCGTTTAAATGCGTGAGTTTTCTCAAAGGCAGAGATCGTTTCCTTCTGTGTGGTGTGTGAAAGTGCACGTATACACAGTTATGTGTGGCGCAAGTACACGTGTGTGCTCATGCACGTGAAAGCCTGAGGTCATCCACAGTTGGAGCTCTTCAGAAGCCATCCACCATGTTCTCTGAGATCTCTGTCATCGTTCACTGATTCTGCTAGGCTGACTGCCAGCAAGTCCTGGGAATGCTCCTGTCTCAGCTACACCAGTGCTAGGATTACAAGTGTGCAACATTACACAGCTTTATATGCGTGGGCTGTCGGTCATTCAGGTCCTTGCTTAGCACTTTACCAACTGAACGCTCTCTCCAGCCACAGATTCTTTTTTTTCCCCTTATTCCATTGACCCATTCCTAGAATAAAAGGAAGACCTAATATGTATAAAATCCATAAATTAATCCTTTGTTTTCACTTTTTTTGAGTGTCTGAATGACTACAAACTCAAAACTTTTTTCCTAAAACTGAGCCTTGAAGTATAAATTAAGAACTTTAATTAAAAATTTTAAAATTAAAAGCAAGTAGATTAAAATTTAATATTAAAATTGTCAATAAATTAAGACTAAACTTCAGAGCTGGAGAGATGGCTGAGTGGTTAAAAGCTCTGGCTGCTCTTCCAGAGGACCCGTGTTTGATTCCTAGCATGCATATAGTGGCTAGCAGCCATCTGTAACTCCACTTCTAGGGGATCCGACACTCCCTTCTGGCCTCTGTGGGCATCAGGCACTCATATGATGTACGGACATGCATGCAGTCAAAACACTTAAAATTAATTTGAAAAAAGAAAACTAAGCCTTACATCCAATGGATTAAAAACTAATTGTATCCAACAAGTTACACTAGACATGGAGTTGGAGGTTGTGACTCGTTAACCTGAAAGTAATGCGGCCAGAAGCCCCGGCCCTCGATGGGTGTTCTCAGAGGCTCCGTCTCCTGCTTGTTCATACTCTGCCAGCGCCTCTGCTCACCAGTGTTCAGTGGACAAGAGTTTCAGCAGGGTCACTTATGCATCCCCAAATGCTAGTGCAGTGTTGGTAGCAAGTATACTGTCACTTTTGATGGTACAAATAAGGAATATGAAGACACTGAATATGTGATTTATAGTACATTTTTAAGAACATCTAATATTTTAGGATCTCATTATTTCTTGTGATTTTTCATGAAATTATGCAAGTACAAGCAATAAAGCATTTTCTTAATTAATCTACAAATTAATGATCTCTTCCTATGTTGTTGTTAAAGAGTTCTAGTCCTGTTCCTCATGGCCCATTGCTTGACTAATTTCATTCATGTATGAAGAATCACATTCCTACTTTGAATGAGTGGCACAGCCACCATGAGCCCTCAAGTGAATTATAATGCGTTGTGTTATGCCATCCTTAGGTGTGTGACAGGGGCTTGTCAGTTAACCATTCACTCACAGTGCCTCCCCAGTGCTACCCGTCTGTAAACAATGCTTTCTTGCCACTAGTTATGCTCAGCATCTGACTTCCCTGAGAATTGACTGTGTGAGATCGTGGTCCCAAGGTCTTCACATTCATCATCCGATTTAGCCCTCCAGCAAACCTCCGAGCTAGCTAGAATCCTCCCAGTTTTATAATGGAGAAAACCATGGTTCACAAAAGGCAGTAACTTCCCAGAGCTGTGTAGGGTTTAATTCCCAAGCCTGTGCTGCTGACCCTGGAACAGTGCCGCTGGTCTGTGCTCTCCAGAGCTCTCCTCTAGACTGTCCAACGGGGACTGTGTATGAGGGAGCCTGGGCTGCTGTGGTACTGTGTGACAGGCAGACTCAGAGAGAGTAGAGGTCTTAGAGGCTTCTCTTGTGGCCAGTGGCTACTGTCGTTTTGAGGTCTGTGGCAAGACAGCAGGTACCACGTGGGAGAGCAAAGCTGCCCACCTCATGGCAGCCACAAAACAGATGGGAAGGGGCTGGGTCTAAATACCCCCTTCCAGGGTGTGTCTCCTAATGACCTAGTTTTTCCTACTACTCCCTACTCTGAAAATTCCACCCCCAACCCCCATCGCCATACTGAGGATTGAAGCTCTAGCCCGTGGGCCTGTGGAGGCCACCCGAACGCCCATAGCCAACTCTCAAACTCAACTGTTCCCCTTTGTGGCCGTGTTGGTTTCTGTATGTAGGCCTGGTGAAGCCTCCCCTGAAACGCTCTCGGTCTGCACCTGACGGGGGAGATGAGGAGACCCAGGAGCAGCTACAAGACCAGATTGCTGAGAGCAGCTCCATAGAGGAGGAGGAGAAAACGGACAATGCCACCTTGCTGCGCCTGTTGGAGGAAGGGGAGAAGGTACTGTGCTCCCGAGGAGGGGGGTGTGCTGAAGTAGCATCATAGGCAAGACAGCAGAGCCCAGGGTGAATGTGGGTTCTGCCTCCCTGCCCTCGACAGTGCAGACTCTGCTCAGGACCCGAGTTCACGGCTGACACCCCCTTCACTCTTCCTCTGTGCCGTTCTTAGACCACAGCCTCTCCACAGGTCTGCAGGCAAGCATCCAGCCTTGATGCACCTTTCCCTCTGCATCTCCATACCTCTAGTCATCGTGTACAAACTACACCAGCTGATCAGTGCCCTCACAGGAAGCCGGCTGCCATGCCTCCCTGTTCTCTCGGCTTACAGCGTGCACGCCTTGCCCTCACTGTGGTGTTAGCTCTGAACTTGACTCATACTGTTTCTTCTGACAGCGCCCCCCCCCCACCTTCCCTTCACTGCTGTAGAATCTAGGCTAGTAACTCCTATGTATCTATCAGTCCAGAAGTCTGGAGCCCACACAGCAAACTTGCCTACTCAGCCTCCCTTAGACACCCCTCCCTCCGTGCTTGTAGACTGTCCGTCTGTTGGGTACCATAGCGTATCTGCTTACTGTCATCATTTGCTCCTGTATCTTCTCTTCCTGGTAGCGTGTTTATACTCAGGCACTGTTTCTTATCCACACCCCATTACCTTATCCAATTCCGATCATAATAGACCAACAACCCTTCCTCTAGTCATTAGCTATAGGAAGAACGGTAGATAAATTGGTTACTGTGTCATGAATTTGAATATCACCCTTCTCAAAGGCTATTCTTATTTTTAACCTGTTGTATTAAGTCTTGATATAGCCCCTGAGATCTAACCTACTTCAAGAAGTAGTAATGAGAAGCTGGTGTATAATTAAAACAACACTGTTCAGATCTGTGCTCTGAATAATTCTGAATGAAATTATAAAAAGGAAAAAACCATGTAACTATGAAAATACATCCATTCAGAAGATAGCCTGAGAGGGAGGCTCCTGTGGCCCTGGAATATTCAGCTTCGTCACCTGGATGCTGCTATCTCGCTGTGTTCTTAACGTTTGGAAACTCAGAAAGCTCATGTGCCTATGATGTCCGTCTCTTCCCCCGCCCCATTTTCCTCCCCCCCCGCCCCCCCCCCCATTTACATTGCAGTAGTTATTTTAAGTAAGTCGAGAAGCTGAGGGCAGAGACCAGTGGTGGAATAGGTGTCTAACATGCATGGAGCTTGGGTTTCATCACCAGCACCATAGGGAAAGCAAATGTGTGCATGTTTATGCCTTGGGATATGGCTCCTTTTGTAGAGTGCCTAACCTGGCATATGGGAAGTCCTGGATTCAGTCCCCCGTCCTGAATAAATGGGATGAAGTGGTATCGGCTGGAATCATAGCATTGAGGAGGTGTAGGTGGGAGACTTTGGAGTTCAGCATCATCCTTGGCTGCCGAAGGACTTTGAGGCCATCCTGGCAATCTTAGGGTTTCCATTGCTATGAAGAGACGCCATGACCACGGCAACTTTTATAAAGGAAAACATCGAATTGGGGACCTACAATTTCAGAAATTTAGTCCATTATCTTCATAGTGTGACATGGCAGGATACAGACCTGTATGGTGCTGGAGAAGGAACTAGAGTCCTACATCTTGACCCACAGACTACAGGAAGTGGTCTGGGACACTGAGTGTGGCTGGAGCACATATGGGACATTAAAGCCCGCCTCCACAGGGACACACTTCCTCCCACAAGGCCATACCTATTTCAACAAAGCACACCTCTGAATAGCCCCACTCCTTTTGGCGGCCATTTTCTTTCAAACTACCACACTGGCATACCTGAGACTTACGTTTCAAAGAGTTAAAATAATTTTTAGTGTCTAGATTTCCCTACAAACAGCCCACTCCTTTGTTTATTTGTTGGTTTTTCGAGGCAGGCTTTCTCTGCATAGCTGTGGCTGTCCTTGAACTCTCCATGTAGACCAGGCTAGCCTCTAACTCAGAGATCCGCCTGCCTCTCTGCCTTCTTAGTGCTAGAACTAAAGGTGTGCGCCACCACCATGAACCTCTTTTATTGTTGAAATGATGCAGATGTGCAATAAAATTGACTTATACTTAGATATTTGAGAAAATGTATTAATGCTTTCATCTTTACATTTTACTTCTAATTGACAAATAGTTGTGTACATCTTTAGGATATAATGCGGTGTTCCTGTCTATAAACATAGAAATATTCAGTCAAGCTAAGAAGTACATCACCTCACCATAACAAGGTCATCACTAAAACTCACCCTCCACTCCACATAGAACTTTGTGTCCTTGGGAAGCGTTTTTCCCTTTCTGGTGCTGACTCCCTCCCCTCCGGGAACCAACCTGGACTTTTCTGTTCATTTCTCAAGCTTTCACTCTCAGGAGTGTGCATTGTCTCCTGCAATCATTTCACATCTGCAGGAACTACATTCCAGCTCGCATTTGCTTGACCTCTGTCCCACCTTGATCTAGTTGCTGACTTCTCCCTCTGACTTGAAATCAGTTGCAGCAAGAAGGAATGTTTGCTAGCCTTTGGGAAGGAGCTGTGCTCACACAGAGAGCCGCAGTAACCTACCCTGTGAGGGACGAACACCTGCCAAGCTGGGCTCTCCCCAGTGGCCTTACAGCCTGGCAGAGTCTGGGACCAGGTGGGGACACATTCAGCCATGGTGGCTCCTGTTAGGATCTGGAGAAAGAGTGAGCTCTGGAAGAGAAGAGAGCTGGCAGTTCTAACGTGGTGCTGGGCTTTATCTCACGTCAGCCCCACGGCAAGCCCAGGCTGATGTTAGAAATAAAGTAGCAAGCAGAGGCTCCGAGAAATTCAGACGCCCTGAGCAAATCTACAGACGTGTGAGCAGCAGAGCTGGGAGCTTTCCGGCCACTCACAAGCCCTAGCGGACGTGTGCCGAGTGTCGTCTCGCCTGTCCTGATCTTTCCATGTGCATACTTCAACCCTTGGCTCTGCCAGACTTTACTCTGTGCCCTCCACGAGAGCAAGAGCCTCAGCTAGCTGATTTCTCACTTACAGACTCTAACACAAGTGCTCCTGCATAGGAGCGGGTCCTAAGTTGGGTCTTAAGTGGGTGATGTGGGTGAATGTCTCCTATCACTAAAGGCATCTGCAAGTGGAAGTGAGTGTAAGCTGTGTCTTTGCTTGCTTGAACTCAGGTTTAACATGCTTAGCTTGGGGCTTACTATAACAGTAACAAGAGAGAAATTAGCCAAAAAAAAAAAATTAAAGTTAAAGAAAGAATATTTGTGACTTTCTTTGTAGATTCAGCACATGTACCGCTGTGCTCGAGTCCAGGGCCTGGATACCAGTGAAGGCCTGCTGCTTTTTGGTAAAGAGCATTTTTATGTGATTGATGGATTCACCATGACAGCAACCAGAGAAATAAGAGACATTGAAACTTTACCTCCAAAGTAAGTAAATGAATGAAGAGACACGAAGTAAAGCTGCCTTTAGATGACAGAAAGTACATTTGCAGTATTTCTTTTTAATCCCAAGCCTGTGTCCTAAGTAACGTTATCTCCCAGTTCATGTGTGCCTCAGGCCAATACTGCCATTTCCACTAAGGAAAAGGGTGCTTGTTCATCAGATGGTATTCCATTTTATGTCTTTTCATTATTAGCGTTAGATTCCAAGTGGCAGCCATCGTCGTTAACCTGGTGTTTTAGTTAGTTGCTCTCTTGCTGTGATAAACAGCATAACCAGATTTGGGGAGGAAAGGGCTAATTTGCCTTTCATTTCCCTGTCAGAATCCCTCATTGAGGGAAGACAGGGTGGGAACCACGGAGGGGCATATGCAGGAACCATGGGGGAGCGCTGTTCCTGGCTTACTCCCCAGGCCACACTCGGCTTGTTTTCTTAGACAACCTAGGACCGCCTACCTGCCCAGGGGATGGCACCGCCCACTCTGAGCTGGCCCCTCCCACAGAAATCATTAATCCAGAAAATTCCGCACAGACCACTCTTCCGGACATGTTTTCACAGTTGAGATTCCGTCTTTCCAGATGGCTCCCGCTGTGGCAGCTGACCAACTAACCAGCGCACTTGTATATTCATAAGTTCATTCTGAATTTGTACGATCGCCCGTGAAATTACCGATACAGAGCGGGGAGATGGCTGAGCGGGGAAAGGCGCTTGCTACCCAAGCGTGAGGGCCTGAGCTCTGATCCCCAGCACCCACATAAAGACACAAGCATGGCTCCACAGGCATGTTATCCCAGTGCTGTGGGGACCAAGCTAGGGAAATGGCTAGGGCTCGGTGAGAGACCCTGTCTCAAAGGGATGAGGCAGGGAGTGAAGTAGAGCCTAGTGCCCTCCTGAAGTCCTCCACTGTGCCTGCAGCGTGCACATGCGCATATACACCACACACGTACACCCCAAAACACGCGCACACACGGTAGGAACACGTTCAAGAACAACGCTAAACCAAAAACCAACTCTTGTACTTGGAGGACCCGGAAGTGGGGGACGGAAGCCCACACGGGATGCCTAGCCGGGTTCTTCTCCATCTTCCTTCCCTTCCCCAGTCGCGGGGTAACCGCCGCTAACGGATCACTTTGTGGTCAGAACACGCATGGGGTCTTTTGTCTCCTGCATCAGCGTTCTGAGCACCTAACACTCCTGTTAATGAGGCAGGGTCTCTCTGCGCTCCTAGAGGAGGATACTGCAGACGCTTTCTTCACCAGTCACAGGCACATGGGGACTTTCATGAGCCCTTCTTTTGTATAAAAAAAAAAACTTTGTAATTATGTTTCATGACTCTTGAAAAATCAAGTAAAGCCAATGTTTTGTGACTCCTGGTATAAAGTTAGGTCTATATTAAAATATTTTACGCCCTTGCTTTTTATTCTGATTTGGAAAGAAATAAAATGTTTTGGGGGCTCCCGAGTATGTTGATGGCCTAGACCCCCTGCTGTTTGATAGCAAGGCTGGTCCTAACAAAAATAAATGTTTGAGTTATGATCTTCGAAGGGATTTCCTCGTCCACTGGGAGATGGTAGATTATTCTCTTAATCATATTTCTAACGGAAAGTTCTGACACGTCATCTCCCCTCCTGGTCTTATGTTGGAAATGGCGTATGCTTCATTGATCCCCGAGCCTATCTACCCACCTTTGTGTTTCATTTGCCTCCTTCTCTCCTGGCTTCTCCTAGCATGCACGAACCGATCATCCCCCGGGGAGCCAGGCAGGGCCCCAGCCAGCTCAAGCGGACATGCAGCATCTTTGCCTACGAAGACATCAAGGAGGTGCACAAGAGGAGGTACCTCCTGCAGGTGAGGGGCGGCACTTAATGTTACCCCCTTTCTCAGTTCCGAAAATGGATCGCTTTAAATGGATCGGTGTTGTGATAACCGTAGCGTCCATGTTGCTGCCCTAGAGACGAGCATCCCAAGGGTCGCGGCACTTTAGGATGCGTCTGTGTTTTCTTAAACACGGTCTGGATTCTGGTGCTGCCTTCATTATGCATCTTCGAGTGAACATTTTGCTTTTTCCTATAAAAAGTACATCCTCATTTTAAGAACATAATTTTTAAGTTACTATTTATCATTCTGTTTTTAAAGATTTCTTTAAGCAGAATAAGAGATTTCTTTGATTGCATGGCTTAATATTACAGAGAATTCATGAGTCTAAACTATTTTCCAGTCAAGAAATTCATCGTTGTGGAACTTGGCAGTGGGAAAGTTAGCGTGTTTCTTATGATCTGTTTCATCGTTTACTTTCTCTCTCCATTTCAGCCTATTGCTGTTGAAGTTTTCTCTGGGGATGGACGGAATTACCTCCTGGCTTTTCAGAAGGGAATTCGGAATAAAGTCTACCAAAGGTCTCGTTCATGAGGAATTCCTTATATGTGGTTGTGGGGAGGGATGGGAGGGGCCCATTGACAGCCTGTTCAGCTAGGTGCTTAAAATCCAGATTCCAGACCAGTGAGTCAGCGCCTTCGCAGGGTTATTTTCATTCCCAGCCTCTGGAAATGTGATTCCTCCAACTAGCGTTTAGAACGGTGCCAGCTCCTTATACAATAGCTTTTCTCCCTTCTGGCAAGTTATAGTGAGAACTATCAAAGGCTATTTATCACAAAGGCCAAGAGAAAAAAAGTCACTTAAAAAATAATGCTTTAGTGGGCTGGAGAGATGGCTCAGTGATAGAGGAGCCTGGTACCAAAGCCCGGTGACAGGAATTCAATCCCCAGAACCCACACAACGCAGAAGAGAAGCGACTTCACAGGCTTCCCTCTGACCTCCACGCGTAGGCTGTGGCACCTGCCTGTGTACATACGCAATGATGATGCATCAAAAAAAAAAGTTGAAAAGGAATATTTTGGGTTCAAAATGTTCCACCTTTCTCTTACCTTCCGGTGAGGCTCCAGAACTGAGTTCCCTTAGAAACAGGATCCCCGGGAGAGTCTTTGCTGCCCTAGAAGGAAAGTTAAATGCCTTCGTTGTTGAAAAAGTAGCATGGTCAGTTAAACTACTGATCAGTTCTAAGCATGTTTTGTCGTTGGTAAAAAGATCTAAAAAGGTACATGCTCGTGGTTGGTGGTTCTGTTAGACATGAGCATGGGAAGGGACCAGAGGCCTCCTTATACGAAGGATGGGGTAGTTCCTGGCACTCCCTGGTTATCAGCTTCCTGATTACGTTACTTCCATGAGGACTAGCTAATATCATGCCCATGCCATTGCAGTGCAATACCACCTGTCCCCTTTATACGTGGTGGCGCCTGCAGAGAGCACTAAATCCTAGATCTACTTCCTTGTAGCCTGTGTGCCCATCTGTGACAAAGCTTACCTTGTGAATGGGGCAGAGTAATGGACTAACAGCAGTAAAAATAAGTTGAAGCAACCACAGCCATGTGTTGTAATGGACGTTGTTGAAAACACAGGAATTTTTTATTTCTGGAGTTTCCCATTTAATACGTTTTGGACTGTTTTTTTTATGTTCTTTAGTTGGCCATAGGTAACTAAGTGGCAGAGACCAAAACTGTAGATAGCAGGAGACCGCTGCAGTGTGTGAGCACAGAAATGGCATGTCCTTTAAATACAGCCCCTAGACCGCTGCTGATCGATCCCAAACTCTCTCCCGTGTGAGAGGGCTGATGGGGTGACCGGTCCCCTTCCTCGTCTGACTGAGCAGTTGCACAGGCTATACCTTTCAGCATTCACAGCTGTGGGCTGCTGGGGAGAGGAGAGTTTGTCTTTCAGGAATTTCTTTGCGCATCCTTTCCAGGATTCCCCCCACGATTTAAGGCATATACTGATGTCATGAGCAACTCTGCATATAAAAGTTGTCTCTT
Organism: Peromyscus leucopus; assembly: GCF_004664715.2. NCBI lineage: Eukaryota > Metazoa > Chordata > Mammalia > Rodentia > Cricetidae > Peromyscus > Peromyscus leucopus. The sequence continues at coordinate 86,253,545 of NC_051071.1, read as the reverse complement.
GCGTGTTTCTGTTCATTTCATGAAGTCTAACGGGGGTCAGCTGTGTCTTGCCTACTGTCAGGTGATTGTTTAGTTGCAGTCACTCGTTAGCACCTCATCTGTTGACTGGGGTCCCCTTCCCCACTCACGTGATAGCGCAGAAACAAGGAAGATGGAGCTGTGGGCCTTTCTAGCAGCATCCTGGTTACATAGTTGTCTCCCGGAAGCATCCTGGTTACATAGTTGTCTCCTGGTGGCATCCTGGTTACATAGTTGTCTCCTGGTGGCATCCTGGTTACATAGTTGTCTCCCGGCAGCATCCTGGTTACATAGTTGTCTCCCGGCAGCATCCTGGTTACATAGTTGTCTCCCGGCAGCATCCTGGTTACATAGTTGTCTCCCGGCAGCATCCTGGTTACATAGTTGTCTCCCGGCAGCATCCTGGTTACATAGTTGTCTCCCGACAGCATCCTGGTTACATAGTTGTCCATCCTGGTTACATAGTTGTCTCCCGACAGCATCCTGGTTACATAGTTGTCTCCCGACAGCATCCTGGTTACATAGTTGTCTCCCGGCAGCATCCTGGTTACATAGTTGTCTCCCGGCAGCATCCTGGTTACATAGTTGTCTCCCGGCAGCATCCTGGTTACATAGTTGTCTCCCGGCAGCATCCTGGTTACATAGTTGTCTCCTGGCTGCCATTTACAGCTATGGGGCAGTCAGGCAGCAGGAAAGCTATAAGGAAAGGTCCTTGTTTCTTAGGGCTCCATTAGGTCCCTGCTGAGACTTCATTTGCACTTTTAAATTCTTTAGGTTCCTGGCAGTTGTGCCCTCTCTCACTGACAGCTCAGAGTCTGTCTCCGGTCAGAGACCAAACACCAGTGTGGAGCAAGGGTAAGTAGTGTGTTGCTTGCTCAATATCATTTCATGGTGAAATTAAGATGACTTATATCTAGATAGAATTATTTGGTATTTTTCATCAGTTGTTATAGAAAAAATTTGAATTCTCGAAATATAAGCTTTTATTCTTACATTTAGTGCTACATTTGAATATTTCTCATCTTCAAAAATCTCTTTGGAAACATAACCTTCAGTCACTCACCTGTTCATTATATATATAAAGTATTCTCTGATCTTTTGATGCTACCTTTCCCAGGTTTTCTTATAGTACTAAAATGCGATTCCTCTTTGTTTTGAGTAGACTGTCTAAAATAAAATGAAGTGTGTAAGGCTATTGATACACAAAACCAAATTGATACACAAGAAATTCTCCATCTGTATCGTACCCTTATTAGATTGGTTTGCTTGACTCTGCATTAATTATTTAAATTTCGGATTTTATGAAGCGCTTTCTTGTGCAATTGTGTATTTCACTGAGAGTACACTTGCATTCTGTTTGTCAGCTGATGGGCTCCTCCTATCTTGTGCCTGCTCTTCCCTGAGTTCTTGGTTAGAATGAAGTCTTGGTTAGCCTCTACTTGTTACAAATTTCCCAGCCCTCCTTGCTCTGTTGTTCTCTGGTGGTTACATTTAAACTCTCTGGCTCTGTGCGCAAGCCCATCACCCTCCAGCTCCCTCATAGCTCCTTTAACTCAGAGGTCCCTCTGGGTGCTGCAGCCTGGAAAGAAGCAGTGTTGAGGGATTGACTAAGAAATCACAAAAGATGTGAAAACTTAATAGAGAGTCTGTCTTTTACAAATGAATTGTCCTTTCAATCTCTCTTGCCAACATGTTGGGCGCCATTTATAGCTAGAGTTTTCCTGCCTTGCCCATAGTCAGGACAAATCTTTGTCACCCGCCAGTCCCACAGCTGCTCAGACCCAACCAAGTAAACACAGAGAGACTTATATTGCTTACAAACTGTATGGCCGTGGCAGGCTTCTTGCTAACTGTTCCTATAGCTTAAATTAATCCATTTCCATAAATCTATACCTTGCCACGTGGCTCGTGGCTTACCAGTATCTTCACATGCTGCTTGTGATTGGCCACTGTTATTGACCAATTAAAGCAATTTGACATACAGACCATCCCACAGCAAATCTGTGCACATCAAAACATAGTAAGTTAATAAAAAGTTGCTTTTATTTTTCTTTAACCTGTAGCAAATCAAAAACCCTAAATATGTGCTTTTGTTAACCTCAGGAACAGATTCTAAGTTCCAGACGTGTTTGTTGTTAACATAAATACATGAAGGGAAAGGTTTTCCTCCTCTGCTTTCTAGTCCTGCGGAATGTTCTCACTCCTCTCGAGAGACAGCTCTGCATGTTCACTTTGCCTGGTTGAAGGACTGTATCGATGTAGAATATAGATGGCACCTGTGGCACTGAGCAGACTCAGTGTGTGCCGTCTGCTGCCCCTTCAGATAATCAAGGGTATAGCCAGTGACTCTTGAGCTGGTGATTCATGTTCAATACTGTAGTTCTGATAACCTTAAGTAGCATTTTGTAATGCTCTGGCGGGTGTACAGAGCAGCAATGCTGTCCTGTTATAAGTTCTCATACTGTCAGTCGCTTATTTAAGATGTTGCAGGAGTTGTATACCTTCTCTGTGGAAATCGTTGCACACTCCCATTTTTTTGGTAAACATCTTTGGATCTGTTTGCAGGGGTTTGCACTCTAGTGTGAATTAGAGAGTTGGAGCAGATCTGGGGTTTCCAGGTCTTGACCTGTGATGGATAATGACATGTATACATTGTACTATGTCCCCGGGCACTTAGAACCCAGGTCTTATGTAACACGAGTTCTAATAGGTCTTATAATAAAAACCCAGAGCCAGATATTGGGGTAAATGCGGAAAGATCAGAGAGACAAAGGAAGAAGCCATTGCCACGTCTCACCTCGCCAACTCTATGAATCTTCTCACTGCATGCCCCTGAGTCCTCAGCTGAAAGGGGTCCAGTGGAAAAGAGGCTTCAGCAGAAAAGGCTTATTAGTTCCTGTCTCCTCACGCCTTATATACCCTTCTCTGCCCAGCCATAGTACTTCTTCCTAGTGCTGGGATTAAAGGTGTGTGCCACCGCTGCCTGGCATCTATGTTTAATCTAGTGGCCTGTTCTGTCCTCTGATCCTCAGGCAGATTTTATTAGGGTACACAATATACCAACACAGTCTTTACCCATGATGGATAATGGCATGTATACATTGTGCTATGTCCCTGGGCACTTAGGCTGAATCATGAATAGTGAAACACAGTTCAGAGAAAAATGCCTCCCTTGGTATATTTGGTGCCTTCTGAATCATTTGGTTCAGATGTTTAAAGTGCTCATCACAGCCCTCTAAAGTGATATCATGGACCACATTAACAGATCCACTGTGGGCTGGAAAGGACTTGTAGACAAGTGACTGAAACGTGTTGGTTGTAAAGCTGTTCAGATTTAAAACCCTAACCTATAACTGAGTTTCTTCTGTGTTTAGATCTGGATTACTTAGTACTTTGGTTGGAGAGAAGTCTGTGACTCAGAGATGGGAGGTAAGCACTAGCATGTGGAATGTTCCTCCGTACCTTGTGGGTCATGGTCCTTAAAGGTAGACCGCAGAGGAGAGATTTCTCTTTGGTGTGTGTGTGTGTGTGTGTATGTGCGTGCGCGCGCGCACACGCGCGCGCTGAAATCTTCTTTTTCTAAATGTCCATTTTTGCATATAAAATTTTTTAAGCAGCAAAAACAATTTATCGCTCTAAGATGTATCTCTTTCTTGTCTTTCCTAAGAGAGGTGAAATCAGCAACTTCCAGTATCTGATGCACTTGAACACCCTGGCCGGCAGATCTTACAATGACCTTATGCAGTACCCCGTCTTCCCCTGGATCCTCGCAGACTACGACTCCGAGGTGAGCCGCGAGTCCTTGGCTGACTGTGATACATTTTCATAAAGGAGAGAAATCTCAGTTCCCCTGTGCCTGCTCTGCAGTCTCCTGTTCCCTGATCAGCACAGGCACTTCCTGTGAAGAAGGCAAGAGGAGATGTAGCTTGCACACACTGGGAATATCACGTGTAAGGTTAGGTAATGGAGTCCCTCCTGGGGTACTGGGCACTGACTCACAATGTCTGTCCAGTTTTCCTTCAGTGCTAATCAATTTGCATCCACCGGAAGCACCAGAAATTGCCTTTGCAGTTTGAATTGGTGGCTAGGAAAAAATGGGAAGTGACCCTTTCTACAGAACATCACTGCTGCACAAAAGGACTATTTTCTGCTTTCCTGAGAAGCATGGGGGATTTCTCATAACTTGGGACTCCAGATCCATAGCATCCGATGTTCATGTCCTCACTCCTCTCTGCCCACGCCTCCTGTCTGGTGGAGATGAGGCTGGCCCTGCTAAAGCAGGAACCAGTGGAGTAATACAAGATTGGCATTTGTGAGAAGCATGAGAAAGATTAGTCACTCTCAGAATTCCAAAATCCATTTGACTTTGTCTCTTGCTAGAATCAGAGCTGCTTGAATGATCAGAAATTTTATGTGTTATATTCTGGAGAAAATTGAAGCTTTTGTCCTCAGAAAAATGCTAGTTTTCTAAAAGAATACCAATCTCCCCTGTCTGCCTAGACACAACTAAGGTGCTCTTGACGTGTGAGTCTGATTCACGGCTGAGTGGATGAATACATCCTACAGGGTGGTCAAGGGGAAAGACTCACAAGATGAAAATGTTCAAGTTCATCTGGAGAAGAAAGTTTTACATTACAGAGGGTGCATTTGTGTGGGGAGGTCATCAGGCCCCCCACTTCTCCATCCAGGCACAACCGCAGCTCCTTCCATGCGTCTGTAGGGCGTGCCTGCCTCTGCCTTCCGTCCGTCTCCCTCGGCTTTCCCAGCACCACTTGCGTCTGTGCCTCTCCCTGGATAATTGCCCCAGGCTTCCTCTCAGTTCCCACACTCTCCTCCCTCCATCTGCTCTGTACGTCAGGGTCCTCACAGAGTTAATTGGCTTACACCTGTCTAAAGTAATTCCGTGGGACGCCCAAGCCCCTCCTCTCCCGCAGCAGCTTTTCCATGTGGTCCAGCCTGCCTGGAATTGTCCTGTGAGCTTTCACGTTTCTCAGCACCTGGCTAGTCTGAGGTATCCTTTAATCCACACACAAGCGCGCCTCTCGAGGGGAGCGCCCTGGCCTTCCTCTCCCTCCCTGCATCAGCTGGGTGTCACGGTTCTCGTCCTGGTTTTCACTCGTTACTTTCATTTACAGCCAGGTATGGTCATACTTGTGTGGCCCTGCCTGTCCGTGGGGTCCGGAGCACAGAGGCCCCTGGAGCCCGCCTCTGGAACAATGGCTATCACTCGGCAAGCCTTGCATCATTGCTGAGTTTAGTGTAGATGAGGAACGTCTCATAGAGACTTCGTGAAGACACAAGCAGACTTGTCTTCCTTAGTGTGGATCAGTTTCTTGTGCCTAAGGCTTCTTGAATGTTTGGCAAATTTTTTAATGCTCATGATGTCCTATAAGAAGGACATATATTAAACATTTCACAAACATGTATTTCAAATTCCTACCTTTAAGGACCATAATTTGGCTTAGGGTAAATTTTGGTTTTCTTTTGAATGTGTGAATTATGTCAACTAGTGATATACTTTGAAAATAGTCAGTTAGAATGAAAAATTGATTGTATTTGGGAGTCACTTACTGGGGTGTGTGCACTGATTGCTGAGTGTTTTCATTTACCTCACTTCTAAACCATCTACACAAAGAAAGTGCTCAGGAATGATGTTAGGAACTAGGAGGGGGTAGGAGAAGGCCCAGAAAGACTCCATCCTCCGGTTACAGGAGCCACGGAGATACTGCTGAATGGGAGCTTTTGTGTCTGCAGTGTCTGCTGTGGCCTTGTTAAAAACTAGAGGTGTCTCCCTGTGAAATGCATAATTTCCAAAACACTTGTCAAGCGCTGCCACTTGCCAAGCCTTGCTTCGGAATGTAAGGTGTGTAAACAGTAGACAAGCTGGTATTTCTGAGTTCTTTCCACAGATGGGGTCGCTGCCCACTACAGCCACTGCATCTCCTCCGGGGAGAAGGGTGCCTGGTAACCTTGCAGTGGGTTTGGTTTTGTGTTTCAGGAGGTTGATCTTACGAATCCCAAGACCTTCAGAAACCTGGCTAAGCCCATGGGCGCCCAGACGGACGAGCGGCTGGCCCAGTACAAGAAGCGGTATAAGGACTGGGAAGACCCCAATGGTGAGGCGCTCCTTCTGCCTTTGGCTTTGTATTTCGGTTTCGAAAGTAAACACTGGTTAGTGCTCTGACACCTGTGGGTGCACCTGCGAGCTGCGGCTGTTCCACGTGCACACTTGCACACGTTACGTGTGCACACGTTAGTACAGCAGAGACTCGGTTTTCATGCCAGTCTGTGGCCATCTCTGTAAGATGCTTGTAGCTGTCTGCAGAGCCCTGCGGGAAACTATCTCCTCTGTCTTGGTCTCTGATAATATTTAGTCTGGGAACTACACATTCATTTACTGCGTCCCTTTTTATTTCATTTGGGTACTTTTTTAAAAGCCCTTCATTTAAAATTATGAACTGATGTTTGTAAAATGTACACTTTGTTATATCTAGTGGCTTGTTTTTCTCCCTCAGATTCATAAAGCGAAGAGGGAAAACCTTGAATATAAGCTTATCAGTATGCCTGTGCCCATAGTCTTTCTCTCCCTCTCATCCTGTCTGCCAAGGAAGATACGCAGTAACGATACGTACTATTGCGCTGCATCTGTAGACAGCGATTTAGAGAACCAGTCATAACTTAATAAAGACAAGTAGCTAATGAGTTGGTATTCTCCTTCCGTGGAAGATGGCTTGCTATTAGAGGGAACAAGACCCCAAAACTGACCGTGGGAGATGCACTTCTCTTTGGAGAGACCCCAGCAGGCTGTGTCCCTGAGGGTTGTGGGGTGAGGGTCCCTGCCGTCTGACCTGGAACTAGCTGCGTTTGCTGTCACAGTTGCCAGCATTTCCAGACCCACTGGTTTGATTAACACCAAGTTTACGTTTCATTTCCTCTTTTGTTTTTAATGATGCCCCAACTGTCTGGAGCAGGGGAGACTCCAGCGTACCACTATGGCACCCACTATTCATCTGCAATGATTGTGGCTTCGTATCTTGTAAGGATGGAGCCTTTCACACAGATATTCTTACGGCTTCAGGTAAAGCTCGAACTTCGAATTTTTACCAATCTCATTAAGTCTGCTTTCATTTCAAATTGTCATAAAAAAAAACAAAAACACCTCACCTCATGAGGAACACTGGGGAGCTTGAGTCCTGACAAGCTGGTCATTCAGAGCTGAGCTGAATTCTGCTAGGCTTAAGCTGTTAAACTAGAATTCATCTAGAGTGAAGTGCCAGGACCCTGTATTTAAACAGCACACACACTGCAGCCGGGGAGAGGGTGTTTAGTCTCAACTAGCTGGACTCAGCGAGTGTTTTATTTTAAAGGCCCTCTGCTGTGTCCACATTCTCTCTGTGCTTCAGCCATGCCTGCCCACTGCCCCCTGTGCACTCGTCACTGTTTGCCTGTTCGGAAGGACGTCAGAGGACAAGGACAGATCTCTGTCTCACCATTTCAGGCTTTTAGTGAAGGAGACAGTAGCTACACGTTGTTTTTTAATGAGTCGGTTCTGAAGTGGTTTTAGAGTGTGACCAACTCTATCAGAAAAAAATGTGAATGATGAGTGGACAGTGGGGGAGGGGGAGGCAGCTTAACCCAGGGGTGGCTGAGGGAGCTGAGGGGCCCTGCGAACACCTGAACACACAGTGGAATCTACAGGAGGCCCGAGGCAAGCGTGGGGGTGGGGAACAGCAGGGGGCCGGGGTACCCAGAACAGAATGAGGAAGTAAGAAAGTCATAAGCGAGGAATGAAGGAAGAAACAGTGCAGAGCAGGGCAGGCCTTGGCCGCCGTCCGTGGCCTTGGCGTTTCCTATAGCACCTGCCAATGACCGCTGCTCCGTGTTCACTGGAGCAGTCAGGGTCTCATGACAGAGGAAGCTGATGAGTCTCGGAGGGTTCGTAGGTAAAAATGATTCCTTCCCTAACTTGGTTATCAACCATTAACCTCCGAAAATTTCCCACTCAGCCTCATAGCTGTGAAAACTTAGATGTTGTGTTAATTGATGTTAACATGCACAAGGAAGTCAGAGCATCAACCAGAGGCAAATATGGATGAGACTCCTGTACGGAACTCGTTACCCTGTGAGCTAATGTAAAAAGCAGAATTGGCCAAACATCCATTCATACGTAGTAACTTCACTTTCCAATTACATGTGGTTTACGTGAGAATCTTTCCTCGGGGCTTCATCATTTGTGGAAGAATTCTTACTCCCTTATAGTCTTGATGTCTATCTAAAGACTAATATTGTAAATGAGTTTTACAATGTTTCATAGTTGAGTTGTACTTTGATTACAAAACAGTTACACTGGGCATCTTTTGTAAAGAATACACCAAGGAGAAACAGATTTTATGATTATTTAAAGTTCTGCGAAGAGACAGGGATATGGACAAGAGTGTTGGAAGTGTTGTAGCCCTTGAACTTGACAGACTTTGTGGCTCAGTGTTCCCTAATGGAGAGGTGCCTCCTCCTCCTGCCCACAGGGCGGACACTTCGATCTGGCAGACCGGATGTTCCACAGCGTGCGGGAAGCCTGGTACTCAGCGTCCAAGCACAACATGGCGGATGTGAAGGAGCTTATCCCGGAGTTCTTTTACTTACCGGAATTCCTGTTCAACTCCAACAACTTTGACCTGGGTACGTAGAAGTGGCGCTTCTTAGGAATGTTAGCCGTCGTCCTTATAAGGACTGTCCACGGGGCTTCCACAAGAAGCTCCCTCTAATCCACCCTGCCGCACTGACTGCTGTGCTTGGAGTTGTGGCTAAAGGAAACACAGGAAAGCCGTTTCATGCCTCCACAGAGCCAGTTCCAGTGGGTGTCGGGGAGACATTTTACCCTGACACAGACGGCACCCAGTAGTCAGGGTTGTGTTGTTTCAGGGAAAGCAAAGTGGAGTCAAAATGTATTTGAGAAACACTACTGTTGAAAACCTATTGATGGCCAGGAGTGGCCTACAGAATCTTCTGAGTCATCTTAATCTTGTATGTTACCTGAGGCATTATCAGTTTAGATGCTCATTTGTTTTAAAACGACAGTTTAAAAATAATTTTAAATCATGTTTCTTTACCCCGTGACTGTCTTGTTGTCCAGGGAGGGAAAAAGACCAAATCAGCATGTCTTAAAAAGAGAGAATTTCCATGTGTTTCTCCTGTTACCTGCCAGTTAGGGGAAGCGCTTGACTTCAGTTACAGTTTTGTAAATCACAATGTGCTGATCTCTGTTTCTGAGGGTTTCTTTGAAAACAGCACAAGTCGATTGTTCCTACTTTAGACTATTCCAGCCAGCTGCTCTTCTGTTTGCCTTTTTTAATAACCTGTTTTCCGTCAGTGTTCATGGTTACCCAGCATGCTGTGCACACTTACAGTCCAAGCACTTACGGGGGCGGGGGGGGGGGGGGGAGGATCGTCAGTTCCACACTGGCGTAAACATTTGAACATGAAGGCATTACATGGCTTAGTGGCTCGCTCCTAAAGGGACAGAATGGAAGCCAGAGGCTCAGGCGAGCACACGTGTGTGAGTGCCCTTGTGGCTGAACACATTCTGAGGCTCAGATATGAAATGTTACTCATCCCACCCAACAAACACCTAATCATCAGCATTGGAAAAGGCTTTGGAGATTTCAGCCTATGAGAGGGAGGCATCACAGCAGAGGCTCATGGCGTAGAAAGGCCGTTCTCCTGCGTCGAGGAAGCAGAATGAAATGAGTAAGAAGAGACTGGTGCTCGCTGTTTCCTCCAGAGCATGCTCCGGTGACCAGAGACCTACCCCTGAGCCCACCCCCTTAAAGTCAATGTCACCTCCTTGTAGCACCAGTCTAGGGACTGTGCATTTGACCAAACAGGGACCTCGGGGATATATTCCAGGTCTAGTGAAGCAGTAGGTGAACCTCAGAAACCTAATGCTTAGTGGGAAAATCCAGCACTGAAGCCCATCATCACACAATGCGTGATGCTTGGCAAGCCTCAGAACAGGCAAATCCACTGACACAAGACACACTGGTGGTTACCACACGCAGGAGAGAATAATGAACCGCTTCATGGTTTCTTGGGGTTGATAAAAGTGCTCTGGAACCACAGAGAATGCTAGCTGCATACCTGCTGAATTACTAAATGCCGTTGAATTAGTCTCTTTAAAATTGATTAATTTTGTTGTATGGCTGTTACCTCAAGAACACATACAAAAACAAACCACCGCCAGTTGCCGCCCTCTGAGCAAAGATTAGCGATGTGAAAGAGTGCATCTGGGTTTGCTTTCCCGTTGTTCTAGCGCTCCTGTTCCGAGGTGTTTTCCTTGGGAGGAGCAGCTGCAGAATACATAGACCAAGGATTTCTCTGCGACCGCACTGCATCAGATGTCTTTAAAATGACTGGTAGTTCTGAGGAAATATGTCTGACATGAGGATCCTCTAAAGGCAGATTGTGTCTCAAAGAGGCCTAGGGATTATTGCTTGTTTTTTAATCATCAAAAAATTAGGTCTGAAAAAAAAAATTAGGTCTGTGGGGCTTGAAAGATGGCTCGATGGTTAAGAGTGAAGACCATCTTGACAGAGAATCCTAGCTCAGTTCCCAGCAGCCATGTAGATCGGCTCACAACCGTCTGTAATTCCACCTCCTGGAGATCTGACTCCTCTGGCTTCTGTAGGCACACATGTATGCACGTGCACGCGCGCGCACACACACACACACAGTGGGGGATCATTTCAGGGGCTTAGGGAATGTGTGAAGTGTGTGGTCACTATAATGATTTGACTTAAGTCATATGGTAATTTCTAACCCAAGCAACACATTGGTCAGTAAACTGGTTTTTATATCCACCACATTATAAATAATCGAGTCCCAGTGATGAGCACGTGATGGTTTCTTCTGCGGGAAGTATTTTTCCTGGCTTTCTCTTGGAGGCAGCCCAGGGCTCTGAAATCTGAAAACTGATCTACTTGAGGAAACTTAACACGCCATTTATCTAACCAGCTGCTGTGAAGTTCCCCAATTGTTTATTGTTTACACTTCTCACAGTGCTGATCTCATTTGTACCTATGGGTGCTGTAAGCTGAAATGACCTTTTAGAGTTATTTCATTAAACATAAAAAGAACCTGTTTTTCTAGATGAGAATTCCAATTAATTTTTTAAACCTCCTAGCAGATGGTTTCTTTTTCTTTTTTTTTTTTTTTTTCTTAAAGTTGGAAATCTTATTTTCTAGCCCAGGCTAGCCTATAACTTGCTATGTAGCATAAACTGGCCTATAACTTGCTATGTAGCCCAGGCTGGCCTATAACTTGCTATGTAGCCTAGGCTGGCCTTTAACTTGCTATGTAGCCTAGGCTGGCCTCCAGTTTGCAGTCCCCATCTCCCCTTCTTAAGTGTTGGGATTATAGATGTGTACCACTGTGCTGGCCTCAAATTATTTCTTTAATACTTTCAGATTATCTCATATAACTTAAATATGTTAAACAGAGTAAGTACCAATATTTATTGCAAAATGATGTTTTTGTCTCTGCCAAGAAGCTCTAGTTTTTTTCCAAGAATTTTCTTTTAATGTTGCAAAAATTTATTGTTTCAGATTTTATTTTTTAATGAGACTCATCACTGCAAAATATCTGTTTTCTATGAGTGCCTTAAGTGTCAGCCAGGCATGGTGGTAGGTGCCTTTCATCCAAGCACTTGGGAGGCAAAGGCAGGTGAATTTCAAGGCCAGCCAGAGCTACACAATAGGAAGATCCTGTGTTAAAAGTCTATGTGTACATTTTTTAAATATCAAAAGATGAGCAAACTCATGTACTGAAGTTATCATAACATGTGCCATTGAAAGGGAATTTGCAGCTGTCAGCATTCTAGAAAGTGCTGTGTTGTTCTTAGAGGACAGTAAGCTTAGCATCAGAGCCCGGGAGTCTTACCAGGGAGAAACTGTTTACCTTTGTAAATCGGCCCTCCTGAGAGACACTTGGGAGAGTTTGGCTTGTTTTTTTTTTAACAGTTGGCAATCTTTCTGAGGCTTGCTCTAGGGAGCCAGCCTTGGAGAAAGGCCACAACACAGACTCAGGAAAAGGGGTGGGTGGGTGTTCTAATCAATCTGGTGATGACTCTAACACGATTTCTGTCTCTTTAGTGGGAAGCTAACCCCTAAACTCACACTTCCTTCCTAACTGTCCAATTCCACAGGCTGTAAACAAAATGGCACCAAGCTCGGAGACGTTATCCTTCCACCGTGGGCAAAGGGAGACCCAAGAGAGTTCATCCGAGTCCACCGGGAGGTAAGGGAAGTTGGGGTTCACCTGCCCAGTGACCACAGCATGAAGAGAGGACCCTGAGGAGTGTGCCTCACATTCTTTAAGTTACTTGTACTATCCTTGTGATCCTTATTTTAATTCCTGTTGACCTCTAGCCAAGTTTCTTTTACTGTGGGAAAAAGTAGTAACAGCCAGGCAGTGACTCAGCCTGTTTTGGACCCCCAGGCTCTGGAGTGTGACTATGTGAGTGCCCACCTCCACGAGTGGATTGACCTCATCTTTGGCTATAAGCAGCAAGGCCCAGCTGCCGTAGAGGCTGTCAACGTCTTCCATCACCTTTTTTATGAGGGTCAAGTGGATATCTACAACATAAACGACCCACTGAAGGAGACGGCCACCATCGGGTTCATTAATAACTTCGGTCAGATCCCTAAGCAGGTATGGATGCTCTTATCATGGGTGCGTTTGTTTCCCTCTGTAGGCGTGGGAGATGACTGTGCAGTAGTAACTGACAGCCGACCACTTGCCCATGAAACTCACTAGATGGCTCATTATTACTTTCCTTCCTGTTACACAGTCCACGTACATAGGGTTTTTGTTGCTTCATAGTTTTCCTTCAGAAACTAGGTACATGTTCATGTATTGTGCTCAAGACCTACCAGGAGGTGCCTTGTGGGCCACAGAATATGGAGATGGGATTTCATCTTGATGCCAGTCCAAACCCAATGGTGACCATAGGCAAGGAAACGGCATGGCTGCATTTAACTTCAGTGTGTTCATTATAGCCGCCCACACACACACACACACACTCTCTCTCACATGCGCACACACACACACTCTCACATGTGCACACACACACACATACACACACATGCATGCATTCTCATTCTCTCTCTCTCTCTCTCTCTCTCTCTCTTACACACACACACACACACACACACACACACACACACACACACACACACCTTAGAGGAACCGTGATGGGAACTGAAGACCACTTAGTGCCTGTCCTAGTGTATGGCTGCTGCTGTGATAAAGTCCCCAGACAAGAAGCAGCTTAGAGAAGAAAGAGCTGATGTTAGCTCACAGTCCCTGATCACAGTCCCTCAGGAAGTCAAGGCAGGAGCTTTGAAGCAGCTGCTTCACAGATCGCATCCACAGTAGAGAGCAGAGAGAAATTAGTGCTTAGTGCTTAGAGCACTTTTTCTGCTTTTATGCAGGCCAAGGCCAAAAACCTGAGGATGCTGCCACTCGGTTTCAGGCTGGGTATCCCAGCCTCATTTAAGGCGATCAGAATGATCCCCACAAACATGCTCAGAGGCCAGTTTGATGATTTTGATAATTCCTCATTGCGACTTCCAGGTGACTCTAGGTCTCAAGTCAGTCGTTATAAGTAATCATCATGGAGGTCTGTTGTGACTGTTTGGGCCTCAATCTCAGTGGAGATAGGAAAAGGGCTGTGCTGAGGTAGGACTGTCTGAACAGACAGTGGCAGCTTCCCCAGATCTGAACACTGGGAAGAAAGACCCACAGCCCCCAGACTGGAGACCACTGCATTGAGCCCAGTGAAGAGCAAACCTCCCTCCTCCATCCCCACAACACCATGGCAGACACACCCAGGGCCCGGCTGCTCATGCCACCCGCCTGTGACAAGGCCTGCTGCTCGGCACTGAGGGCCCTGGCCTCCTGGGTCTTGGGGCAGCTGTTATGTCTTCCATAGGTTTGCCATCTCCAAGGTTTCTAGTGTTGACACTGGGGACACACGGAAGAATGGCAAGCTCTGCACGTGGAAAAGCAACGGAGGACTGTGGGACAGCCAGTCCTGTCCTTCACCATGCAGCCCAAGTCTGCCTCCAGAGCAGAGTGATGCTGAGACCTCCCTCTCCCCCTCCCCCCCACCTGTTGCTCTTTCCTGCGGGTTACAGGGGCAGGATATCTGCAGGAAGTGCATGTATTGAACAAACCTCAAAGACCTTGCACCAGAGAGTTCAGTTTCCAGCCCTCCCCCGTTGGGTGGTTCACAGCCATCCTAACTCTAGCTCCAGGGGACTCTGACTCCCTCTTCTGGTGTCTGAGGGCACTGCAAGTAACACACACACACACACACACACACACACAATTTTAAAGACCCTGTACTATTGTAAGATTGCTGTGTTGCTTTGGTATAAGAAGCCAGCCGAGTTATTTCTAAGACATTCCTTTAAATAAAAGAGAATGCTTTCATACGTAGGTTGTATGGTCACTGTATGCACATAACTTTGTATGCCTGTGACTCTGCACAGTACCATAGCCTTCGTCAGACCTCCTATTGCTGTGATAAACCCCATGGGCCAAGAGCAAGTAGGGTGGGGGTATTTTATCTTACAGCTTGTAGCCCATCATCCAGGGAAGTCAGGACAGGAACCTGGAGGCAGAAGCTGATGCAGAAACCATGAAGGGGTGCTGCTTACTGGCTTGCTCCCCACGGCTTGCAGAGACTGCTTTCTTATACACACCAAGAGCGCCTGCCCAGTGGGCTGGGCCCTTCTGTGTCAATCACTGATCATGAAAAGGCCCCACAGGTTTTTCTCACAGGCCAGTCTGGTCAGGGCATTTTCTCAATGGAGGTTCTTTCTTCCCAAACGACTGCAGCCTGTCTGGGTTAACAGAAAATGAACAAGAACAGTCTTCATGTAAAGTTCTTCCATTTCTAGGCATGCTTTGTAGTGTGTGTTTTTGTTTTACAATGTCCAAATCTGTAGATACTAACAGAACCCTGGCCCATGTCCCTACATATATCTAAACTAGAAACAAGGGTCTCAAAGGCTCAGGAGTCTGCACCTGGATTCCTGTATGTCAGGTGTTTTCCCCATTTTTTTCTCCAGTGATCCCAGTAAGGTCTCCTAGAATATGGTTGTGGATCATTGTAAGAGCGCAGACACTTTTTCCCAAATACCAGTTTCCCAGCATAAATGACAATATAAGTACTTCAAAGAGTTTAAAAAAAAAACATTAAGTGGACTTTTAATATTTTTGATCTTGTAGAAATAGTGAACAAAGAAATGCCAAAGTTGTTTTCTTCTTTTAAAGATTTGTTTTATTGGGGAAAAAAAGTAAGAGTGAGCCTGACAGAAAGCGCTGTGATACAAGTCCTGCCCCTGACTACTGTGTTGTGGACACTCACAGTCTTCTTAACCTCTTCGAATTTCTTTCCTCGAATGCAAGATGGATTCATAAATTTGCAGCAAGAGCACCTCAGAGACACCAAAGTGGCGTCGTCCGGTCACATTAGGGACAGCTGTGCGGGGCGCAGCATTGCTGAGTCCCCTTAAGGATGGCTGTGCCGAGCAGGACCACATCCTGTTACAGTGTCTGCCTTCAGGGACAGGAGATCAGGTCATGGAGAACTGCTTGCCTTCTAAACACCACTGGACAATAACTGTCAGTCAGTGCATAGTTTGAGTAATGACATTTTCTCAGGAAGTTAATTCAGCTTTGTGTTGGGTATGGTGACCCCAGCTCCGGCGCCATAATCCTGTCCCTGCTTACTGTGGTAAAGTCTCCCAGTCTCAGCCTCTGACCCGCTATCCTCAGGTGAAAACTGGGGATAATACAATATATAATGCATGTAAATCTTATGTCAAGAAAGCCATGATGCTTGGCACACAAAGTGCTGAGTACATGTCGTCCTATAACGTGTGTTATCCTCTTCAGTTGTTTAAAAAACCCCATCCGCCAAAGCGAGTGAGGAGTCGGCTCAACGGAGACAACATGGGGATCTCCATCCCGCCGGGAGTCACGGGTGACAAGATCTTCTTCCATCACCTAGACAACCTGAGGCCTTCCCTGACCCCAGTGAAAGGTAAGATGGTGGGCACCAGATCTCGGGGTGTGAGCCTGAGAGTCCGGGTCCCCATCTGACTTCATGCAATGGTTCCTTCGTAGAACTCAAAGAGCCCGTGGGGCAAATCGTCTGCACGGACAAAGGCATCCTCGCAGTGGAGCAGAACAAGGTCCTGATCCCACCAGCCTGGAACAAGACCTTCGCCTGGGGCTACGCAGACCTCAGCTGCAGGCTGGGGACCTACGAGTCAGACAAGGTGCGCCTTGCTGGCCTGCTTCAGCCTCGCCCCTTCGTGGTCTGGACAACGGGGCTGAACAGCCGGGGAGAAGCTAGGCCAGCCTCTGTCAGCAGCTCCTCCAAAGGCAACTTCCTGCTCCAGATCAAGGAGCGAGCTGCAGAAGAACGAGTGTTTCTTGGAAATCTGTGAAGCGGGTGCAGACAGCTCTCCTCCCGCTCCCAGAATTCTTCTAAGAGACCCTAGCCAGCAAAGGGCTCACCCTCTCTGCAAACTGACTACCCTTTTTTTGCCAAGTAACGATCTGGCCACTTACCATATTAGTCCCCTAAAGCAGCCCCGTCCCCCAGCACAGACGCTGCTGCTGTGGCCTAGAAAAGCAAATGGGTGATCCTTTAGTGGATGTTGCCCTCTGCTGGCTCCTCCCACTCTCTGGTCACACTGGGCACTGTTCTCAAACAAGCGTGTTTTCCCTATGCATGCTTTCAGTGGCCACAGCGTACAGGCCCTTTTGACCATGCTACCATCATCACACAGGTTGAACATTATCTTCCCAAACTGGATAAAGATCAGACTGTTACGCACACGGTCTCTTAATTTTGATACTTAGCAGCTTCTGTAGTTTAGACATTCTTGGGCAGTTGGGGTAGAACGTCAGAGAAACTGTCACTAACTGAACCTTGTTCACTGTAACTGAACCCGGCTCAGGGTGGGAGACAGTGCCTGCCTGGGCTGCCTCCCACGACCTTCTCTGGGAACTCAGCTCTGCCCCTTGTGTGGCTGAAGTCTGCAGCACTTGGTGGCATGTGTCTCACGTCCACTTTGTCTCACAGGCGGTGACTGTTTATGAATGTTTGTCCGAGTGGGGCCAGATCCTCTGTGCCATCTGCCCCAACCCCAAGCTGGTGATTACGGGTGGAACAAGTACAGTGGTGTGCGTGTGGGAGATGGGCACCTCCAAAGAAAAAGCCAAGCCCCTCACGCTCAAGCAGGTAAGCACGCAGCGGGCAGAGGGTGGCCACATTCTCCTGCTCAGCTGCCAGGCTCCAGAACATGCTTGGGGAGGGTGTCGTTCAGCTCTGAGGGGTGAGGCTGGGTACTCTAGGCTGTCTTCAGACTCACGATCCCCAACCCCCTGGGTATGGAATTGCACCTGACCCAAAACAGGTTAATTTACTAGACAGGCTTCTCAATAATTAGAAAATGCTGTTTCTCAAAAAGTGTCTTAAGAGCTAAAGGAAGTTGTCTTTGACGACTGTTTCTGCATACCTAAGAAATACAAATGTTTCTTAGAAATTACTTGTACACTGAAGTGTTTTGCCAGCCAGGTATATTTTCTGTAGATTCATGTAGATGCTCTCCCACGGTGGCGCCGCTTCGCTGAAGTACCACGTCTAGTCGCCTCTTTTGTCCCTTGTCCTTCCTGAGGCCATGCAGGATGTACACCTGTGTCCAGCAGAGCACTGATGGTCTTGCTGTCAAGTATTTCAATTACTTCATCTTTATTTGATTCCAGTTTTACTTCATGCAAAAGCTTTTTGTTTTTTATTTTGCAGAGTCCATTTTCTGCTTCCAACTTTCCGTGGCTTCTGAGGATTGAATTTGGGGCATAAGGCTTGTGCTTAGACTCCTTTGCCCACCGAGTCATATCCCTGGTAGTAAGCTATGTTGTAGTACTTCATCTGTGATGGTTTTAGCGCAGATGTTTTTAAAATAAGGAGGATACATCTATGTTTTTAGGATGTAATTTGAAAAGCAGTTTATTAATAAAAATGTCTCATTTGTTCATACAGAACTCGGAGCCTCAAGTTATCCAAGGTAGTTACTGTGTCTGGGAGTGAGGGAGCACATCTTAGAATACAAAGCATGCCAACATGACCTTTGCGACAGATAGAGCCAGAACTTAAGTTCAGATCTGACTCCAAGTCTGTTTTAAAGCCAAAATCAGTGTGTTAGCTATGTATGGAAAGAATTAAGTTACCTGTCCAGCAACCTTCCACAGACCAAGGGCTCCTTAGACGCCCCACTGAGCTGAGCGGTGTGAGGGCATTCTCCACGGTGTCACAGATAAGGCTGCTGGTGGTTTTGCTGACCACACTCTCTAAAGGAACTGCTTCCCATCAGCCAACGGGTTGTGAGCTTATGTGCCATTGGTGTAGATTTAGGACTTAAAACAGCTTTCCATGCTTACTCGGCATACCTCCAGATGTCTGTATGACCAAAAAGTTAAGGCAACTCCTCATTTAAATGAGCACGTCCCGCTGGGGACAGGAGAGGAGGCACGTTTCCAGTAACTGGAACTCCTAACAGTGAGCAGAGACTTGTCTTCAAACTCTTCCCAACCTCCACACGCTGCAGTTCCTGGGTCCTGTTAGCTCTCTTGCTGCAGTCAGTTTGAAGGGCCCCCTCCGCCCCAACACAGACACCTCCCGTGCAGGATAGCGGACTCCAGCACGGTGGCCGTATGTCAGGACCATACCTCTCCCTTCATCTTTTAGGACCACAGACCACAACCGTGCCATTTTAATTTCTTTTTTTTCGTACACTTTTTAAAATCGTAGGTGCTCACAACCATCTAAATAAGCGTTTATGGCAAGAGAATAGAAACTCTCTACTTTGGGCCCATAGTCAGTGTATGACCACTTGGGAAGAGTGGATAGAAATCCACGTCAGTTGCGGCGGACATTCCTTCTTCCTTCAAAAGTCGAGGCCACCGTTTCCTTCCTACTGAGAAAAATGTAAAGATGGAGAGAAGGGTCTAGCCTGTGGCCCCACCCTGGGCATCCGGCTCGCTGGTGATGAGCCTGTCCTGTCTTCACAGCTGGGAGACCCCCCATTGTGACTGGCCTGACTGCTCGCTTTTCTCTTTCCGTAGGCTTTGCTGGGTCACACTGACACCGTCACCTGCGCCACCGCGTCGCTAGCCTATCACATAATTGTCAGTGGGTCCCGAGACCGCACCTGCATCATCTGGGATTTGAACAAACTGTCGTTCCTAACCCAGCTCCGCGGCCACCGAGCTCCCGTTTCTGCTCTTTGTATTAATGAGTTAACCGTAAGTAGTATATTTGGGAAATATACGGGCCGGACTAAACAAGACTGGAGTCTGTGTTGATGGATATTCACGGTGTGGAAGACACTGCATTCTGCTTGGTTTATAAATTGCTTGAAAAGCAAATGGATATTAAATTTTATAACCAGACAATAGTTTTATCCTAAAACAATCCATTCACTACTGCACACTTTAAAGAGAGCAAGAGTTGGTGAAAATAAAACATTCCAGAGTGTACTTCTCCAACCACGAGGAAATTGTGGGACTCGTTAAAAGTTTAAGAGTTTTGTTGAAATTTTTAATTACAATGTACAGTAAAAAGTGTTAACCCCTGGGTCCATGAACAAGAGATAAAATAATTATCAGGCTACTTTAAAAACCAGGTTTCAAAGTTACCAGAAGGTACTAGCTTTTTTAAAAGTTAGTGTTTCATATATAAATAAATGAGTCAGAATAAAATGAATACATTGGTCCAGAGTCTCCTGACAGCCAAGGCCTCCTGAGGTAGATCCATTGCTGAGTGGGGATGGTAAGCCAGGGGAGCCCAGTTGTGGGTTTACAGCGGCTGAGGCCTGCCTGTGAACACCCTGTGTAGGTGGTCCTCCATCTGCAGGTCGGTCCTGGGAATTACAGCGGTCCGCTCGTTGGCATCTGCAGATCGGTCCTGGGAATTACAGTAGTCCGCCCGTTGGCATCTGCAGATCGGTCCTGGGAATTACAGCAGTCCGCCCATTGGCATCTGCAGATCGGTCCTGGGAATTAAGAGCAGTCTGCCCGTTGGCATCTGCAGATCGGTCCTGGGAATTAAGAGCAGTCCGCCCATTGGCATCTGCAGATCGGTCCTGGGAATTAAGAGCAGTCTGCCCGTTGGCATCTGCAGATCGGTCCTGGGAATTACAGCAGTCCACCCGTTGGCATTGCAGCTACACCTGCTCACTGGCATCTTACCCCGGCCCTGCCCTGGGCTTCCCGGTGTCCTCACTCGCATCCACACAGCCTTTCGTTTGGGAGGCCCCCTCCCGCTTTGCTTCTCCCCAGATGATACTATTTGTAATAATGGTCTCAACCTGGTAACCAAATACCTGACAAAAGCAGGAGAGAAAGGTTTGTCTTGGCTCGTGGTACCTAAGTGGACGTAGTCCATCTTTGAAAGGAAGATAACAGCGGCTAACCCAGTCTAGTCTACGGGCTGAGAGTGGGTATAAGGCAGTTGTTCTACTGAAGTCTCTAAGAAGCAGAGAACTCAGGCCAGAGCAGGCCTGAAGTAGAGCCAGGCTGTAACCCTCAAAGGCCTACACTACAGTGATCTACCTCCACACATGTGCCTCCTGCCTCACCCAGTGTATGAGTCTGTGGGGTACATTTTACACCCAAACTATAACACTGAGTATTATTAACTGTGCGTTAGTCAAATAGTCTGTAGTCACTTGAAGAAATTCCGTTCTCGTGAATAGCCAACCCAGAGTGCCTGGTTGCTAGGAATAGGCGTGCTCGGAGCTGGGACTGCATGGGGGTACGCACCGGTGGAAGTATGACTTTGGGGGGCTTGTAGGGATACTGCACCTAAAAAACTTTCTCAGACTGTGAGCCCAACATAACCCCGAGGCCTTGGTGTTACTTATTGAGGTGCTTGATGCCGTGATTCATAGCACTGTAGTCTGGGCTTGTTCCGAAGTAGGCAGAACTGTGTTTCTCGTCTGTTGTCGAAGCCAGTGTACACACACTGGCTTGCAGCCAGTGCTTCTGGCTGTACGGAGCCATTGGGTTGGTTTTGTTTTGTTTGCTTGTTGAAGTTGTTCTAGAGGGGCTGGCTCAGAGGTTAAAAGCACCGGTTGTGCTTCTGTAGGACCAGGGTTCAATTCTCAGCATGCACATGGGGCCTCTTAACTGTAACTCCAGTCCTAGGAGATCTGAAGCCTCTCTTCTGGTTCATGTGGGCAGCAGGCAGGCACACATGACCCACAGACATGTGTGCAGACAAAACACTCGTACACATAATCTCTAAAAGATGGCTTGGTCATGTCTAAGTAACTTGTGGCTTCCCTTCCATCCACCCACAACTCTCTGTCCAGCTCCTTAGTGAACTGCATGTACTTCCTGCCTCTCGTTAGAAACCCGCAGGTTGGTTGGTGGCCTCGCTTGCTGTAGACACAGGTTTTACAGTAGCCGTTACAGTACTCTGTGGGGTCCGTCTGTCCTCTCAGTTACTGAGGAGAGATGCAGCACACCCAAGCTCATAGTTTCCCTCTGCTCTCCGGTCTTGGTTTTGAGTTCATTACGCCTCCATGTGTGATGCCTGGCTCCGGCAAGGACTCGGCTTTCAATTCTTGAAGAAGCTTCTGTTGAAGATATTTATATAGCAAGAACTGACTTCTAGGTTGCCTCAGAAATCATCCAGCCAGAAGTCCTCAGGACTAAAAAAGGTTTTGAGAGCTAGACGTGGAATATGAAGCTCAGCGTAAAGAGACTGACAGATTCCCCTTCTTCTCCTCAGGGGGACATTGTGTCCTGTGCCGGCACGTACATCCATGTGTGGAGCATCAACGGTGACCCTATCGTGAGTGTGAACACGTTCACAGGCAGGAGTCAGCAGATCATCTGCTGCTGCGTGTCCGAGATGAATGAATGGGACACACAGAATGTCATCGTGACGGGACACTCAGATGGGGTGGTTCGGGTAAGTGACCTCAGAAAAGCGTCCCGCTGTTCTCAAATGCATGCACACATGCGCACATGCACACATGCACACGTGCACACACGCCTTGAGGCCTTACATCCATGCTCAGGCTGGGGCCTACATGATTTCTGCTGAAACCTAAATGCAGTACATGTGTTTTGCTGCTTTCTATGTGGGTTGGCATCACACAAAAGACAGAGTGTGTGCTGACCTCTGTAGTCACTCAGGTGCGTGTGCTGACCTCTGTAGTCACTCAGGTGCGTGGCTTTCTCTCAGGAGAGTTTCCTTTTCTTTGTAACTCTGTTTCCCTTAATTGCGCCCTTTGTCAAAGCAGGGTGACTGATCATCAGCCTGCTTAATCATAAGCTCAGGCTTAGAGACCACGAAGCTGATAGCCCCTCCCAAACTACATGCCTCAGACAGCAAGCTTGGGGTGGGGGTACACACCTCTGTCTGCATTCCTGAGGCTACAGCCTCCACCACCAGATGTTTAAGGCACTACCAAAACTGCCACAGACAAATGTGCTTGGAGGTGGGGTTTGTAGTCCTGTATGCAGGACTTAAAGGGGTCTTTGTGGGAAACAAGTTTACTTCCCCAGTCACTGTCTTGGTTACTGTTACCATTCTGTTGCTGGGAAGACACCATGACCAAGGCAGCTTGTAAAAGAAAGCATTTAATTGAGGGCTTACCATCTCAGAGGGTGAGTCCATGACCATCGTGGCAGGGAGCGTGGCAGCAGGCAGGCAGGGCACAAGAGCATAGCTCAGAGTTTACATCCTGGCCTCAGATTGAAGACAGAGGAGAGAGAGAGAGAGAGAGAGAGAGAGAGAGAGAGAGAGAGAGAGAGAGAGAGAGAGAGAGAGAGAGAAGAGCAGAAACAAAATGGAAAGGAGGCAGAGAGAGAGAGGGGAGAGAGAGAGGGGAGAGAGAGAGAGAGAGAGAGAGAGAGAGAGAGAGAGAGAGAGAGGGAGAGGGAGGAGAGGAGAGCAGAAACAAAAAGGAAAGGAGGCGGCCGGGAGAGTGCCCGGGCCTAGGGTGAGCTTTTGAAGCCTCCTAATAGTCCACCAACTGGAACCAACCAGTCACATACTGTGGAGCCTCTGAGGCCCATCCTCACTCAAACCACCACCCTGACCATGATTCTAAACTGTCTTGACCCTCCAGTGAGGGATAGCTACCGTGTGAGGCAAGCGGTCTCCCAGCTTCAGAAAAACCTGTTTAGAGGCAACCATTGGAACCGTCCTCCTGGCCCTCAGAGCGCACCCTCATGAAGTAGCATGTTCGCGGTTCTCCGGTGTGACCCTGAGTGGTGTTCGCCGTCTCCGGTGTGACTCTGAGTGGTGTTCGCTGTCTCCGGTGTGACTCTGAGTGGTGTTGTTTCCACATCATTGTATTACAGTTCTGGAGGATGGAATTTCTACAAGTTCCTGAAACCCCCGCTCCTGAGCCTGTAGAAGACCTGGAAATGCAAGAAGGCTGTCCTGAAGCGCAGATAGGTACTTACCACTCTGATTGTCTAGGTCACGGGGCGGGGGGGGGGGGGCGGGGACGACACCTCACGCCGAGTAGCTTCAGGAGGCAAGGCTGGGTGCTGTGCACAGCACTGCATCTCTGCTACAGTTTCTGTGGTCCTGTGGCCAGGTGTGCCTAGTTCACCAGTGCCCTCTGAGTGAGGCAGGCTAGATACGGGAGTGGTTTTCCTGAAGTGCCGAGTCTCGGTTCTGGGGACATGGTGTTCGGTAAATCAGACAGCTCCTCACCTCAGTTCTACAGCTGCTGTGCCCAGCTTGTGGGGTGCAATGTGGACAGAAACAGGTGGGCGCCAGGCCCTTAAATTGCTCATAAGCCAAACATCAGTGCTCAGGCTGCCCACTCCTGCTCGTGTGGACACTAATTCCACCTGAAGACTGTTAGCTGTTATTTCTGATGTCTCTACAGAGCATCTGGGGACAGTGCCATGAAGCCAGCGGCATCCTGCCCCATGCCGCTGTCTCCAGAGGCTTCCCTTCCTGGTCTAGCACTGATGACTTACTGGAAAGAATCAGTTTCAGTCTGATGACCTCACGTCACCTCTGTAGTTAGTCTCTGCACACTGAGAATTGAATGACTTTGGTGATAGAAGGAAAAGGCACACTATCAGAAGAGCACACAGTGTCCGCTTTCTGTGCTGGAAAAAATAAATCCCATCAGCAGGACATCCTGGTGCTTGCGTTATACTGATAGTGGGAATTCCTACGGGCTGACGTGTAGCCTCAGAAGAGGTGATCTGAAGTGTTGGTGGGGAAAACATAAAATTCGGGAAAGTTTGATTCAGTAACTGTTTGGGGTTGCTGTTTTATCTAAGGCATTGGATTGCAGGGTCCAGGGAGAAGTGAGTCACTTTTCTTTAATGAATAACAGTGAACGATGAGATGGAAGGAGGGTCGTCCACGGGGTGAAGAGACATCCGTGTGTCATCGTCCATGTCTGTTGTACTGTGGCAGGTTTGCAGGAAGGAAAACAGTCCACAGAGAAGGACTGACTGTGCCGTGTCCCAGGGATGAGGCTCAAGGAAGGCGATCTGGGCTAGGCTCCCGAGAGGTCAGAGCCATCCCTCGGCAGCTTGGGATAGGACCTAAGTCTGCGTGTGTCGGCAACATTTGTGTTGCTGTGTGTAGCGAGCTGCCGCCTAAGTGCTTGTTATCAGTTTCTCTGTGTGTCTGTGCACACGGTTTCCTATTTATCTCTCTTTGGGAGGTGTTACCGAAGGAAGTAGATAATTGGTGTTAGGACATGTAAAATGACAATGGGAAGGAAAGATTCAAAATGTAAACTTTCACAAGGAACTTACTCGTCTTAGAAGTCACGTGGTTACCGACGGCCGCAGCCAGGGCCCTGGACTCGGTCCTTCCTCTGCTGTTGGTAAACAGAGTACAGGGCTCATAGTTTAGAGGACGTCGAATACAGAGGCATGGCAGGGAGGAGCCTGGGGGAGGGAGGAGATGCTTTGAGGAGCTGGGCAGGATTTTAGACACAGAAGCCGTGGGATTGGGTCCCCACGTCAGGTAGCACCAGTTCACACCGACGTTGGGAAGACAAGTGGAGAAATGGTGTCTGCAAGTCCAAGTGAGGGGAACCAGGTTGTGGGGAGAGCCAGAGCAGCCACACGGTGTCAGGGAGCGTGTGCTCTGGGTTCCACTCTGAAGGGTAAAATGCCATGCCACAGACGTTCTCAGACGTGGTCTAGCAAATGGAACTCTAAGGCAGATCCTACACTTGGTTACTGTGTGTAACCTTACTGGAGATACTTGGCTCAGAGTGCCCTGCCAGCTGTGATTGGGCCTTCCACCCACCGGAAGGAAAACGAGCAAGGCCCAAAGTGAGTCTGACTGATGCGTCTGCCGTTTCTCGTCCCCTCGTGCTTTCCCAGGGCAGCAAGCCCAGGATGAAGACAGCACGGATTCCGAAACGGAGGAGCCGAGCATCAGCCAGGACCCGAAGGAGACGGCCAGCCAGCCCAGCAGCACCAGCCACAGGCCGCGGGCCGCCTCCTGCAGAGCCACGGCCACGTGGTGTACGGACAGCAGTTCCGACGACTCCAGGCGCTGGTCCGACCAGCTCAGTCTTGATGAGAAGGACGGCTTCATATTTGTGAACTACTCTGAGGGCCAGACCAGAGCACATCTGCAGGGCCCCCTCGCCCACTCCCACCCCAGCCCCAACCCCATCCCCATCGAAGCACGGAATTACAGCAGATTAAAACCTGGTAACTTGAGATCTAGTATCTTTCTCCCTGCCTGTGAGTGGTGTGATAGGTTGTGTGTTTTGAGCTCGGGGGGTCCAGCTCCTTTGGGGTCCAGCTCCCTTGACCAGCTCTGTGGCCCGGGCACAGACAAAGGCCTCAGACAGCTCCCCTGTAGATCAAGCGAGGCATGTTTTACACAAGAAACCCCAGTCCAAACCCTGCTTTGATGGATGGAGCGCCCTGGGTCTAGCTGGTCTCTGTCTCCCACCCCTCCGTTCCAGGGTACCGGTGGGAGCGGCAGCTGGTGTTCAGAAGCAAGCTGACGATGCACACGGCCTTCGATCGAAAGGACAATGCGCACCCAGCTGAGGTCACCGCATTGGGCGTCTCCAAGTAAGGGCCAGGCTTCTCGGAGCCCATTTGTCTTCCTGGATCCTTGGCATAGCTAGGGACCCGGGTTTCGACCCCATCCTTGAGACCTGTGTTATCCTGTGTGTCTGCTCTGCTTCTTCTGGTCTGAAACTTGGCGCTGTGTGGATTTTAATTCCCAACAAATAAACCAAATGCCACCTGTGTGCTTTAAAGACACAGCAAGGCTTGAGCCGAGGAAAATAGAAATGGGAAAATAAATCCAGGCCGGATTGATTTTTGTCTGTTTTAACTAGCTCCCTCTGAGGGAATCGGGGCTTCCTCAACACCCTGAGCCCTGGACCATCTTTTCCTTCTCGTGTTCTCCACAGGGATCACAGCAGAATCCTCATCGGCGACAGTCGGGGCCGAGTGTTCAGCTGGTCGGTGAGTGACCAGCCCGGCCGCTCTGCCGCTGACCACTGGGTGAAGGACGAGGGCGTCGACGGCTGCTCGGGCTGCTCCGTGCGCTTCTCCCTCACCGAGAGACGGCACCACTGCCGGAACTGTGGGCAGCTCTTCTGTCAGAAGTGAGTGTCCCGACTTGTGCGGGTCCCAGGGGGAGGGCCGTTTGCTTGGGCCTGGCGCCAGCTCTGCCTGGCTTCGGGCCCCCCGCTCTAGGATGCCGGTTTGGTGTAACCGATTTCAGCTCTGCCCTCCTCTTGTTTCTATGATTAAGAGCTGTCATAGTAAGTACAGAAATCATCCAAAAGAGCTGTCACCCTGACTTGAAATGCACATGTTCACCTCGTCACGACTGTTGTGGAGGCACACGGGGTGTGGGCACATCCACACTGCACGTAGGCCTTCAGTCCAGCCCACCCTCGCTGGTGGCATTTGTACACACACTATTGTTTCTCAGCTCTACACGCTGCACTGTTTGCACTTTCCTGTAAAGTTGTCCTCAGCCTTCTAACCCATTCACAGATGACCATTATTCTAGTATGTTCGCTTTAACAGTGTGCCGGGGATTTTACTTCAGGACTTTGTAGGAACGTGTTCCTTATCCTTGCCTCCTAAGGAGTCTTGGTGTTACCTTTCCGTTTTGCAAACACTATAAATAATGCTACAGAATATTCCGTTCTAAGTGCCGATCCTCCCCCCAGGAGACAGGATAGATCAACTCTGCAGGTCTCTGGCTTCTGTTTTAACTTTGCATTTGTACTGTCTGGTGCAGAGGCTTCAATTTTGGTTGCATTTATTATACATGCAGTTTGTGCGTGTGTGTTAGGATGTGTGTGTCCTAAGTTTGATCAGACAGGAAACTAGTGTCTTTTAAAGTTTCCAAGTTTTACTTTTTACATTTAATCTTTGATCCCTTTGGAGTATAGGTTGGCTATGATAAGGCAGGATGAAGGTGCTCACACGAGCAGGCCTCCCTTGCCCTGCACACACAGGAGATCCCTGCACATGCCACTCTGACGCCCACATTGCCTCACTGTAAACACTTCCACAAAAGACACCTACATAATCATTTTCTAAGGCAAGTTCTGAGGTTCCTTAGGCAACATATGGTTCCAGGTGAGGAGGTGGCGGCCATTCCATTGACTCTGGCCAAACGCTCACAAGTTACTGAAGCCCCCTGAGCTTGTCTGTGTGTGAAAGATGGATAAAGACAGCCTGCTTTTAGAGCTTAGAGAGTACCCAGTGATAGCAAGTGCAGAGACAACGGATAGCTGGGATTTAAGGTGTTCTAATTACTATTTTTTCTAAAAGCCCTGTTCTTGGAAGTAGATTGAAAGTGAATTAGCAGGAATGTCACTGCCAGCATTTCTGACTGGAACTTGTATGAGGTGGGGCAGAGGGTCCTGCCATGTAGCACTGTGCTTTGATTTCTTAATTACAGGTGGAGCACCCCAGTGTGGTGCTCAATACTGCCGCATACCTGTTCCTTGTAGTGTTTTCAAAATCTTAAGTATAGGTAATTTGTTAAATTATCCATGGCTTTCAGATGTGTGGTGAAGGCTATTGAGAGCATTGGCTAAGTGGTAACTGCTGACTAAGTGAGGCCCAGGAGGAGCCTGGGGAGGAAGGAGCAGCCTGGCCCGCAGCCTTCCTGCCCTCTGCTCCTGATGGTGTCAGTCCAGTGACCCTCTTAAGCACTTGGTTTAGTTTCTGACAACCAGGTAAACAATGTGAATCTGCATCTCTGTTTTGTGAGAGTCCAAGCTCAAAGTGACTTTTAATGCCATGCCTGGCGGCATTTCCTACTTTAGTGTAAGAAAAGAAACCCTCAGTACTTTTGAAAGACAATGCTGAGTGGCCTGTGCAGGCACTGCACTTAATGAGAAAAGCCAAAGAAATTGCTTTTAAGAAATGATTGCAGAACTGGGGTGCAGTCTACTTGCTAGCATGTTTGGGACACGCTGTATTCCTATTTATGAGGAACCGACAGTCTCACTTTCCAGGGTTCGATCTCCAATACAGAAGAATAAAAATGATCAGCTGGGTGTGGGAACGCACACCTTTCATCCCAGCACTTGGGAGGCAGAGGCAGGCGGGTCTCTGTGAGTTTGAGGCCAGCCTGGTCTACAAAATGAGTTCCAGGAACAGCCAGGACTACACAGAGAAACCCTGTCTTGAAAAGCCAAAGAAGAAGAAGAAGGAGAAGGAGGAAGAGGAGGAAAAGAAAAATGGTCAAGGATATAAGCAAAATGTTGAAGGACAAAACTTGTGCAAAGCGCCCTTTTAGACATGCAGTGGTTAACCAGCACATTGCTGGTTAGAACCGCCCAGTATTTACCTGCTTCTCCACAGACCCAAAGCATCATGGGTATCACATCCCGAATTGAGTGGTTGTGAGTGAACGCTGGAAATCAACAGGAGAGAAACGGAAACCTCATAAAACCTTGAGATTTGAGGCAAAGGCAACATAGAAGAAACTATCCCAGCATACCTCTCCCCTTGCCCTGCGCTGCTGTGGTGCCGGGGAAGAGAAGTCTGCCCTCTACCTGGAAGAGAGGAAGGAGAATCACAGCAAAGCAGCCAGGCAGCCATGGGAGATCCCAGGAAGCGCCGCAGCCCATACAGGCGTGCAGCTTAGCTGGCCTGGAAACCTGAGTCTGCACAGGGGCCTATCACTCCAGCTCCCATTGAACCACCAGGAGCCATCTTGAAAAGAGACCCGTTAACTGAATTTGGACTGCTCCAAGGTCAGAATACCATGAATCAAGACTCCACAAATACTCCGCCACATTGGCTCCTGGGTAGCTGCCTCAGGAACCAATCATGGGTCAGCAGAGTTACCCTGACACCCAGTGTTAGGAGTTATTAATTAGAAAGCAGATGTCAGCACAGATTGGAAGAGGCATCAAGGATAGTGGAGCCTGCCCTCCAGGGTGTGGCCAGTTGTGACGAGTTTTACACGGGGACCTGGACAGAAGGAAGGCTGTTGACACACTGACTCCCACCCTCCCACAGAGTTCCCAAGAAAAGAAAGAACTCTGTGGTTCCACTGTTCCCACACACAAAGGACCCTCCAGAGGGCCTTAGCAGAGCAACAGCCACAGTCCCAGCCACGGGACACACAGCCTCTGGATGCCTGGACTTGGCCAGCGATTTTTGTATTCTACTCTCACCCACCCCTGCAAGCATTTCTGAATCGGGAAGGGGCAAGCTCCCAGGTCTTCCCGGATGACCCCCATGCACAGGGTGGGGAGGGAGGCTGCAGTCTCGTTCTGTGCAGGCTTGATCGCAGTAGCAGCAGAGGGGGTAACAGCCCCTGCTGGCCACACAGCTATGGTGGTCCCTGCCGTAATCATAGAAACACACACTGTCTGGTCGTGCACCGCTGACGAAGGGGGGCGTGAGGGCCGTGAGGGGGTGAGGGCCATGGGGGGGTGCTCTTCCTCTGAAACAAGCCGGGCCGTACCTCAGTCAGAGGAGGGCCTTCAGACCCCCGACTGCACACGGGTGCCCCCAGTGACAGATCCTTACAGGTGGCAGTATCTGCAGCAGTGCCTGAGAAGACCTCCAGCCCCTTTAGCAGTCACCACTCACCCCCACTTCGCCATCTACTCCACACCTGACCACACGCCAGCCTCCATCCAGGAGGTCCTGGCCCAGCATCACTAATGAAAGCCGGAGAGGCCACCGCAAGGCTGCCGTATAGCGCTTATCTGGACATAAACTCAACACTGCACAGTGGATACTCCAAGACATAGCCGTAGAATTCTCCCTATCTCGTGAAAGTGGTAGAGACATTCACCCCTGTCCCAGCTTGCTTTTCCTGTTGCTGTGGTAAATGCCATGACCAAAGCAATTGGGTCAGAAAGGGTTTGGTTGGCTTATACTTCAAGGTTCATTTCTGAAGGAAGTCCGGGCAGGAACTCACAGTAACTGGGGAGAACCGTGGAGGAAGGCTACACGCAGTTGGCTT
Source organism: Peromyscus leucopus (assembly GCF_004664715.2). Classification (NCBI taxonomy): domain Eukaryota; kingdom Metazoa; phylum Chordata; class Mammalia; order Rodentia; family Cricetidae; genus Peromyscus; species Peromyscus leucopus. Next base: position 86,222,965 of record NC_051071.1, on the reverse strand, counting down.
CCTCTGGCTCACGCTCAGCTAGCTTTCTTACCCAGCCCGGAGCCACTTGCACAGAGATGCCCCTGACCACAGTGGGCTTGGCCTTCCTGTCTCAATTAGCAATCAAAAAAAATGCCCCATAGACACGCCCGCAAGCCAACTGGATTGGATGAAGGTCCTTCCATTGAGACTTGCTTTCCCAAGTTGCGTCGGGTTGATGATTAAAACTAAGCGGTACACCTCTCTGAGATGTACAGATCTCAATATAAGAAGAGGAAAAGCATGAAAAACCAGTGTAATGTGATGTTTCCTCAGTGGCATAGCTCTGAAATAGCCAGCTTCAAACATACCAAAGCATCTAGATGAAGGCAGTCAGAATGGCAAGCTTCCATACCTGGGAATCAACAACTTGGGAAGTGAAGACTGGCTAAGGAGACCCTTCGGATGATGAGTGGTTGCCATGGAAGCTGGAGGACCAGACTTGGACCCCAGGATCCACATGAGAAACTGAGCCTGATGCTACAGGCGCTGAGGGACCAGCCAGCCTAGCCTGGTCTGTGGTCTCCAGAAACCTAGTGGATGGCTCCTAAGGAACAGTACCTGAGGTTGACCTCTGCCCTGCACACACACACACACACACACACACACACACACACACACAGTGAAAATCATGAAACACTGAAGGATGACATGGAAGAAGACAGTAAAAGCCTGGAAGGCCTCCCGTGCTCACGAACTAGAAGAATGAATATGGTCATCTAAGATGTCCATGCCACCCAAAGTAAGCTCAGATTCATGGTGGTCCCCTTCAGAATACCAATGGCATTCTTCATAGAACTAGGGAAAACAACCCTAAAATTAATAAGGAAACAAAAAGAAATCAGCCATAATAGCTAGAGCAGCATGGTGCTGAAATAAAAGACTGGTGGGCCAGCGGGCTAGTTTGCAGACACATAGGTAAGCCTGTGCACTGTGGCTGACTGGTAAGTTGCCAGACACACACTGAAGATAACAGCCTTTTCAACCCTGGGTTTGGAAAACCAGGTAACCACGTGCAGGAGATTAATGCTTGACCCTCCCTAGTACTTTGTATGGAAGTCAGCTCAAATGACTCTCAATGTACCGAAGGAGAACACAGGAGAGATACTTTAAGATACTGATTTAGACTGGGCGGTGGTGGCGCACACCTTTAATCCCAGCAGAGGCAGGCAGATCTCTGAGTTCAAGGACAGCCTGGTCTACAGAGCAAGTTCCGGGACAGCCACGGCTACATCAAAGGGGAAAAAAAGTTACTGGTTTAGGCAATTTTCTAGATCAGACTCCAAAGCACCAAAAGCAAAACGTGACAAATGGAATCTCATCACACTAAAGATTCTGCACAGAAAAGTATGCAATGAGCAATTGAAGAAACCGCCTATAGAACGGGAGAAAACCTCCTAGCTATTCACACAGGATTCGCATCTAGAACACATTCACAAAAACTAGGAAATCTAGATTAAAAACTGATCTGAATAGATACTTCACAGATAACCAGTAAATATATAAAATAATACTCAGTGACATTAGGGAATACAAATCAGAGTGACAGTGAGATTCCATCTGACCCTAGTCTGAATAACGGCCACCAATACAACAGTAACAAATGTCCCTGAGGACAGGAGGACACGAGGCTCTCATGTACTGTTGTGAGATGTAAATCAATGCAGTGGATGGAAAACTAAGAACGGCCACGTGGCCCAGCTATCCTTGAGTATACATCCAAAGAAATGGAAGTGAGCCAGCACATGAGAGATCTGCATAGCCGTGTTCATCGTAGCTTTAGTCACAGACGCCACAGGTAGGGTCGGCCTAGGTAGCCAGCAACGAATGAGTGGATTCATAGTTACAAAATGGCTGTAGATGAGCCACGTGAGCCGAGTTCAAATCTAGGGACCCACATGATGGAAGATGAGAACAAACTCCCAGAGGTTGTCCTCTGGCTTCCACGTGTGCTGCACACACACACACACACACACACACACACACACACACACGTTAAATAAAATGTAAGGATGGCGTAAATTTCCGGTGCATATGTATACACACCGTATTAGTTGTCCTTAAAGGATGACGGAAGGAAGCTGAAGGGCATTTGTGCTGAGGTAGGCCATACAGAGAAAGACAAATACATCACACAGCCAAGGCCATATACTGAGACTTAAAAAGTGAATAAATGAAAGTTGGCCTGACCTGAAAGTAGTGATGAGTAGATAGTAGTTAAGGAGCTGGGGGTGGAGACAAAGACAGGAGAGATGAGTGGTTAGATAGTGCGTGCTTGCACGTGTCTAGAAATATCCCTGAATGCCATCGATAAATATGTAACTAATATAAATTGACAGAAATAAAATGAGCAGTTCCTAGGAGGCAAGAAATTCAAAACAAGGAAATGCATCTAAGTGGGCAGTAGGGCAAGATGGCCATTGAGTCTTCTGATCAAATGGGAAAGGTTAGGTTCAGTGACGACATTGCCACACCTGCCACACCCATAGCCAGAACCTGGGGGACCGCCCGGCTCATGTGAGGTCACGGGAAGCTCGGCAGTGGTCGGTCTTTTACTTCCACCTTGTGGAGCTCAGGGGTGAGACTCCGATCGATCTCCTGGCTGGTCATCAGGCTCCCCTCCACCACCCCCACCAGCCACCTCCCTGACGCAGAGCAGGGGTTCCCAAGCAGTTAAAAGCTCCTGGCCTCAGGGTGGACGCAGTTTTGCAGCCCCGCTCTGTTGTGTTTTTCTCATTTTCTCCTGGCGTCTCCGCAGGCTACTCACTGCGGTGTTCTTTGGTCCTGGGCAGCAACATGAGCCCAACCAGCGTGGCATTGGGCGTGTTCCTGTGTCCTGCTCTCTGACGCCAGGCTGCTGCTTCCCAGCCCAGTCTCCCATTCCCCGCGTCCTCACCACAGGTGGCTCATGGAGAGGATCCGTGACTAAATTCTCTTCCCTTCCTTCAGGTGCAGTCGATTTCAGTCAGAAATCAAGCGCTTGAAGATCTCCTCTCCCGTGCGAGTCTGTCAGAACTGTTACTACAGCCTGCAGCACGAGAGAGGGATGGAAGACGGACCTCGGAACTGCCGGGACTGAGGGGGCTGACGCGACCGTGGCCTGGGGAGCTCCTTGGGTCCTGCCATGGCTGTGAGGACATGGAAGCAGGCTCCGTTGACCCACCTCTTCAGGCTGAGTGTTTGAAGTGTCGAGTTCAAAGGGATCATGGATCACGGGTTCGAGGCCGGTGACTGGCAGGCACTATGCAGTGAACAGCACACGCTTTTTGGAAAGCAAGGTGGTTCCCAGGAGTGTTTCAGAACCCGGGCCACCCATAGTGTAGCTGTCTCCAAGAGCAAACGCCGTACTCCCAGCTGTCTCCTGCATCTCATTTTTATAGAGCTATTCATCCTTATTTGGAAAAAAATCAACAAAAACTTTTAAAAATAAGGCTTCTAGAAAACGGTTGTAAATCTGACTTCTTTGCAAGCAGCTGTGTATATTGTAAATAGGTATAAAGGCCTTTTTTTTTTCTAAATAAGGACCTACTTGCCTGTAACATGAGACTTCAAACTAAGCCACTAACTCAATGAACTATTTAAGGTTTGTCTAACATCTCTCAATTATAAATATGGGTTTTTTTTATCCTCAAAGACATTATCTGTAATATTTTTTTCCTGTTCAAACCAAGCCTGTGTGCCTGATACCATTTCTTTGAAGTTGCCCACAGTATCTCCACTTAAAAATAGGCTAGTAACCAAAATATTGTAGCCCTGCTTTAGGAGCTAGTGTGGGAGAAAAGAAGTGTGGTCATGAGGTAACCTGCAAATACCTGAGCATCATGTTCTGGCTGCATACCGCCACAGTGTTGTTCTGATGTGACGGGCCCCGTAAACTGACCTGTGGGCTGCGTGGTCCCAGCACACCTCAGCATCGCCTAGAGGGGATCAGGTGACCAATGTCAGGCAGAGCACAGCCCTGCCTCAGCTAATGGAAATATATTTGCATGTGACCCCAAATTAGCTTCTCTGCATAGAGCATAACAAGTGTGTGTCTTTGGAGACACTGTGTTCGACTACATCTTATTTTCAAAAAAGAGTTTAAAAGAGTGTACAGAATTAACATTTAAACCTTGTAAAACTGGATCATGTCAGAACTGCTTAAAATGAACCTTCTCCATTTAAGGCCATCTACCTGAAAACAGTGAGATTTATACTGTATCGATGTCTATTTTTTTGGTTTTGCTATGAATATAATTACAGTATTTTAATATTTAGTTATTTAATTTGTTCTACTAGTTGGATACAGAACACACAAATCCAGGAGGATTAAAGCTGGTGGGAGCTAAGAGATAAGTTTATAGAGAAACGGCTTTGGTGGTGGGATTTTTTTAAAATGTGTGTTATGTACATAAATATAAATATATATATATGAAATCAAATAAAACAATTAATCTAGATTTTAACATTTTCAGATACTTAGTGCTAATAATATGAACAACTCTAAAAGCCCTGTGATTTGAACAATGTAGAATCACTAATGGCCCAAGAAGGACAGGCCGTGGCACCCCCACAGAGGGAGGCATGATTCAAAGGACAGTGGCTTTGGCTTCCCTAACTCTCCATCTTTAGCCCTGGTGACAGGCACACTTATGCACTAAAATGCACATATATGCACATGTGTCCAGAAATAGGCATTTGGTACAACAGTGACCTTGTACCCGATGGGCTGAAAGCAGCTTCAGAACAAGCTTGTTCTTCCTGATCAGCAGGTCTCCAGGAGAAACCGTGACGTGACGGCTGCTTTAGTGCCTTATGTTTCCCAAATTTAAACCTTCCTTTCGAGGTTTCAGCCTGCAGTCTCTGATCCATAGCGAAACTGACTCCGGCGCTTCCATTTCTAAGCGCTCAGCTAGACGCGGGGAGGAGGGTGGTTGGCATTAACTCTTCACTTGAAGAAAAGTTGCTTTTGCTTTGTTTTTCTTTCTGTCTCACGCACCGCCATCTCCCCATCGAGTTCTTAGACGGACGCTGGTGTTCCCCAGTTGCAGAAGCTGCTGCTGCTGCTGCTGCTGCTGCTGCTGCTGCTGCTGCATGGTGGTGGGCTGGCCCTGTCTGCCTCTGGACGCTTTGTAGCAGTGTTACTCTGCACTTTTGAAAAGAAGCGCCCTCCTTTGGCCCATGACCCACGTTTCCCCACACCCCATGGCAGAGGTGTTCCAGGACTGGACTCTAGGAATGTGTGTGAGCCACCTGAAGCTTGTTCCTCTGTCTAGCCCACAGTTCTACGGGATGAATGCTCTTACACTTTCAGACACAACTTCCATAACTCGTATGTGGGAACCAAACCCCTCACAATAGTATTTCCTCTGGCAGCTGGTGCTGTGGGCAACTTTTTTGTTCCATCAGCTTTGGTTTTTGTTTTCTTTTCACTTCTGCAGAACTCACAGTCATTCACACAGGGTAGCGCACGCACTCACGTCCGCTGGCTCATTGCTTCTCTGGTAATTCCTCTGTGTTCTGTGCCAATCTGCTTAGCAACATTGTGTGTGTCCACTTTCCTGTGGTCTATATTCTTTTTCTGAGTACCTCACGGGGCTCCAGCCTGATCTCTGTTGATCCTTCTACCCATCCATCCATCCATCCATGCATCCATCCCTACGCATCCATGTACTCTGGCACATCCGTGTGTAGCGTGCAAGTGTAACGTCATGCTTTTGAAGACGAGAAGTAGCTGCCCGTAGCAGCCAGCCCTCTGGAGAATAGCAAAACACTCTAGATAAGTTATTTTGCACTTTCTTATGTATAAAGGTGGTAGAAACTTATTTTTGCTTTGTATCATTTAAATACATTTTGTTTTGGTAAAGGAACTGTATAAACTATTTATGCTGTTAAAATGTTTTTAGAAAGTATTTTTAATTTCAGCAAGTTTGGTTACTTGTTGCATGACCATTATTAACAGAGCTGACTTTCTGTGTCAGTGCGATGTATATTTTTGTCCCGTTGTTAACTTGTGAGCCCTAGTACTGGCCAATTATTTGTACAGCAGCAGAAGTAAATTGAAGATACTGGCTACGACTGGATTGATTGTGGACTTTTGTACTGTATTGCAGAATCCAATATCTGTTTCTCCGGTGGTTATGTAAAAGGCCTGCAGAACTCCTATCTGGTGTGCAGTCTGTGATTCTGAGTGTTCACTGTATCTCTGTCTGATGCAAAAAGGTAGACAAGTACAATCCATGATTAAATGCAATAGTCCAGGTACTTAAGTATTTTTTTCATTTCAAATAAATACCTACTATTTACCACAAAAAGAAATTTAAGTTGTTTTAAATTAAGTTCTTCAGAAAAGTAAAACACAAGTGATTCTAACTCTCCTCCATGCTTATGTAATGTTTTCCTGGTTGCTCGCGTTTCTTTCCTCTCTGCTTAAATTGCAGAGATGAGCCGTTAGGGTCACATTAAAGTTCCCGTTTGATCCACACTTATGAACCAGGCCTTCTACATCCTCAATTCCCAGCCATACTGGGTTCCCCAGGCTGGTGACTGGGGGGGAGGGGTGGCAGAAAAGGGAGGCCAGTGGTTTCTGGGGGACATGCTTTCAAATTTGAATTGGCCTATCAAAAAAAGACCTTTTTGCATGATTTTGGTTCTTTTTTTCTGAGCATTGTTTTCTATTTGTCATTGTAAAAAGCACAACTGTGTGTGCGTGTGTGTCCGTGTGTGTGTGTGCGTGTGTCTGTGTCCCATCCCACCTGTCTTCTGAAGTCCTGCAGCCACTCTGAGCAGCTGTGCCTTCCAGTTCACCTCCCAGCGTTGAGATTCACAGCCCGTTACTGGTATTATCATTATCCTCATCATTAGCCATTTGGTTTTAAGGTAGCAGCATTCCCAGGAAAGAAACAAATAGAGAACGCTCTTTAGGTTTATTTAGACGGTCTCAATTTTTCATTTGTTGAATGCCCTCCACATACAGAGCACGGGAGAAGAACACACAGCTTTTTAGTCTTAGACTTACCCCTCAAATAGCTTTTTCTCATATGGTTAGTATACATCAATATTTAAAGTCTTGTAAAAGCCAAGATGTAAAATTATATTTAGTAACATTTAAAAAAAAAAAAAAAAGAAGAAGAAGAAAATGCAGGGCCAATGCATCAGTAGCCCTGGCTGATCTGGAACTCAGAGATCCAACTGCTTGCCTCCAAAATGCTAGGAATAAAGGCCTATGCCACCTGCCCTGGCATAGTAACTCCTTTTAAAGTAACAATGATGAAACCATGTTAACAAATTACATGTGTCTATAAATAAAAAAAAAAAGGTGGGGAGGAAAAAACCCACAAGTGCAGTGATTGAGCCATCTTGGTTCTAGAGAAACAGACAGGCTCCCCGGGCTCTGTCCAACTCTAGCCAAATCAGCTTCAAGCTCGATGAGAGATCCAGCTCAGAAAAATGAGCTGAGGAGCAGCTGAGGAAGACCCTGATGTCTACCCCTGGCCTCCACCCACAACCCCACACAAACAGAAACAGAATGGAGCTGTCATTATTGTGTGTTGTGTGTACGTGGACGTCAGAGAACTCTCAGTTCTCTCCTCCCACCAGGTGGATCCCAGACATCGGGCTCAGGCTGTTAGGCTTGGTGGCATGTCCCTTCTACCCACTGAGGTGTTTCTCTGGCCCAGAATTGTTTTGTAGTTGTACAAAGCTCTTTCATGTCTAGCTTACTAGGGGGCAGGTGGGCTCTCGGGTCTGCCTCTGAATTCCAGCTCTTCTTTTACTCTTCTTCACTGAACAAGTGAAAACCAGGCTAACACATGTTCTAATAACTTTCCCTGATAAGTGCTTCTTCATAGTTTTAAGCTTCTTTCTTTGGAGGTTGTTGTTTGTGGGGGTTTTGTTTAGGGTATGTGTATGTTGTGTGTACATATGGGTGTGCAGATGCAGAGGCCACAGATCAACATCAGAACGGAGCCCATAAAGGAAGACTTTTATCTTTGCACTTTATCAAAGCCATTATCTTAGATTTATTGCACCCGCGCACGCACACACATGCATGCACTCAAGCACCCTCGAGTGCATGTATGCCATGACTCATATGTGGAAGCAGACAACCTGGAGCGTCTGTTCTGTTCAGGTTTTCAGGGTTGGCATCAACCACCGTTAGCTACAACCATCCTCTCCTTTATCCTTTGAGACAGGCTCTCACTGTACCTAGCCAACAAGCTATGCTCTCTCTACCTCTCAAGCGCCGTGGTCGTGGGCAACCATGCCTGACATTTACATGGGTGCTTCTGAAGATCCCAATTCAGAGCTCATGGCTCATGGCAGACATTGCCACTACGCCAGCTTCCAGCCCCTGATTTGTTGTTTTATAGAGGGTCTTGCTATGTGGTACAATCTGACCTCAAACTCACAACAATCTGTCTCCCTCAGGCTCCCAAGTACTATGATCACAAGTGTGTGTCACCACACTGGGCTCTAAGTTTCTTGAAGACTGAGTTTTATCAAGAATCCGTATCTGTGACAACAAACTTGTCATAACATCTGTCTGTCTTGTGTCCCTTTCCATAACCATAAAGCCTCATGACGACGTGCTACAAGAATGCTAGTGGCCAGTGTCACAGGGAGCTGTGTGCTGCTGCTGCAGAATCTGAAGACCCACCAGGTGCTCATATATTCCATTATGTGATGTCCCCAAAGGTACAGTATCATATAGAGAGCCAAAATATTACCAGCACCATAGGAAAGTCTGAGTTCTGTGGCAGTAGATACTTATTTTCCCAAGATTCTAATTCTTTCCCACCTACACGTTAGTCATTAGCCATCAACACCGTCTACTGTTCTCTTTGAAGTGGCAGGCTCATCTCTGATCATGTCTGCCACAGAGCCAGAGTCCGTTGTTTGTTCTGTGGTAAAAACAGTGTTCTGTAAGAAAGGGGCCAGTCACTCTACAGGTCAACCCCAAGAGCTTCTCCAGAGCATCTGCCGTGTCACTGTGACTCTTGAAAGGTCAAAACTGAACCAAAGTCCTCATTTTTACTGTTTCACCAAGGCCATTCTTGTTTGTTTGTTTCCATGGCTGTCCTGGAACTCACTCTGTAGACCAGGCTGGTCTCGAACTCACAGAGATCCACCTGACTCTGCCTCCCGAGTGCTGGGATTAAAGTTGTGCACCACCACTGCCCAGCTCCAAGGCTGTTTTTTTTTTTTTCTTTTTTAAAAATTTATTTATTATGTATACAGTGTTCTGTTTGCATGTATCCCTGCAGGCCAGAAGAGGGCACCAGATCTCATTACAGATGGTCGTGAGCCACCATGTGGGTGCTGTGAATTGAACTCAGGACCTCTGGAAGAACAGCCAGTGCTCTTAACCTCTGAGCCATCTCTCCAGCCCCTCCAAGGCCATTCTTAATCAAAGCTGGCACTTGTGTTTTGTCGCCAGAGCTTGGTGGTGAAGACATGCTCACAAATGGTTCATGCCACCACTACTCCAGTTTTCTCCAGCACTCCTGCACTGCAGGGCAAATATCAGTACAATGATTAGAGTGAATCCGATATCAGTATTAGGAGAGCAGACCTCATGCTAACCCACCAAAAAGGTTTTGGGACTCAAGCTGTGAAGACCTTAGAACCGCTAATTCAAGGCAAAGATGCAGGAAGTGGTGCCTGCACTGTGGCATGCATGCATGCAGGCAATCTTGTTTGCTTGCTAATTAGATGCCAGCACATTCTCAGGGCTCCCACCTGCCAAATGTAAGACCAGACCCCATCACGTTGGACTGGGCATTGGCAGCTACAACCAGTTATTAGAATTCCCTTCTATAACTTGAAGCAATATGAATAGCACACTTTGGAAGTATTGGTTTATCTAATAAGGACTTTTGAAAATCACACTATTTTCCTAGACAAGACCAAAATTTTGATCATATAAAACTGTTAGTGCTACCATTTAAATACTGCATACAGCTCTCATATGTTTAATATACTGATCAGGCCAGGAGCTGTTTCTGTTCTTTCACTTGAGTGAATGATTTCTCTGTATCCGAGTTTCTTATATGAAAATTTATTAAGACGTTGCTATGGGATGTCTTTCTGTATGCTGTGATATGCGTTGCTCTAACTGGTTAATAAATAAAATGCTGATTGGTCAGTAGCCAGGCAGGAAGTATAGGCAGGGTGAGCAGACTAGGATAATGCTGGGAAGAGAATGGGCAGAGTCAGGAGATGCCATCACCACCAGGAAGAGCAAGATGTGAAAATACCAGTAAGCTACAGCCACATGACAACTTATAGATTAATAGAAATGGGTTAAGTTATAAGAGCTAGCTAGCAAGAAGCCTGAGCCATTAGGCCATCCAGTTCATAATTGATAAAAGCCTCTGTGTGTTTACTTGGGTCTGAGCAGCTGCAGGACAGGGCGGGACACAGGAAAACTTCCAACTAAAAGACATCTCCTCAAAGAAGTGCCCTAAAGTTTGGGTGTTTGGTAGCTAAAGAGCAAAAGTATGTATGTCCTCAACACATTAGCATTAATTTGGAAATTGTCTGATTAGAGTTTCTATTGCTGTGAAGAGACACCATGACCACAGCAACTCTTATAAAGGAAAACATTTAATTGAGGTGGTAGCTTACAGTTTCAGATGTCTAGTCCATTATCATCATAGTGGGACATGGCTGCATGCAAGTAGATGGTGCTGGAGAAGTAACTGAGAGTCCTACATCTTTCAGGCAGCAGGAAGTGGTCTGAGACAATGGGTGGTGACTTGATCACATAGGAGACCTCAGAGCCTGTGTCCACAGTGACATACTCCCTTCAAAAGACCACACCTACTCCAACAAGGCCACACCCACTCCAACAAGGCCACACCCACTCCAACAAGCCACAGCTCCTACTTGTGTCGCTCCCTTTGGGGGCCATTTCCTTTCCAACCACCACAGACGTCATCAAGAAATGGTGTGCTGAAATATGAAACCCAAAGGCCAATCGATAGAGAATTGATCGCCCATCTGATCTACTGGATGAAGTGGAAAGAGCTCCTGGCAGCCAAAGCCCACACAGCCTTCCTTGCTTGGGAGCAATCTGTGTTCCCAAAGTGTGATTCCTCCCTCTTCCATCCAGTGTCTACTCCTAGCTCTCACCTTTCCCAGTGTCCTTTTGGATGACTGCGGTGAAAAGTCCACTTACAATGATTACCATATCATCTGTGCAGAATCACGTCTGGCCCTATCGGGAAGATAAAGCATTAGAACTTCAACCCTGACCTTCATCCCTCAGGCTTCCCGCTCAGAGGCAAAGTGAAACTGCAAGCTTCATCCCAGGGGAGAAAGAGATAAGAATTGTTCCAATAAGAACAACTCGTTTGTGGCCTTACCTTGACTACTACTACTACCAACTTCCAACAGACGATGGGGCTTGAGAAAGCTTAGCTAGGAACGCAGTGTGCAGTGACGGAGCATGTGCTTAGGCGCAATTTCCAACTTCCACCCCCAGTATCAAAATATAATAGTCACCGTGCATTTCTCCTCATAACAGGAAACCATTCCTTTGCAAACTGATTTGGGAAAGTACTGGAGCAAAGCTCAAAGCAAGCAGGCTGTGACTGTGCAGCTGTACATCAGTCTATCATGTCTGCCTTTGCTGCCTGAGTTGGCCACATTATCGAAGATGCTTCTAGTTCAAATTCAAATCCACACATTGAAAATGCTGCTTTTTCACAGGGACAAATAGCCAAACTAGCAGAAACACATGAATTGTGAACCAATAGCTAAGGAGCCCCCATGGAACTGGACCAGGCCCTCTGGATAAGTGAGACAGTCGATGAGCTTGAACTGTTTAGGAGGCTCCCAGGCAGTGGAACCAAGACCTGCCCTTGGTGCATGGGCTGGCTTTTGGGAGCCTGGGGCCTATGCTGAGACACTTTGCTCTGCCTTGATGCAGGGAGGAGGAGACTAGACCTGCCTCAACTGAATCTACCAAGCTGGGCTGACTCCCCAGGGGAGACCTTGCTTTGGAGGAGGTGAGAATGGGGGGTAGAATGGGGGGAAGGGGAGGAGGAGGGAGGACAGGGGAATCTGTGGCTGATATGTAAAATTAATTATAAAAATGTTTTAGCCGGGCATGGTGGCACACACCTTTAATCCCAGCACTCGGGAGGCAGAGCCAGGCGGATCTCTGTGAGCTCGAGGCCAGCCTGGTCTACAAAGCGAGTTCCAGGAAAGGCGCAAAGCTACACAGAGAAACCCTGAAAAATAAAAATAAAGAGTTTAAAAAAAAATATTTTAAAAAAAGAAAAGAAAATGCTGCTTTTCCTTTTAACGTGGCAATCTCTGTGTTCATGCTGATATACATTCAGCTGGGCCATCAGCAAGTAAGACAGAAACCCTCTTCTAGAACATTCCTACGACAGCCTGGCCTTTACATAGCAACTCCAGTTAGCCTTCCAATGTCTGTCTTTTCCATGCCTCACTGTTAACATTCACTGAAGTGTTCTCTGCCAGTGTGGCGTTTTGTTGTTGTTGTTGTTTTGGTTTGGTTCTGGCTCTGCAATCTTCATTTTCGTAACATCTTGTTACTCTGATTTTGACCCTCCGTTGAACTGCTCCTGTTTTAAACAGTCAGGATACAAAGCCTTCTCGTATGTTCCCAGGTCTCTTTCCCTCTCAGACAACATGCTTTCTTACCTGCTTGCCTTTATTCATACAGTGATTTTCATCTTCTTCTGTCCAGGTATGGCTCTTCCACTCACTTTCCACTTGCGGGGATAGGCTGTTCGGGAACGGCGTGAGTCTCAGAACTGCGTGCTGTGTGTCTGTGTGTGTGTGTGTGGGGGGGGGGGGGCGTCTGCTTGCTTCCCAGCAGCTCCTCCACAGATCAGCAGCAAAGCCGTATCGTCACTATGCCGATTAAAATCCTGCCTGGCTTCTGTATCCCCAGCTCTCCATTCCACAGCTGTGCTGTGCTCCTTCCTCATCTGCTTCAGGTCTTGGATGGCCCTGCAGGGGGATGTTAGTGAAGCTCTCAGTACGGTTCCAGCACTCCTAACGGCAGGGGGTGTTCTGTGGTCCCAGCGGTTGCCACATCCCTGCACGCCTCCCCACATGCCCCGCCCTGCAGCCGTTGGTCAGCTGTGGAAAGGTCTAGAACTTCAGCCTGTCCACCACTGTGCAGAGCTTCTACAAGCATGCCTGGCAGGGTAGCTGCTAAAGCTTGAATGCAGTTTTCATAGAAATCTTAGAGCATGTGGCATTGGATTTGAGCCTTCCCATGTCTAGATCCCATGCCTGAAAACCCATGTTCGAAACTCTCACAGACAACTGATTCTAAACCTACAAAGTCCTTTAGTCCTGGAGAGGTCCGTGAGAAGCATGCCCATTCTCTCAGGGACAAGCATCTTTGCCCAAAGCCAGAAAAGGAAGCCTCCCCACCTTTACTAACCCTGCTCAAGTGGGAGAGTGGACTATTCTGGGGCAGCCCTGCCTCCACCCGGCCCAGTCAGCCCACATTGTCTGCACCTGTTGCAGGTCTGTAATGGGGTCAGCTATCAGCCCTCCAACCCTCAGTCCTGGGTGCCCCCGCCCGTTCTGCCTGTTTCCACACCCCATAATACAGGTACCACGATAAGTGATATGAATAACTTTGAGATATCCTCACCATAAGCAGGCCTGGGGGCCCACACCTGTAATCCTAGCACCCAGGAAGCTGAAGCTGGACGGTGACGAGTTTGAGGCTAGCCTGGACTACATACAGACTAACTAACCGGACGACCAGGGCTATAGACTGAGAGTCTCGAGTACACAAAATTTAGCATCTGTGTTCCTACAGATCTATAATGTATATTTGTGATTGGTCATCCACGTTGCAGCATGTATCTGTGCATCCCTCACCATCAAGCAGAGGCCCATTGTGTAACTGATACACCACATCTGATTTACCCATCAACCAGCAATGTTTCTACTGTTTGCTCTTGTGAATAACAGTCACGAAGACTGGTATACAACTTTTAGTGTACGTTTTCCATTTTCGTCAGTGACTCACAGAGTGAAACTCCTGGCTCATATATTAGCTATGTGGCCCCTCTTCCCATCGCCCCCAGCGGGTATCCAGTGGGCTTTCTTCGCAGGGACCAGCACCACCCCACCCACACTCCTTTGTGCGGCTACTAAGTACCCATTACAACACATCTCTAACCCGGGAACGGTCCACTGTCCAGTATTACCTGCTAAGAAAGTAGGTGACAGTGGCAGGCTGTCCCAGCAGAGTGTACCAGAGTTTTCCCTGGTACCCTGCTCTTCACGCCCATCACCCCTAACGCCAGCCAAGGTTAGGAGCCCTTCCGGAGTAGACTGCAAACCTAGCATCTGCTCCAGGGCTCCCCAGCTGACCTGGAATGTTCTGAGGGCAGAGTGTGGATTTAGCTACGTGAGTACTAAAGTGATGATGCCCATCAAATGTTGTTTCATGCACACTTACTGAAAAAATGATATCCACCCTTCAGCAACTATGAGTTTGGGAATTGTCTTAGTTAGGCTGAAATCACAGTCCACTGAAAGAAGTCAGGACAGGAACTCAAACTGGGCAGGAACCTGGAGGCAGGGGTTGATGCAGAAGCCATGGAGGGGTGCTGCTTCCTGACATGCTCATCATGGCTTGCTCAGCCTGCTTTCTTATAGAACCCAGGACTGCCAGCCCAGGAGTGACACTACCCACCATGGGCTGAGCCCTCCCCCATCAATCACTAATTAAGAAAACGCCCCCACGGGCTTGCCTACAGCCTGATCTTATGGAGGCATCTTCTTAATTGAGGTTCCATCCTCTCAGATGACTCTAGCCTGTGTCAAGTTGACATAAAATTACCCAGCACAGGGATGGTGGGAATGAATATTCTTAACAGTGTTATCCGCACCCCACCCCCGCCCCCACCTCCAACCCCCATGCAACGTATTTTTTCTTTCCTTTCCCTTTACAGGTCTCTCTATGGAGCCCTGGCTGGCTTCAACTCCACAATCCTAGTTCTGCCTCCAGAGTGTTGTGTTTTCAGGCATGGGCCAACGACATCAGGCTGGAATGAGATGTTTTTCTTCCTGGTGCCTACAAGTGTTCTCTACTGTGGAAAATGGGGAACTCAGTGGTCCTCTGCTGTCTGGAAGCTGGAAGAACGATGTCTACTTCAGTGTGCACTCGCCTGGAACTTCCTTCCGTCAAGTCCTTCTGGCCTAGGCTTCCTGACATTTTTTAATGTGACTACATTCTACTCCTTACCCAGGGTCAATGTATTTGAATTAGGATTCGTTCCCCCTCCCCTAAAAACAAAAACACACAGAACAACCAAACCAGAACTGTCAGAGTGGGGCTCCTAGTTGTATCTGACTTAAATCTAAGCCAATCCTCTCCCTAGAAAAGTATAAGATGGAAAACAGAACCAAGGCCTAGGACAGAAAAAGGCCACGGAGTGCTTGTCCTTGGCTTTCCCCTTACGCAGGCTCAGCTGCTCTGTCTCTTAGTTTGCTTTCTACTGGTGTGGTAAAACCCCAGGGCTTATCTACTTATGTGTCTATCACAGTCCACTGCTGAGGCCTCAGGGAAGGAGCTTGGAGGCAGGAACTGACGCAGAAGCCGCGGAGGAATGTGTCTTTCTGGGTCGTGAGCCTCGCCCTTCTGGGCTGAGCCATCTCTCCAGCCCGCAGCCTGCTTTCTTACACAATGCAGGGGCCCTAGGAGGCACCACCCTCACGGAGCAAGGCCCCGACCAGCTCAATCCTTAATCAAGAAAATGACCTACAGACTTGCCTACAGGTCCCCTCTCCCCAGGTGACTCTAGATGTGTTGGGATGACCAGAAGCCAACCCTGACAATGACATACATCAAGGACACAGTGATAACTTTTGAAATAGCTAATTTTTCAGTTTTCTACTTCAAGCAGTTAAGAGGAAGAATGATCCTCCCTTATTGTCTGAAGTTTCTAGCACCAAGTCATTAAGAAGACCCCATCTATGTGCTGAACCATGAATTTTCCTGTGTAGTGAAGCTTAAACCAAAGGGATAGATAGCCTGGTATCACATCTCCCTCTGCTCCCTGGTTCTTCTGTAAATTCCAAGTGTCTGGATCCCAGAAAGGACCCTACACACACACACACACACACACACACAGACACACACACACACACACACACACACACGTCATGAGAAACAGCAATCCAACACTTATCTCCCTACCCCAGCTTTCCTGCCTACTCAGAAGCTCGTGGAGAGCAGCATCTTCATGGTTTCTTCCCTTAGTTCCCCATGCTGGAAATAATACAAGTGCCTATCAAGTGGTAAATTGGTTGTCCAATTCAATATCCACGAAAGGAAAGCAGTAATACGTGTGAAAACATTATGCTGGACACAAAACACCGCATACCCATGATTCCCATTAATACATAATGCCCACAAAAGGCAAGTGATACAGGTTAAGCAGCTCAGGGTCAGTTAATAGGGGTTAACTGCAAATGGACACCAGGAACTTTCGGGAAGAACATGAGAATGATTCCCAACTGCATTTAGAGATGTTTGAATGAGTTTGGGTACATAAACTACTGCTTTTCTTGTTATTCTGAAGCAAGTTCTCATGGAGACCCAAGCTGCTCTGGAAATCACTACATAGCTGAGGCTGACCCTGAACTCTTGATTATCCTGCCTCTCTCTCCCTAATGCTGGGATAACAAGCATGCATTATCATAGCCAGTCTGGCGTGTAAATATATATTTCAACAAAGTTTCTGGGGGAAAAAAGGCTTACCAATGAATATGTCCATCTTACCTGGACTGGCTGAATTTTCTGGTTCTCTCATCCCATCACAACTTTGGAGGGATTTATCAAACTAATAAAAAATGTATTTACAGGACTTTTCAAGACTATTCCACTAACTGAGCACTCTTCTAGGCCCCATCTGAAGGTGAGAAACCATTGGGATCTACTAAACTCAAGTTTGACCCACAGTAGAAAGGAGACTGGACGTTTATAAACAGCCCAAAGCCCATACCTTGTGAGTTTGGGCGGAGAGCGATTTGGGGCCCTGTTCTTCCACTGAAGAGGACAAAGTGGCTTTCCATGCTCCCAGTTCCTCGGACAGCCGGTCTGTCTCGAGGATTTTGGCTGTGGACAAGGCCCTTTATCAGCCATACCCCCTTCTACACTTCAGGCACCTGGACCGATTCTCCCTGCTCCTTTTGGAGAACTCTGCACCACTGTCACAGAATGTGCCTGTCACTGATCTCCACTAAGTGACCCGGGATGTGCTACTGATGATTCCACAAAGCACACTACATCTGTTCGTGAAGACACCAGGCAGGCTGTCAGGATGGCTACTGGTTTAGGGTAAATTGTCTAGACCTGATTTTCTTTGCGGCAACTTCATAAGCTCCCAAATACAGAGGCCCTTTCTCCACGAAGGTTCCAAAAGGGAAGGAGATTCTCAAAGGAGCTCATGTGGAACCCCATCTCCCAAGAACCTGGGGTTTGTACCTGTCGCCACTGTCCACCCCCTCCCCCGCCCCTCTGAGCAGGGCAGAGAACTCTAAGTCCCAGTGTGCTGTTTCCAGGACGCACTGTACTACGGGGATTACTGGAGGCATCCCAGGTTTGCTCAAGTGAAGACGGAGCCAGCTGTCTACCCCTCAAGAAGCACTTAATCCCACCGGAGCAGCCACAGCCAAAGCAGCACCTGGTCTTCAGCTCAGCCCTGCCAGCCTGACCTTGCCCACTGGATACCGGCAGCAGGGAGGCACAGGCAGGATCACCAACCGGCCACTCCTCGATGGACACAAATCAGGGCCCCTTCGAGCTGTCTCACCAGCAAGGGACAGGGAAGCTCACCTTAGAAGCATATAAAATCAAGCCGGGCACTGGTGGCGCACGCCTTTAATCCCAGCACTCGGGAGGCAGAGGCAGGCGGATCTCTGTGAGTTCGAGGCCAGCCTGGTCTACACTCTGGGTCAAGGGATGGGGCTGTCCCAAAAAAAGTGAGAATGGGGCAGGCAGTTGTTCTTTTAGAAACCCAATTCTTCCAAAATGCTTCTCCAATGAGAAAAGGGCACAGCAAAGTCAAAATACCATCGATTTTTTATTATTATTTTTCTATCCCAGTTTCAGTAAAAAGATCCAGAGAACTGATTGACACACATCATAAACTTTCACCCATGTACAGTGTATATACAGTGTTGCTACCGATGAACTAGGTATCGTTACCTTTGTTCAAAGCAAAGTGCGAATGAGGAGAGAAGGATAACCGAAAGGAGATGGTCTTTCATCTCAGACAGTGACCGGATGGCGGCCACCACGAGGAGAACAGGAGACATCAACAGCCCGCAGGTGAAGAAGCCAGACAGTGGGTACCAAACAGCAGATTTCCAGTGCGGGCATCACTGTGCGTTCCCAGTTCTCATTTGTCCACCTCATCACTACATTAGCTGAGGCCTCTTCTGGTGCAGATAGAATGCCGATCAGAGTCTGGCTCTTCTGGTGATTGTCGGCTAAGATAGAGTCCATTTTTATATACATGCTATAAAAGTGTGCTAGAAACGTTCATCTTCAGAGCTTTGTTAAAATCAAGAACTTGTTTTTTATATGGCATGATGTACACCCAAATCTAAAAGTCTACTTGAGAAAAGCTTTTACAGAAACCCCGATAGTCTTTGTTTAGGAGAATATTGGTTTTTAATAGGTGTGAATATGTAATGCTCTCATAATTCTGTCCCGCCATGCCTCACCAATCCCGTAGAAACATGGTGGGTTAGGAGACCCACATCACCCTCAAGCAGCTCTTGCTTGTGTGCACGGCCATATTTTCAGTGCGTGTTCCTATCACACGGTTTCCGCCAGTTCTTGGGTGCCTGTGACTCTTTGTGGTCAACCTCTGGAGAAGGGAGTGGGACTAACAGAAGCAGGGGATGCCGGACACAACTCACATGTGGCCCAACTCAACAGTGGCACCCTCTGTGGTAGTGCTGTCATTAGCAGGGCAGCCCCAGGTCACAAGACCAGACCTGACAGTGACCGCGTTCTCGGATCGGGGTCACCCTCTGCTGTGCTCACCACACACCGGGTGTGAGTGCAGTTCTCAGGACGGCTGGAGGCTTGTCCTCCGAACCCAGGCATGTCTGCAGTAGGAAGGAAATGCTGATAACCGAAATCCATTTCTAATTTAAACAAAATATTTACTCTTTTCATTACCAAAATAGTCTTTACAGTGCCTCTATTTCCCCCTCTGAACACTGATGACAGGTCTAGATGGTTGCCGAGTGTGACCAACCACCTCGGATGTGCGGAGCATGGCTGTGAGTACAGGCAGCGACAGGAGCCTACGTCCAGGGCTGAGAGCAGGCTTCCTCCAGGCGGCCACAATGTCCGGCCCGCCTCAGGAAGGCTTTTCTTCTCAATGGCTATTATTTCTGCCTGATTTTTACTCTTGGATTTGATGGCATGATGGAAAGAGCAGTCGCCACCAGGGAGTCGGCAGGGCCTGGGTCTTCTTTCCAGGTGAGGTGTACAGAGAGCTGGAGGCAGGCCCTGGACTGCCAGGAGGTGCCTCACCCCAGGCAGCCTGCCAGCACTCCACCTCAGCCACGCCCCCGCCCCCCTTCGTGGGACTCAGTGAAATCAGTTTCCAGGGAACTGAGAAAAGCAGAAGCTACCACCAAGCCATGGGAAGCTGGGTTATGTTTTTCAAAAAGTTTCATCAGAAGTGGATTCAGACACCCACTTTTAAACGAATCAGTATCGGCATAGGCTTCAGCCTCTAGCCTCGGAATCTTGAAACTACTTAAAAATCAAGATGTTTTCACTCAGCAGACTGTTACTTCTCAGACAGGCGGTCCAGCCGGAATGGAGCCCAGGGATGGAGTACCTGCCTGGTGTGTATGAGACGCTGGGTTCCATCCCCAGTACCATGAACAAACAAACAAAAAGGAAAAAAGAAAACAGAAAAAAGTGGACAATCATTCTTTTTTAATCTAACTCAGGCCTTCAGAAATACTTGAGTCTCTAAGGGGAGGAGGCCCCGGAGACCTGGCTCCCTTGTGCCTGCAGCAAGCATCCGGCCACGGAGAGGCAGTCCCCAGTGCAAAGGTCAATGTCTGTGCAAAAGACCACACTGCCGGGCACAACCCTAAGAGGGCCTCAATTTATAGTCTTTGACTCTTTAAAACACAAGTGTCCTAAATTATGGAGCCCAGCAAGTGAGGGCAGAGAAGTTAACATTGGAAAATCCATCTGAGAAAAGTCTAGTAGCTTTCAAGGGCGGATGCCTGCTATGCACTCATCACTTAGATCACGTGTTTGTTAAATATTCACAGTAATTTCAGAGAAAGAAACCTTCGCATCTGTAAAACCTGCATCTGTCAAGTTTTTAGCCCCACGCCGGCTCAGTGCAAGACTTCAGAGCTGCTGGGCCAGCTCCTCCTTGGCAGTCCATCCTCTCCGGGCAGCTACACCTTCAAGGTGGGCTGCAAGATTCCTTTCTCAGTGAGATGAGTCTTCAGGGTTCTGTAGATGTTTAACTGCTGTTCTGGTTGAAGCACCAGCAGCTGCTGGAGGACCTTGCTGGGATTCGGACCCCTGAGGATGAAGCAGAGAAGACAGGGTCACACTGTCTGCATGGGGGGGTGGGGGCTGAGTGAGCAGGTGCTCCCGAGAACCCGTGCTAGGCAACCATCTTTACAGAACTGAAACAGCTCTTCACAGGATCCCAGGTGAGTGCCCAGCGCTCCTGTGGAGGGGAGCAAAGGGCCAGAATGACTGTGCCATGAGATGCAAGGGGAGTGGGCATGGAGGGAAGAGCAGGCACAGGACAGAGACCTAAGTTCTACAGACAGTCTCTTAAGGGCAACTTGATAAGAGCAAACCCGCAGGGCAGGAGACGCGGGACAAACAGAAAGGAGCGCACACAAAGAAATTTAAAATTCTTAGCCTCAAAGAGACTTCTAGACCATGGAAGGTGCTTCGCTGAGGAAATACCATCAGGGAACTATGACCACTCATATGAGAAACAAAACACTAAAGTCCTGCTCCAAAGCCCCTACCCAGAATGCACCATGGTGTCAATGCTTTCTTCCAAGTCCCAGGGAAATGCCAAGAAGCAAAGAGTAGGAAGACCCCCTCTGCTCTTTGAACAGAGGCCCGAGGAAAGCCCTGGCCTCTTGCTCTTCTGCCGCAGCAGTCCATGCAGGAAGAAGGGACCCAGGGAGCAGCTACGTGACCTCTGGGCCATGACCCAGCTCACCACCCCTCTCTCCTTGGGCTCACTCTTCCAGGACCCCTGCCCCAGCCTTTCAGTGTACAACCCAGCTGAGGTACAAAGCGCTCAGAGGAACTCCAGGCAGGGGTCCCGTCTTCACACCCTGGCTTCTGGTAACACTGCCGCAGTCATGGGAATGCAACTGCCCACAGCCGGGCCTGGAGAGCTCACATTTATACATTCCATATGTGCTTTTGTAAAACAACGGTCTGTGAAGTAAGACAGACATAGTAGCTTACACCTGTAAGCTCAGTACTGCACATGCTGAGGCAGAAGAATTACCACGAGTTGGAAGCCAGGCTGTACTATATAGTGAGTTCCAGGTCAGTCTGGTCTACAGAGTAAGACACTGTCTCAAAAAAAAAAAAAAAAAAAAAAAAAAACCAAAGCAACCCCCCCCCCAAACCTATCACCTTAAAAATATCTGTGTATAATTATTGCCATTAAGTCTTCCTCCATGCATTTGCAGAGTGGTGCATGTGCAAACAATCGTTGAGATTTAAATGGAAAAATCCCATGAGCAAAATAGGAAGGAGTGGCACAGAATTCTGAGACACACATTAGAAAAAGGTAAGTAAATGACTTATAAGATGGATTTTAAAAACAGAATGGTAAGAAATGGAAATTCCAGCGACACAGAAATGCCTTCTATAGAATTATCACAATGGGGGAGGACAGAGGCACAAGTGACTCTGAAAAATCTTTGCCTTCAACAACAGCTACACCAGAGCACAGAGCAGCAGCCGCCCAGGGGTCACCTTCCTATCTCAAGGCAAACTGGCAGAGCCTGTGGCCGTGTGCCCCTCACAGGCAAAGTCCACTCAAATTACAGCCCGGCTTGTCTCGTTATATTCCATGGCTTAACCTGGAGCAGCCGCCCACAGAGGAAGGAGCCATCCCAGCAAGCTCAGCTGAATGGAAAGTGATGTCAGCGGGCGGTTTCCCGGCAGCTGGATCCAGGACACAGCTGCCTTCCAAATAGGCCGCGGATCTGCTTTCAGAAGGCAGGGACATAGCTCAGCGTGACTTTGCCGCTGAGAGAGCACAAGATAAATTCCTTTCTAAACAAAGAGTGTGAATTCATGCCTTAAAAACATGCCATCTTCGGAAAAAATGAAGCTGCTGTTGTTTTTGTTTGTTTGTTTGTTTGTTTTTTAGGGACTTGGTCATAAATGACTAATGCCAAATTCCATCTACAAGGAAACGCCATATAAAAAGACAGAGACCACTGGTGGAGTCACAAAGAAAGAAAACAAGCAGAAAAGAAAGACACTGTTGAAAATGAGCACAAGGGGATGAAAAAGATAGAGAACCAGCGTGCTAGCACTAGAGAAACAGAAGCTGCTGGAGCGTCCTCAGGGGGCCGGCGCAGACAGCGCGGCAGGCGGGGAAAAGATGGCGGCACAGCGACCAAACGAGGAACACCACAGAGAAACCACGCTGTGTCACCGCATCGCAATACCACCTCAAAAGAGATGATTTCCAACTTACACATTGCTACCAAAGCAGAGAAGGGAATGAGCCGACCATGGCAGGAGAGCCAGCCCACAGCGCTCTGTTAAGGTGCAGCAAGCGCTCCCAACGCAAACGACCACACTCGGCACTCAGCAGAACTACACCAGACACAGTGTCGCGTCTAAACGCTGCAAGGTGGGCCTCTGCCTCTGTGCGGACGCAACGTGTACCAGAAAAGATGATGTGCTGAGCCACGAAGCAAGGTTCAAAAATTAAGTTCTTTTAACCACAATGAGACTAGGGCAAATATCAATAAAGAAAGAACAACAAAGTCTTGCTTTGTTTGGAGATCAGTCAATATACTTCTAAATAACCTGACTGTCGGAGGAGAAGGTGACACAGGAAACTGAAGAACACTCACCACTGCCTGACAAAAACGAACACGCTACAACACACAGGACGAGAATCAAGTGCGTCACAGAGGAGCTCTGATTCAGCCTTAGATAAGGAGGTGAAAAATCAGCCACCCAGGCTCATCTTAAAATGGTAGACAAGGAACAAATTAAAATTTAAAAATAGAAAGAAATGAAAAAATGAGTATAAATCAATGAGGGAGAAAATAAATAGACCACACAGAAAACTAATAACCTCTTGGTTCTTTGAAAAGGTGAAGGAAGTTGGTAAATTTTAAGACTGTAACCTCCCTCCCCCAAAAAACTAATACAAAAATTCATACACTGGTATGGATACATAGTTTTAAGTGTACATTTATGAATTTCTAAATGTAAGTTTCCCTCTCAATAACTCTGATGAAAACTTTTCTTCCGTGGCCTCCTGGGCCCCTGTGGAGACCATGGAGATCATCAAATCACTATGTTACTTCTGTTGGCTTTCCTGTGCTGACCTGCCACTGGCGGGCAGATCTGAAAGTCTTCTCTACTAACAAGACCAAGCGTTTACGAAACAGCCACCTCCTCTGCCCCTCACACAGCCAGCGCTAAACTCCCTGATACCTCTCCGATCACAGCAAGCAGCCCGGAAGACAGGGGTCCGCTTTGCTATGTTCTGTGCTCTACTCATACCTAGACATGTCACACCTAGACATGTCACAGACACTCATGTAAGAACTGGGCTGAATGGACTGTCCTTCTCTTCCTTAGCAGCGTTCAGTGAAATACCCACAGTAAAGAAATGCAGTCTGCTTGTACTTTGAACCTAGCATGAGTCACATTAACTGGGTCTTTTTTATTGAGTCTTTTAATTGAGTCTGCTAACAATCATGGTGTATATACTACCTTAAGTTGCTCAAATGTATTAAAAACAATGAAGATTGGACCCTACTACTTAGCGCTACAATTCCATGTAACTTGACATTATAAACTGCCATTGACAGAAGCAGTTAGTTTAAACCAATGGGAATTCAAAAGAGTGAGTCATACAATGAAAAGTTTTGGTTTTGTGTTTAACAGAACAGTACCTTATGAAGCTTGTGATGTACACATGCACGAACGTGGCCATCAGATACTGACAATCGAACCTGTCCATTATCCCGCCATGTCCGGGAATGGTGTTTGCAAAGTCCTGCAGAAACAGACAATGTGCCAAAGTGTCACTTGTGACAAATCCTGACCCGTGAATGTCTTTTCAGCTTGACAGACTTCACAAGGAAAACAACTTCACTATTAACTTTTTCTAACAAATACAAATAAATTAGAAAATACCACCAGATTAAAATGGTATTTTTCAACTCTCCGCTCCCTGTCTAATGATTTCTGAATTGGCCCACAGCACTGAAATAACACTAAATATTAATTAAGTCTAGCACTTTTTCTCATTAATGTAATTTTTCTAAATTAAAAAGTCTACCAACTACCCTTATCTAATTCTGTAACTGCCTATGCCCCCACATGGCCAGAAGCCGTGTGGGAGCTGCCTCGGTGTGTCACAGATGCACAAGCATTTCCACCTCATGTTTACCCAAACAGCTCTTGTTCTGGAACACACACTGCAGTGATTAAGAGACATCAGTAAGCACTGAGGTAAGCGGAAGAACCGCGCAGCGGCTCACTGAGAACACCTCAGCCAGCCTGAGGTGAGGCTAGGGGGTGAGGTTTCTGCAGCCGCACTCACTGCCTGGACCCCAGAGAGCACAAGTCACTCACACAAGTAACTCGTGGCTCTTCTCACACACCATGGCACCTAACAATCAACAGCAACTGTACCTTCAGATGTGAAAGAGGAAAAGACCCCTCTCTTCAATGAGGAACCTTAGAGACCGTTGAAAACAAAAACAAAACCAAAACACATTCTAAACACCTATGACTGATTTCTGCCAACCCACTTCCTCCCTTCTCTGTCCACGGAGGCATGAGGGAGCCCCAGAGGCCTGATCCCACGGCAAGGCAGTTACCCCCCCCCCCCCATGCAGCCTCAGTTAGCTGCCACTGCGGACTGGACTGTTTCCCACCCTCCCCCCATGGGGAGGGAGCATCTTGTAGGCTTTGTGGATTATCTGCCCGGCTCCCCCAACAGCACCCTGTGCAGGGCAGAGGCTCCCTGAGTTCACTTACTTCCCTGGCCGTCCTAAGGTCTAATGTGGTCGGGTTTCCAAACACTGTGCTCTCAGGCCTTCTCTAACACAGCCGCTCTGTCCTTGCTCCCCTTCGACAAACAACTCCCTCCTTGTCCTCACTTCAGTCTCTTCCTCAGACTTTCCAGTAAGACTTACTCTCTTTTTAGATCTCAGCTCCAATTCCACCTCCTCAGAGCACCGTTCCTGACCTGTTAACACATCTTCAACAGCCATGCCAGCCCTTAATGAGCCAATGCTACCTTAACCCGGCGAGGGAGGAAGGCCATGAAGACATAGCTTTAGGATGACCCTGCTCTACTAAAGCGTAGGGCCAGCTTTCAGCGAACCGGCTCCCACAGGCTTAGTGTGGCCAGTCGTGGACCACATCCCGATGACGAAATGGCTCCTAATGATGTGCACTAACAGCGTAGCAGAGAATGTAAGACACACCTTGATTTTGAAAGCTCTTTTGAATCCACTGGCGAAGAAGCCTCCAAATGGGCCAATCAGTGAGGCAAACGTTGAGAGAGCAACGCTGTGTATCTGGAAGGGATACAAGCTCACGGTGTCCTAAGGAGGAAGAAGTGGAGAGGAGCAGCCGTGTTAACACCGCACTCATTCATGCTATGTGACCCAGGAACCACGGCAGACCCAGGAGGTCAAAACAGGCCACATTTTCTGTCAACGTCTCATGCCTTAAAGACCACGGGATAAAAATGCCATCATCGGCAGTTCCCATGCCCTGCTCATCACCCACAGCCTCACTGGCACACCTGGTAGAATTCTAGCTCATCCAGGGCTTAGGAAACAGCTGTGTGGGGGATTCACACTTTAGTTTCCGTTTGCTCTTTGGGCCATAACACTTGGTTCTTATAAGTATAGGATTTATTTTAATTTTATATTTTATAATGCTAGCTAATTTTAAATGATGAAATAGCAAAAAGTTGTCTTTATCGCCAAAACTAAGTTGAAAGCTATAGAAACACACAGAAATAAAATTCTTTTCCTCTTCTTTCGTTTTTTAAAAAAATTAATTTTCAAGACAGGGTTTGTCTGTGTAACCTTGGCTGTCCTAGAACTTGCTCTGTAGACTAGGCTGACCTCGAGTGCTGGGACTAAAGGTGTGTACCACCACTGCCCAGTTCAGAAATGAGTTTCTTAAAAACTGTCAAGGGGTAGTGGCGTGTACTCTGTAAGCTGACACAGAAGTACCTTGAGTTGAAGGCCAGCCTGGGCTACATGGTAAGACCCTGACTCAAACAAAACAAGACCTGTCCAAATGAACATGAACAAGATGATTGCCAAGGATTTAGTGAAATCATCTGAACAGAATTTTATATTCAAATTAGTTGAGTGTACAGCTCTTTTCCTCCTTAAGTAACTATGAACTAAAAGCAGCACATGATGAATATGGTTCAAAAAGATGTTCAGCCCACAAAGTTTTGGATCTGTTCTCAAAGAACAACACTGCTCCAAACTTTAGACTGGTACCAGCCAAAGGTTTATTGAATAGAACAGGAAGCATGGATAGTGAAAAAATGTTTGGAAACGAAACATTGAGCACTCAAAGAGATAAATTATTTGTAGGCTAACTTGTTTCTAGCAACTTGCGGCTGTGAGTCTGAAGCACAGTGTACACACACATGTATGTGCACACAGTTACTGTATGTCCTTGCTAGCGTTCTGCTGCTGTGAGGGGAAGCAAATCTGGCTTACAGGTTATACTTCATCACCAAGGCAAGCCAAGGCAGGAGCCTTAGGGACCCTGCTTGCTCAGCTCCTTTCCTCAGGCCCACCTGCCGAGTGATGGCACCGCCCACAGTGGGGTGGGCCCTCCCCATCAATCAGCAATTAAGAAACTGTCCCACAGACAAGCCCACAGGACAATCTGATGGAGGCAATCCTTCAGCCGAGGTTCCCTCTTCCCGTGTGAAAACTACTCAGCCCACCGTCTCCCACTTTGAGGATGCAACAGCAGACAGGCGGGGTCTACGGGAGAGCACACCAAACCTTCTGGGGACGGCATCTCAGGTGCTTTAAATGGTGGCAATGGGGAGACTCATTTTAAGAAGATTTCTATATTAAAATGACCCCTAAAAACAAGGGCTCTTTCAACTGACGGGTCTTAATTAAGTTTTATACTTACTCAAATCATGTCAGTAACCTGTATTTATTTATTTGTAAAAATCTTTATATTTATTTTTAAATTTTATTTATATTTTAAAATACTTTTAAAAACATAAAGTAAATTACTATCAGTATTTAAATCATTATGCAAATAAATTCCTAGTGCACAAACATACGCTTGGAAATGTTAATACCCATTTGATGTTTAAGATGACGACAGACATACAATCCACTTCTACATCTTTTAAAAAACGAGCCAGAACACCCCTTTGAACGGAGCTCAGTCGAACGGGTAGTTCTCCAATCACATTAGCTAGCCATTTGCTCTTACCCGTCTCAACACCGCCTTCAGGAACGGAGGGAGGGAGTAACTCTGAAGTTGGAAGAGTTCTGAGGGCTCACATTCTGTCACGAAAGAGTTGACGTCGCTTCGGTATTCCACTGGGCACACAAAGTACTGGTATTTGGACAACACGTAGGCAGCCTGAAGAACAAAGCAGAATGCATGAGATATTGCCCAAGTAAAAGGAGCTGAGTGCCACAAAGGACGGAGCCAGACCCGAGTGTCTTTGCAATGGCATTCGGCTAGGCAGTCACAAAGCTAGGTCAGGATGGTCCCAGGAGAAACCCTGACTGAAAGCCGTGAGCGCTCCATACAACCTCCGAAGGGGCGGGGCTGACGGTCTTAAAGGAGCCGTCTAGGAGATCTTACTTTTAAACTTTATCTTATTACTATTCTAAGTACGTGTGCAGGGTGTGTGTGCACCTGCCAGGGGACTGCTCTGTGGACTCAGTTTCCTCCTTCTCCTTTTACGTGAACTCTGGGGATCAA
This sequence comes from Peromyscus leucopus, assembly GCF_004664715.2. Classification (NCBI taxonomy): domain Eukaryota; kingdom Metazoa; phylum Chordata; class Mammalia; order Rodentia; family Cricetidae; genus Peromyscus; species Peromyscus leucopus. The sequence continues at coordinate 86,194,713 of NC_051071.1, read as the reverse complement.
ACTCGGGTCCCAGGCTCTGCACAGACAGTGCCTTTACCCACAGAGCCATCTTTCCAGCCCAAGACCTTACTTTTAAAAGTCTACGTAGTCACTCTTAGCAGGGCCTAAGAAGGCACGGTAAAGGGGTGAATTATGAAGATGTGGGCTGTGCAGAGGGACTTACTAGACATAACGAGTTAATCTCATCAGCTGATACACAATCTCTAAGCAAACAGTGCACAACAGTGCAGGTGAGAGGCACCACTGTCCCTTACCAGCCCAGGATGCCTGACTCAATGGTTCATCATTGAGGTCTTTAAAATTGGCCATCTCCAGCCATGGAAAAGGAGACCAGATAAAACATCTTCATGTACATTTGATCCCACTTCTCTGGCAGCAACTCACTCCACTGTTTGGCTCAAGAACAGCGGGAATTCAAACTTGCTGCTAGGAACAGATTCCAACTGCTTCTGCTTCCCTGTGAGCCAGTTTCTTATCTGGTTGTACGTTACATTTTAAGGGCTCTTGCCTTCTTCCAGTGACAGGGCTTTCCATATAGAATCTCTAAATAATAAACTCTTACAGTATTATTTAACTTGGTATTTTATTTTTGATACATAAACCTTAAGCAGGACTGGATTCTCTAGATGTATCAGTCATTACTAACATTCTACCTCAAAACTTGCTTTTTTTCCTCCAAATTCTACTAGAATTTTCTTTGAGAATGAATTGTTTTTGAATTGAACAGAGGGGTAGTTTCCTCATATAGGACAAAGCCACACTTATTTACATGTTTACTCTCCCAAAGCTTTGTGTTGTTATTATTACACTATGCCTGGCTGTGATTTTGTATTATCAACTATAGTTCTCAGGGACTAGACTTAAATTTTTGAATTCCCTAACAGTAATCTTTTTGTATATTTTTCTTTTATTTAGTCATGTACAGTCCCTTTATTGATACCTTTTACTGATGGGGAATGTCTTTCTGTACGCTGTGAATATGTGTTGCTCTGACTGGTTGATAAATAAAGTTTTGGCCTATGGCAAGGCAGCTTAGAGGCAGGTGGGAAATTCAAAGAGAGAGACAGGAAGAAGGCGGGGAGAGATGCCAGCAAGCTGCCCAGAGTACTGGTGTTTGGACAACACAGGCAACCTGAAGAACAAAGCAGAATGCAACATGTATTGGGACGCAGGTAAAGCCACGGAACACATGGCAATACACAGATTAATAGTTATATGCTAATTTAAGATGTAAGAGTTAGCTAGCAAAAGGCTTGAGCCATGGCCATGCAGCTATAATTAATATAAGCCTCTGTGTGTTTACTTGGGGGGCGAGAGTGGGAGAGATTTGTTAAGTGGCAGGCCGGGACACAGGAAATCGTCCCACTACATTTTACTGTAGTAATTGTATTGTTATTTGCAGAGGGAGGTTGAGACGGGGTCCCGCTGTATGGCTCTGGCTGTCCTGGAACTTGCTCTGTAGACCAGGCTGGCTTTGAACTCACAGAGGTCTGCCTGCCTCTGCCTCCCCAGTACTGTCACTAGATACCTTTAGTTAAACCCCAGCTCTAGGGCTAGGGATGTGGCTCAGTGGTAGACCATTTGCTCAGCATGGTCACGGTCCTGGGTTCAATCCCAAGCACCAAAACCAAATAAAACAACACTGCCTCAAACCCTCAACCGCGACCTGATATTTTAACCAGGCTGGGCTCACGGCAGGACCTACTCATTGAGCCGGTGGGCACCGTGTGTCGGGAGGCAGACCTGAACACCATCTGCACCCGGCTAGTACTCAGAGGACACCTGTCCCAGCATCTGTACCCTCCTAACAGGCAGAGAAGCTTTCAGAAAGGACCAAAACAAAGGGCACCATGTGGGCCTACAACGTGGAGGCACTCTGGAACCACCTGACAAAGTCCAGCAGTCTGGATCCCTCTGGGACACAGAGTTTAAGCTTCCACGTGACCTGCTCTGTAGCCAGAGTGACAGGTACTGGTGTTCAAAGTTGGTTATGCTTAGTAGGTTGGGGTTTTTGTTTGCTGGTTTGAAGCATTTCACACACGAGTACATCACTTCCAGGCCTCCTGCTCCCTTCTCCAACTCCTCCTGTGTCCCCCCGATCACGTCTCAAATTCATAACTCATCTTCTTCAATTACACTGTTTTACACGCTCACCTACACACACACACACACACACACACACACACACACACACACACACACACACACACAAATGCAACCTGCTCATATGTATACATGTTTAGGGCTGATGACTTGGGATGGGATGACCTGTAAGGGTCTCGTCTCTCGAGAAGACTGATGCTCCCTCTTTTGGCAGCCATCAATGGCCTGCCCTCCTCATCTAGGTGAGGCCTTGTGAGGTTTCTCCTGTGTGTGCTGTCATTGTTCAGTTCTTGTTTAGATGATCATTGCTAAGATTTCATGGGTGCAGCTCCCTGGAAAATATGGAAGACACTATCCTGCAGCAGACATCCTGGCTCTCTCCTTCTTCGGCGATGTTCCAAGAGTCTCAGGTGTAGAGGTGAAACTGTAGATGTCCTGGTGGGGACAGGCAGCCTGTCTTATATCTACAGGTAAGTGTGGCTCTCACTTCTCATCAAACAAAGTTCTTTCTGCAGCAGACGGAGACCACCACAGAATCAACACTAATCAAAACGCAGAGAATGACTGACTATGGGTGCCTATGTAGTAAGTTTCAATAAAAATATGACTAGCATTTTAGAAAAAGCTAAAACCTAACATGAGTTTTCAGAGTATAAATAAAAGTAAAATCCCAGTAAAACTCACAATGAATCCAAATATGACTGTGGAGAAGAAACCGCCAATGAATCCTTCCCAGGTCTTCTTGGGAGATAGCTAAAGGGGGTAAGATGGAGGGTTGGTAAATGTACAAAGCCAGGGAGCGGAAGAGCCCCATTGAGTTCCCCCAATGCCCTGCACATCTCTTTCCTTTCCTCTCACTAGGACGGGCTGAAACTCCGGTTGTTCGTGGCATGGTCATGACTGACCTGAGCAAGCATCTCGAGCAGCACCCAATGCAGACAGCCCCTCAAACTCCCGTGATAGACTGTCAGCATCTATTCACCTCTGCTCAGCAGCCTCAAGTTCGTTCCCTTTTTTTCCTTTCAAAGGGCTATAAATTCAATATTGAAATAATTTCCTCACGACTTGCATGCTTCTCTTGGAATGAGATTATTAGTCGTCCTACACAGACATCGCCAGTCCTGACCTGCTACTGACCAGAGAAGAGAAGGAACACAACAAGGCACGGACGGACGGACAGACGGACGGACGGACGGACGGACGGACACTCAACACTCCAGGCTGTCTCTTCGTTGTCAGGGAGACTAGGGAGATAGGCCCCACTATGGAACCCATTCTGGTCTAGAATTCGCAACCCTCCTGCCTCAGCCTCTCAAGTCTGAGATTACAAATTTGTACTAGCCTGCTCAGCTCAGTCCTGATTTACAAGACATATGAGATTTCCTTCTGAAATGAAATATTCAACAGCCTTAAATTACGTACCCACCCCCGGAATCTATGTCTACCTTTAGACAGAAAGGAACATATTGTGCTGCTGAGAATAGACACTGGGTATGTTTCACAATCTGGCTATTATTTCCCAGTCAACGAGACATTCGGGGGGGGGGGGAATCTGGAAGTAAGTCTGGAACTTGGTAGTGTAAAGGGACAGGAGAGAAAACTCTGGTCCTAACTGCACCAAAGCTGCCATGGAAGGTAAGCATTAGAATGTACATGACCAGTGGGCTGGTAGGGACAGCATTAACTCTCAGGGGGAAAGAATGGGTCACAGCCCCAGCTACCTGAGCTCCTTGTAGACTTCTTATCTTGAAGTTGAGAAACCTCAAAGTTAAACTAGTTGGCAGCAATGGTTTCTTAACAAATCTGGTGACGTTTTTACCACAAAGAAGGAACCACTGCACCTTTTCCTGGGATAATCCCGTGTCTGTATTAGTGCCATCGAGTGGACTCAAATTCAAAGTGTCTGCTGATTACTTAAGAGAGCTTCAAGCTGACTCATACCAGATCACAAGTTAATTGCCCAACCTTCTGGGCGTATCATACAAATAATCTTTGGTGAAATCACTTGAAAGGTATTCAAAACCAGTCCCCAGGATTCCTGTGTGGGTCTTAGTCTCTCAAGGCACGCTGGTTTAGAGTTCAGCCCATGCAAGCACCGTGAACACGCTGTCTTGTTCTCTGCTGCAGCAGCTTTAGACATTTCAGAGATCCACACCGTGCCCGCCAGCAGCCCTGCAGCGGGGCCTGGTGCTGTGTGACCACCCACAAGTGGAGAGTTGATGGCGGCACCCTGAGGGGCGGGCCACCCACACCCTCCCCAGGAGCACTACCCTTCCTCACACCGCTCTCAACAGCACAAGGCTAATCCATACTCCACCAGTTCCTCCATATAATTGCTTTCATCCCAGCCAAGGAACATACTTGTGAGACTCCTTCCTATTAAACACTCTGTTCAGTGTGGAAACTGACTCCTACATCAAGTCCCAACATAAAAAGCTCTTTAAAAAAATAAAACCAGTCCTAAGAAAAGGGAAAAAGGGAAAGGTTGGATTTTTCATAAAGAAATGGATTCTTTCTTGCCCAAAATGAGATCTGAATAATTTAATCCACGTCCTTGCCTCCACGATCCATACACAGAAGAAAGGCTGTTCACACGTGCCTTCCTCCCTTGTCCCGACTTCCCACCGCTGGCTGTGGGACCCCCGGTCTCTCACTTATAATGAACTTGGGAGTCTTCGGATGACAGTACAGAAAGACCGTGCACCTTGCTCTTTTAGGAAGTTTGGGGAAGGACGGGATAGCGAGCTGTGGGAATGCTGGGAACGGGTTAAAGAACTAACTGAGCAACTGTTGGGGAGGAGAAACCAGCAGAAAGATGAGTTCTCACAAGTGAAAGAAAATGGAGTCCGGCCCCATGGAGGACCCAGCTGAACACCTGACAGAAACTCAGAGCGAACTCCTAAGACAGTAGCTAACCGCCCTGCACTGTGGCAAGCTGCTGCATGTGGGAACATCAAGGTGGTGGCCTAGAAGTCAAAAGTGTGGCCTAGAAGTCAAAAGAAGTCAGACGCTTGCAATGTTCTGTGGCCTGGATTGAAGTCTATGGGAAGGGCTTCCCTCTAACATTTCCCATTACCTTAATTAAAGGAGTTCTTCCAAAAAAAAATCCGAAGAGGTAAGCAGTGATGTCATTGCAGATGACACTTGATATTGGAACAAGGAACCTTTAAAACATTAGCAGAGAAAAGTGTGTGATTAAACAATTTATAGCTCAGAATGAACCCACACGACGACCCTTTAGATCACACAGTGGACAGCGCAGAGCACAGCCCCATGGCAAGGCCCAGGAGAGGCAGAAAATATCACACAAGCCTGCTTAGTTAGCCAGGAGATGGAACAAAGCCTACCACTAAACTAAGACACTTGGAGAGCGCTGCTAAGGAAACTATTAAAGAACCAATTGCTATAGTTACAAACATTTAAAATGTAATTATATAAGGAACTACTTTCAAGAAATCATCATTTCTTTTAAGAAGAGCAGCCTTGTGAGATGCAAGACAAGTCACTTGTGCAGCCAGAGACTAAAGTGACAAGCTTATACACGAAGCTCTTAATGCAAATTCTCTTTCAGGAAAATTATTAATTTCAGTTCTATCTTAGCCTACGACTGTGCCAAACTCTGATAAGTTTGCAGAACCTATTTATATAAGCAACATTTCTCCCTCAATTTAAAGGTTTTACATGGCATCCATCCCTAAACTAGATTGTTTACACAAACACATGCACATTTTGGTAAGCTGTCAGGAGGGTAAAACTTATGCTGGCCAAACTCCAGTTAGCTGCAGAAGATTCTACTTGCTGACTTCACGACAGATGTGAAGGAAGAAGCCTCATTTTCATCATCTATACGCATGTACAGAGAACTTCACTAAGCCTTTCTCCATTCCAGATCATCTCTAATTATTAATTTGGATAACTTTTAATTAATAAAAATGCTGTCTGCAGTGCTGTGGAGCACACAGCTCTGCACATACACAGTCTAGAAGCTTGCTCGTTTCCAGACGTGAAGCAGGACCCACCCAGCTGTCGCCCGGAGAAAAGGCATTTATCCACCCCACTTACTGAAAGCCACATGCTCCACATAAATAACATCCAATCTTTGTTTCTTAAAAAGTAATGCTGGGGCTTATTAGCATCGAAAAATGGAAGTGGGTCTTGAGGAAGACTTTCTGCCTTTTATTTGGAACTAAAAGAAAGGTTTCCAATCATTAATAAAGCATTTTGTGATCAGTTGTCAGAGAGTAATTAAAACTCGGTAATTTTAATGGGATACAGCAAGTGGTTCCCGTGTTGTAGCGGAAACCGCAAAGCTCCTGCCGGTGTTGGGGGTTAAAGGGCAAGACAGAAAAACAGAACGCAGCATAACAACATAATCCCTTACCATATCATGCCTTCAAACAGATTTTGGATGACAAGATGTGACTGAGTAACGGTTATCAGTAAAGTGACATGGGTCCATGCGAACTGTTAATAGCCCAACAACACAAAAATTAGCAAACACAGCTCATTAGACAGCCAATTAGCAAGAGCAATTTTGAAACACAAATTTTCTGCCGTGACTTCTGATCAGAATTTGTAAGATAAGGTCATATAAACAAAACAAGTGTGGTTAGTAAATTACACTGTCTGCTAAAGCCTGAAATAACGAAAACGTTTAGCAAAATAATTGTCATTTATACATAAAGGGAATGCAACTACCAGCGAGACACACTATTGCGTTTTTAGAAACACGGAGAAATAAAGCATGGTCCTGGATGACTCCATTTAAATTGCTGAGGAGCTGACAGTGTTGCTGTGGTGTGTGGAAAACAGTGGCGGTCTCTGAATGCTTCGTAGTTGGCATGCCGAAGCTCCTTTCTTTCCTCAGTTTCCTGACAACCTCCCCTGGAAAGAGTTATTCTAACTCTAAGTGCTTAAAACTCTCAGGATTCAACTGCCTTTTCGTGCTGAAAGTTGATCTTTCTGGGTCTGTTCAATGACATTATGCAATTTCAAAATTTGCAAGTCCTGTGCTGTTTGCCTCATCACCATCCCCACATCATCCCTCCCCTCCCCTCAGCCTGAGAGATTGCTGTTTCAGTGACTTTCAGGACAATTACTGTGGGCAGAATGTGAGCCCAAAGCAGCCATTCTATGTACTCATCTGACAGACTTGATCGGCAATTATGAAGTGACTTTTCAAATAATTCAGATTCTTATTTACTCTTAAACACTATTTTTCATTTCAGCACGGTATTTGATGTCGGTTGTTTTCTTCTGCTCCACTGGTACACATTTAAAGGAACCAAGCACTTTGTACTAGTTGCTTTAAAATACAATTTTTCAATAGGCAACTGGCCCTATTATATTATAGATTTCGCTCTACATCCAGTAAGTCCTACACCCATATTCAGGAACCATGCATACATGGATCAAAATGCACACTTATTTTTTCTTGCCACTGTTCCCTAAGCAATAACGATTTCCATAGGATTTGATGATGTTAAGTCTTGTAATTAACTAGAATGATTTCAAGAGCAGGGGAGGACACAAGTGGGCCACAGGGAAACAGAAGGTCTCGAGCATGCATAGAGTTTGCTATTCACAAAGATTCTAGAACCAAGTTCCTGATGGGAGATTGGACTATTTCCAATTTGTCTTGAAGATTTTAGATTTCATTAAGATTTTACTCTAGGACCACCTGAAATTAGAAATGTAGGTAGGAAATACTACAAATTTCTTAGCAATAATAATTTGTAGAATGTTTTCTTAAGGAAAAGCCCACGTGGGAAGTGTGATCCAACCTGACTAAGCCTTGCTGACCCATGAGTTTGTAACCTCTCAGTACTCGCTCCGCTTTAGGAAGATGAGAAGTTCACTGTGTAAAGTAATGGATCTCAGGAAACACAGACTACTTCTCTCCAGTGAACAAGGTATCTCGGTGCAATGGCGACCTGTGACTGACCCTAACGACCACGAAAGCACACGCTCTGCACTAGGCTGATGCCAACAGACGGTGTCCAAGGTCAACTTCAACAAAACCACACGGCACATACTTGCCAGGCTTCAGCAACTATCCCAAGGATGTTAAGGGGTTCAAACAGATCACATATTTTTCTTTGAAAATACTTAAAAATGTTTCAGGATCACTTTAGGGACTGCTGTATGTCTTAAATCTCAAAACCTTTTCAACTTCAATATTTTGTAATCGAATGAACAAAAAAAAAAAAAAAAAAATTGAAAAATTCTCCGGGCTCAGGCAAGACCTTAACTAGTTAATGGGACTGTTGTCTCTTCGGGTCCAGGACAAAGGATGAACGCGGCTTATGGAAAGCTGTGATACACACCATGTAAAACTGCAGGCGGTAGTGTTTCTTCACCAAGCTCAGCACAAACATGCAGAAACCTGTTCAAAAACAAGAGACATGCTGTGTGATTCTACATGGAGTACACGATTCCCTGAACACCACGCCCCCCAGAACACCAGTTTCCTGTATCACGTCCAAGCACACTTTAGCCGTCACTCAACGCTACCTCTCCTACTTAACAGTAAGCATTTTAAGTAGCTTCCTGGAGGAACGATTTTGAAATCTCTGAAGTGCCAAGTACACTCCATGAGAAAAAATTCAATCACTATCTCCTACATTAATTAAATGAATTAGTCCCTTGCTAATATGGGAACTGGAAAAACGTCTTAAATTATCAGGTTATCAAGAGCAAGCTGGTAGGTCAGTGGTCCACTGTTTGCCTAGAGTGTTTGGGGGCTCTATACTGGATCTTCAGCATAGCAAATCCCACCTCATAAAATGTCGATTGACTTGAGAGTATGTACAGATTGTGTTCAATGCCTATACAGCAAAACATGAATGACTATTATGGCAGCGCATGCCTATTAAACACGTTATGTTCCTAATTCCCATCTAAGCTTTTCCATGTATTCATTCGATCCCTCCAATATCTTGAGTAGCTAGCCTTCATCATCTCCTCTTCACAAATGAAGAAAAAGGGTTTGTTTCTTCACTGAGGATTACAGAATTAAAAGAAATGTTTAGATGCCCCTGGCCCTCAAGGCCCAGTTCCATGGAAACTCAAGTAACTTGAAGTACAAAGAGCAACTTGAATTTCTCAGACCAGTCGCATGAATGCGGCAAAATATAATGCTCTTAAGTCATTTCTTATTCCCAGGGTTTGAGTTGCATCATACATTTATTACGAGGAAGATGTGCTGCGGCTGCCCGTTCAGTAAACCTCCCTAATCATGTGCTAACACAACGAGGCACTTTCTCAGAACACCAGGAAACTTATAAAGACGTGTTTCTAGCAGAGGTGGATACTGAAAATGAATGCAGAAGCCCAGTCTAATTTAGATAAGCCGCCACACTCCGCAGTGCGTTTAGAGAGAATCTGACGCAGACACTGAATCTGTGTGTCAACTGACCGACACCACACGAGACGAACACTGGATTTTGCATCTCTGGACTCAGTTTACCAGGCATTATAACCAAGGATGCATCTCTCCTCAAGGCAGAGACCCAAAGAGCAGCTGCCTCTGTGAATTTGACAACTGACTTTTAAATATCCAACGTGAAGGATTATGGCAAAGTAAAGGCAGTGGGAGAGTGACCACAGTTCCTACCTCCGTTTGTCAGTACAGAGTAACCGGGCTTCCTGGACTGCAGGGCCATGGGAAACACCCAAGAGCTCTAACAACATTGGGGGGGGGGGCAGATAGGGAATGAGCACTAGAGGAAAAGAACTAAGAACACGGAGTCTGTCTGCGCTGCGGCGGCTGCCAAGCGTGGAAAAGTCTCGCTTCACAGTTACTGCCTTTAAGCTTTCCTTCTGGGATGACCAGATTCTGCTTCCTTTATTTCTTTATTGAGAATTTCGTATGTGAATGCTGGAGTTATCACTTTCCCTCTCTCTAACTTCTCTTACAACCCCCAACTCCTCAAATTCGTGGATGTCCACATGTAGACAAAATGGGAGCCTTTCTATCACACTGTACAAAATCAACTCCAAAGGCATCAAAGACCTAAATGTGGAACCTGAAATGCTGAAGCCACTCCAAGGAAACACAGCCAGTACCCCACAGGATGGGGGTGAAGCAGAGTACTCTCTGAAGGGGGCTCTGTCTGCCTAGGTGCTAAGGCCAAGAATGGACAGACGGGACCTCACAGAACTAAAAATCCCATACAGTAAAGGAAAGAATCGTCAAGTCCAGAGAAAGCCACGGAGCAGACAGTCTGTGACAACTACTCCCCCAATAAAGGGTTAAAACCCAGAACATACAAAAACGCACAAAACAGTCAAGAAAATAAATGACCCAATTAAAAACCAAGCCAGGGATCTGAACAGAGAGTTCCCAAAAGAAATAAAAATGACTAAGAAATATCTCAAAAATGTGTTCAAGATCCTTAGCAATGAGGAAAATGCAAATCAAAACATTTTGAGATTTCATCTTACCCCAGTAGAATGGCTAAGATCAAGAAAACAGAGCCAGACAGTGGTGGCGCATGCCTTTAATCCCAGCACTTGGGAGGCAGAGGCAGGTGGATCTCTGTGAGTTCAAGGCCAGCCTGGTCTACAGAGCGAGTTCCAGGACAGCCAGGGCTGTTACATGGAAAAACCTTGTCTTGAAAAACAAAAGAAAACAGAGAGAGAGGAGAGAGAGAGAGAGAGAGAGAGAGAGAGAGAGAGAGAGAGAGAGAGAGAGAGAGAGAGAGAGAGAGAGAGAAACAGAGAAAAAGAAAGAAAAGGAAGGAAGGAAGGAAGGAAGGAAAGAAAAGAAAAGAAAAGAAAAGAAAAGAAAAGAAAAGAAAAGAAAAGAAAAGAAAAGAAAAGAAAAGAAAAGAAAAGAAAAGAGCTAGCAAGAGATGCTAGTGAGGATACAGGAAAGGAGAGCCACACTTCCTTGGTAGAACTACAAGTTGGTGCAGCCACTTGGAAATCAATGTGGACAATTCTCAAAAAGCTAAAATCAGATCTACCACATGACCCGGCTAGCCACTCCATGGCATTTACACGCCCAGGAAGACAGAGGCTACATAGTCTCTTATCTACAGATCCTAGCTCCAGTCTTCAGGTGTGAGCATATTATCTGCAGTAACCACGGAAACCAGGGAGTAAGGGGGGAGGAGCTCTAGAGAGGACTGGAGGGACACAGGTGCCATGGAGGGGAAATGGGGGAAATGGGCTGGGGGGAGGACTCACCTGGGGAGGGAGAAGGGAAGGAAACAGAGGGAGGGGGGCAAACAACACTAAGGACCTGTGACAAAGCCAAAGGAAATGGAGAGTGTGTGGTGTGTGTGTGTGGGGGGGGATATGTATGTGTGTGTAGTGTCGTGTGTATGTGTGTGGCAAGTGTGTGTATGTGTGTGGGGTGTGTTGTGGAGTATGTGGTGAGTGTGTGGGGTGTGTGTGTATGTGTGTGGTGAGTGTGTGTGTGTGGGGGGTACATCTGTGTGTGGAGTGTGTGGGGATTGTGTGGTGAGTGTGTGTAGAGTGTGTGGCAAGTGTGTGTGTATGTGTGTGGGGTGTGTATATGTGGGCATGGGCGGTGTATATGTGTGTGTGGCATGTGTATGTGTATGTGTGAGGGGTGTGTGTGGGGGGTGCAGTTTAAATGAATTCATGCCTCTTTGGTAACAATGCTCTATCCAAAGGCCATAAACTACGGTGGCTACTTTTAATTGGTGATTTGACACAATCTACAATCACTTGAGAGGAGGATCTCGAAACTCTAGCTCAGGTGGCCTGTGGGCAACTCTTTTATGTTAATTGGCTCCTGGACTGTGTATGTGGAGAGAGGGCGCTGAGCACAGGCAGGCATTTTCCCTCTGCCCCTGCTGTGGGGTGACTAGCTGCTTCAAGTTCCTGTCTTGACTTCCCCAAAACAGGGGACTGACCAAGAACTGAGAGCTAAAACAAAGTTGTTTTTTTTTTTTTTGGTCAGGGAGTTTCATCACACAACAGAAATAAAGCTGAAACGCCTCCCAGAGCGGTGGATCTAGCTTGCAGTGTGGTCGGAACGGGACCTCTGTGCACCGCTGACTGTGCTTGAAGCTGCATGTCCACGGCCTGGATTCAAAGGCTAATGGGGCCAGGCAGAGCTGGGGACTGCCGGACTCCCCTCTCTGCACAAGCACATCCCTCCGTCCCCGGCACAGCATCAGGAACTTCTTGATATCATTAGCTGAGATGCATCAAACAAAAGGATCAGCAGAATCATTCGGCACTCTCCTAACGGACATTTCACCCAAACAATCCTGACCATCCATTTTGACTGGTCCAGTCTCACCCACAGGATACAGATACTCAAGAACTAAACACATCAAGACCACACACTTCTCTGACTTCAGGGGAGGAGGTGTAAAGTGTGATGGTTTGATAAGTATGGCCTCCATAGGCTCATATATTTGAATGCTTAGCCACCAGGGAGTGGGACTGTTTGAAAGGATTAGAAGGACTAGGAGGTGCAGCCTTGTTGGAGGGGGTGTGCCACAGAGGATGGGCTCCTCAGCCTGTGGACCGGGATGTAGTTCCCAGCGACTGCTCCAGCACCTGCCTGCCGCCATGCTTCCCGCCATGATGACAACGCACTAAGCCTCTGAAACGGTAAGCAAGCCCCCAATGAAATGTTTTCTTCTGTAAGTGTTGCCTGGGTGGCGGTGTCTCTTCACAGCAACAGAACAACGACTAAGACATCAAGTTTATCTGAAGCTAAATATTTTTAAAGAAAAGCATTCTTTTTAAAAATAAATGTAAGAATCATTATCATTCAAAACTACATGGCTATGTGAATATTTTATGATTAAAACATAAAAGTGTGTATATATTATATCTTAATAACTCTAAGGATAATTTATACATTTGGATCCAGTCATACCTTTTCCTTCACTAAAAAATATTTATACAGCTGTGTTATCAATAAAAATCATAGGCTTTATTACATCACCACCAATAACAGCACTCACTAGAAAGTCTGCTATGCTGGGCAGTTTTCGTTAACTTGACACAAACTGGAGTCGCCTAGAAGGAGGCGCACTCAACTGAGGAACTGCCTCCATCAGATTGGCTTTGTGGACACGTCTGTGGGGTGTTTTCGTGATGAATGACTGACCGTATGAGTGACACCCCTGGGCAAGTGGCCCGGAGAGTATAAGAGAGCAGCTGAGCAAGCAATGAAGCGAGCCACGCCCTCCGTGGTCTCGCTTCACCCCGGGCCTCCAGGCTCCAGCTCTGGCTTCCCTCAAAGATGGAGCCCGCGCATGAAATACAAACCAAAAAAAACTCTTGCTTCCGCAGGTTGCTTTTGCTCAGCGTTTTAACACAGCAACCGAAGACAAACTGGAGCAGGTCCCTAACACACTCAGCCGTGAGGAACAGCTCTCAGTACAGTTGTGTGGAGCTGTGCTGGCTGAGCTGGAGGTGCTGACACAGATATGAGCATCCTGCTTCCCATCCCAAGCATTCCCCAGGTGGCAGCAAGGGCCGGTTTCCAACAGACAAAGAGAAGGGTCTACAGCAAAGAACAAAAGCAAATGAGATGGTCCAGCAGGTTCTGAAAAGTGAAGGAAAAACAGATATTGGAAAAGCCCAAGAGACACAATACAGCAGCTTTCAGAAAATGAGTTAACAATTTAACAACTTATCAAGCATTTATGAAATTCCAGATGCAAGATACAAAAAGAAGTGAGAAAGGGCGTGAGAATTACAGAGATCGCTGTCCAGTTAAAGAGATGGAAAACAGAAAACTAAAACTTTAATATTAGTGAGTAAGCACTCAGTAAACATGTGGCGTCATCAATTCTGCAACAGCCATGAGGAGGGGCCAAGTGTGACCAAGGCGCTAACGGACTCACTCCTCCTCACTCTTTACTTGGCTGCACTACTTGCCAAAATGCAAACTTGTAGCATCATCTTAAATAAGTTCATAGGCACACTGCATTGTGTGGTCTAGTCACACCCAGACTACAGCTGTGCCGTCCACACACACTGCACTGTGTGGTCTAGTCACACCCCGACTACAGCTGTGCCGTTCACACACACAGCACTGTGTGGTCTAGTCACACCCCGACTACAGCTGGGCTGTCCACACACACTGCACTGTGTGGTCTAGTCACACCCAGACTACAGCTGGGCTGTTCACACACACTGCATGTGTGGTCTAGTCACACCCCGACTACAGCTGGGCTGTCCACACACACTGCACTGTGTGGTCTAGTCACACCCCGACTACAGCTGGGCTGTTCACACACACTGCACTGTGTGGTCTAGTCACACCCAGACTACAGCTGGGCTGTCCACACACACTGCATGTGTGGTCTAGTCACACCCCGACTACAGCTGGGCTGTCCACACACACTGCACTGTGTGGTCTAGTCACACCCAGACTACAGCTGGGCTGTCCACACACACTGCACTGTGTGGTCTAGTCACACCCCGACTACAGCTGGACTGTTCACACACACTGCACTGTGTGGTCTAGTCACACCCCGACTACAGCTGGGCTGTCCACACACACTGCACTGTGTGGTCTAGTCACACCCCGACTACAGCTGGGCTGTTCACACACACTGCACTGTGTGGTCTAGTCACACCCCGACTACAGCTGGGCTGTCCACACACACTGCACTGTGTGGTTTAGTCACACTCAGACTACAGCTGGGCTGTTCACACACACTGCACTGTGTGGTCTAGTCACACCCCGACTACAGCTGGACTGTTCACACACACTGCACTGTGTGGTCTAGTCACACCCCGACTACAGCTGGGCTGTCCACACACACTGCATGTGTGGTCTAGTCACACCCAGGCTACAGCTGGGCTGTTCACACACACTGCACTGTGTGGTCTAGTCACACCCCGACTACAGCTGGACTGTCCACACACACTGCACTGTGTGGTCTAGTCACACCCAGGCTACAGCTGGGCTGTCCACACACACTGCACTGTGTGGTCTAGTCACACCCAGACTATAGCTGGGCTGTTCACACACACGGCACTGTGTGGTCTAGTCACACCCCGACTACAGCTGGGCTGTTCACACAGAGGTTAAATGAATTGGAAATTCAAAAACTGATTCACAAAGAGTCACATTAACTGAATTTTAAAGGCAAAGCTGCCAAAGGACACTGATCAGATAGCTTAAGGATTTTAAAGGAAGCAAAAGAAGCACATACGAATGTGAGCAGAGAGGTCATCTGCTAAAACAACACCCACGTGACTGCAGTTGCTATGTTTTGGGGTCAACCACCCCGAACGCATCAACCCACCATTACACAACCTGTAACCACACCCTTGCTCTCAGTCTACACAGCCCAAACCCGAGTCACCAAGCCGCCCGGGAGATGTTCTTTCGTCTCTGGAGAAACCTGTGTGATTTTCAGTCTTGCTGACTTTTTTCTTATTAGTCAAATTCATTTTGTGACAAGCTTTTCTAAGTCAGATACTACTCAGTGAGTCACCTTATATGACAGGAAGCAAGTCATTGAACGTCATGGCCTCTGATGAGGGGGACAGAGATATCTACATTTTATTTCAATAAACTTTAATGTCCATGGAACAGCTTAGGTTGTCTTTACTTTTAACATCAGCAAAGACATACACTTTCCAAAGCCCTTTGGTCACCGCAATAAAGCCAGCGTTCCACAGCGCCCTTTCACACTATCACGTGAACAATACAGATAAAAGAACACGGCATGCCTCCTATTTCCTTATACCATTTCAAAGTCCAGCTCCGTCAGTTAGACCCACAATACTGCCTAACAGTTTAAAGACTCACTTTAAGACAGCAAGCAAGTCAGAGAGGCCAAGGCAACAGCGCTCCAAAGCATGGTGTGTGAACCCACACATCCTCAGCCTTCTAACAGATCAGCAAACACAAAGGTATTGGGAGACTTACTGCCAGCCTCAGCAGAGCACTCTGGGAATTGAATAAATGAGAGCCACACAGTTGGACCTAATAGCTCCCAGCTCACTTCCAAGCTGCTGTGTGTGGGGGTTTTGTAGAACTGTAACAGTATCTATCTCCTATGCAGATGTGAGAGCTTTCCAGAAAGCTACATTAGTGGAAATTGGGCAAAATCAAAAGGGAAATGCTAATTCTTTGTTGTTGTTTTCTTTTGTTTTTTGAGACAGGGTTTCTCTGTGTACTTTTGGTGCCTGTCCTGGATCTCACTCTGTAGACCAGGCTGGCCTCAAACTCAGAGATCTGCATGCCTCTGCCTCCTAAAGGTTGGGATTAAAGGCGTGCGCCACCACTGCCCAGCTAATTCTTACAACTACATGTGGATACAGAAATATCTCAACTAAAAAGGTACATTTTAAGCCGATAACCAGGGACACAGAGCAATTTTTTCATAGATTATCATAAAATAGTGTCTGGGTTCCAAGGACCAGCTAACTGTCCACTGTGGCAGTTTATATCCCTTGGTGCTGAGTATAAGTCTGCAGGGCTCAGGTTCTGCCTCCTCGCTGCTCCCCTGCTCACTGCTCCCAACCCATTTCTCACTTGGCCACAGATTTGCTTTTATCTTCTCTTGGCATGGAAACCCCACGTGGCTTCCCTGGGACAAGTCCAAACCCCTCCTGGGACACAAACGGCTTCTCGGGACTCAAGCTTGGACATGCCACCATCTCAGCTCTGTCCCTGGCTCCGCTACCTGGTCCCAGAACGAATACCAGAGGTCCACCTATCCTCACTTTTCACGGCACCAGACACCTCTTTTCCGAGGTTTCCGAGGTGGCCCAGCCCTTCTCAGAGCAAGGCTTCTTCTTCCTGCTCCTCTTAGTCCTGGTCGGTCATGTTTCCACAGTGAGCTGGTGGACTGAGAGTCACAGGCTTTATACACGGGATGAGGTCATCCGCTATGTCCCCTCACGCCGCGCTATGTCCCCTCACGCCGCGCTATGTCCCCCCCCCCATGCTGTCAGTACCGCCACACTCAGGCCCTAGCATTGGGAAGCACGGGAATGTTTGTTTACAAAATAAATGGTGACTTTCAAATGAGCTTCTGTGATCACTGAGCCTATTACCTTGGGGTAAAATACGTCTATGGCAGAAATCACTACAGCAGTGGGAAAAAGGATAAACAGTTACGTTATGAGATTCTAAATCTTTAATGTATACAACAGTCACTGAACGGGAGTTAATTGGGAGATGATATGTAGAATGTATAACAGAAACAACAAGAAAATCAGCCCACTGTCTGTCTCTGCCCAACAGAGGCCATTCTCAAGCACGAGCTACAGCCAGCAACAGTGAGGGGAGGGGGAGGAAACGGCTACCTCGTACATGCGGACATCACACCCGTCCGTACTGCAAGCTGCAATCCGGTACAACTACGGATCAGGAGATGCTGGGATTGATTTAGATATATTACTATTACAACCACCCGAAGCTACGTTAACTGGAAATGATGGGCCTCAGAATAATCGCCTCTCATCTGTCTAAGACAATAGGTGAGGGAAGACAGGGGTGTACAAGCTCGAATGCTCTGGAAATATCTAGAATTTATTCTAGCATAACCTCAGCAAGCCCCTGGAGACTGGAAGTAAGGCTCTAACGCATCAAGATGATCTCACGGAATACTCCTTTGTTTTCTGAATGTTTACTATGGCACATAAAGTATATATATTTTAAAACACCCTATCTTTAACAAGACGGCCTTAGAATCTTGGCAAGCTTCTCATTCCTCCACAGCCCATGGGGAGGTACAGAGCAGGCCTCGGTCAGCAGCGGCACAGGCACAGCTCTGCCACACTCCTCAGACTCCCTTGACTTTAGGGGCGGCTAGGTTAGAAAAGCTGCCTATCCCGGCCAGCCCCCAGGACTGAGAACCTGATGGACACGTGAAAACATGGAAGAATGAAAAGCGGGTAAAGCATGTCCACTCATTTCTACTCAGCCCTGGCAGCTCACTGAAATGCCGCTGACAGACACGAAGATGGAGACCAGCCAGAACAAAGAGAATGGAAGGCAATCCTCTGCGAGACTCAAAAGCTGGAGTCGGGTAACTTCTGCAGGATGAGACAGCAGGCTGACCAAAGGTGTTTTCCAAAACCCACACAGAAGGTCAGTGGGGACAAGCATCAAGTAAGAGGACTAGCAGCAGGCACAGAGCCCGGTCACTCACGGCAGTCAGGCACAGACTGAAGAGACTCCAGGACCTCATGAACACATGCATTCTCCTCTGCACCATTTCACAGGACACGATTTGAGGCCCTGCTTCTGCGGGGTGGGACCTGGGAAAGTCATGAAGGCAGGTACCCCGAACAACTAGCTGTAAGCCAGCCACCATGGGCACGCTGAGACGGGAACCTGGGTCCCCAGCAGGAGCAGCCAAGTGCTCTGAACCACTGAACCATCTCTCCAACCTCCATTAATAACCTCGCTCGTTTGGTTTTTGGAGACAGGGTTTCTCTATGTAGCCCTGGCTGTCCTGGAACTCACTCTGTAGACCACGCTGGCCTTGAACTCAACGATCTGCCTCCCAGAGTGCTAGGATTAAAGGTGTGTGCTATAACTTTTTAAATTAAGGGAAGAAATCAGAAAACAGATCGGATGAAGATAGATAATGAGGGAATCCTTTAGGAAAAGCCTTTCATTCTCTAAAAGTCCTCATCATCATTCCACACTGTGTTCCATGTCCTGACATCCCAGGGTCAGAGGCTAAGGACAGAGGGACCTTACTTAAAACTAGAACTCTTCCTTAGGCAGCTGACTTTTAATCTACAGCAATAAAAAAGGCCCTGGCGTCCTGGAAGCAAACTTGCACACATAATATGCCGTGTCCAGCAGACCACTTGATTCATCTAGAACGGTGGTTCTCAATCTGTGGGCCACAACCCCTTTGCCAACCCTCTATCTCCAAAAATGTTTACATTAGGACTCAGAACAGTAACAAAATGACAGTTAAGAGTTAGCAATGATGTGATTTTATGGTTGGGGGTCACCACAACATGAGGAGCTGTATTAAAGGGTCGCAGCATTAGGAAGGTTGAGAACCACTGCTCTAGAAGAAACCTTATTCCCAAGGGACAATTATAAATACATATTTGTAAAATTTTCTCTGTAAATTATATTTGATTAGCAAAAACTCTATGTTACAAAGTTTTTTTTTTTAATTATAAATTGAAAAGAAAAATTTCAGGAACATGGAATGGTATAATTATGATTTTTTTTTAATTACCACTAGGGAATAAATACTACTTAAGACCACAATGGAAGAAATAGCTTTATATATGAGAAATAATCTAAAGAGAGCCCGGAATAAAATGTAACAGAAAAAAACATAAATGCACTTAGATAGCCTTAGTAAAAGCAAACATGGAAAACATTAACCGCAGGTCCCTCCAGAGCGACCTCAAGTTACCTGCCAGGTAGAGGGCGAAGGATATGAACCTGTGGTAGCGAATGAGGAACTGCAGCTGCTCCTCCCTCTGAACAAACGTAGCAAAGTAATCCGCCACCGTCTCTCCATAGAAGAAGTAGTTCACACACAGGAGGAAGTACCTGCAATTCAAACCCATGAGCTTGATGCATCGGAAGGCTTTCCCCTCAAATGTGACAGAATCACTGCCTGCATTTTGATGGCAATACTAAGATAAAATCAAATTCAGGTGATAAATCCAAAATATGCTCCACCAAAATGCTGTTTTCTCATTTTAAATTTAATTTCAAGCCCATCAGCCAATAGCAACCAGCAATCCACCAAAGACAATTCCTGTGTTTAACTCAAAATACAGTATCAGAGATGACAATGTCAAAATAGAACAGTACACACACACACACACACACACACACACACACACACACACACACACACAGTGTTAAGTTTATAATGGACAGACAGATGCACACACACACACACACACACAGTGTTAAGTTTATAATGAACAGACAGATGCACACATGCCTTGTACACACATACACAGTGTTAAGTTTATAATGAAAATTAACTCCTGGCTGTTCCGTGGTCTCCTGTTTGATAACTAACAGCGAGGACACAACCCCACCTCATGAAGCAAGTTAAGAGGGCAAAGAGGGAGAGGTGGATGAGCATCTCCTCCCTGCCGCCATTGCCCTGCACATAGTTCTGATGTCTTTCTCAGTTCTTCTCAATGCCCAGGAGGACCCCGATTGAGCAGTGGTTCTTCTTATTTTGATTTAATGTGTGCATGCGTTTCCCATATATTTTCTGAGAAGTGGAGAAAAGCGCTAGGATAAATTACCTCATAAATATCAGCACTAACCCCTCCACTTTCCTCATCTCTACGATCTTATTACCTATTTCAGGCTGGCCTTGACCTCTCAGGCTGGCCTTGACCTCACAGTCCTCCTGCCTCAGACAATCAGCAATTGAGCCAGTTGCTGTGGTTTGGATCCCAGAACCAGGGTCACAGTCACAAGACACCACACTCAGGTTAGGAACTACTTAGACTATTCTAAGCCCCAAAGGTAAGATACATCTGTCTTAGGAAGACAGTGACTTCCTGGAAGCGTTACGGAGTAACTTCCTTAAAGGTATGACCACACAGCCTGACTAGGATCTATTGTTACACAATGTTTCCTACTCAAGGTCTTGATGGCAATGAGTGCCTGAAATGTTTAAAAAAATACATAAGGCAAACTTTATACATATATGCACATATCAAATATATTGTGTTCTCTCATCAACTGGGAAAAAAATAAGAAAGCTTTTCATAAAATTATGGCCAGGAAGAAAATAAAATGGCAAATATATTAATCATTAATTCGACATCATTACAAAGACTGAAAGGCAAGCTTGCAGCAGGCTGTGCTGGAGGAGGAGCGAAGGTTATTTTCTGTACAAACACAGTTCCAGCGTGCTTCTCTTTCTCCAAAATCATTCTGCAATTTAAACATTTAGAAATGAATCAGATCTGCATAACCAGAGCAGTTCACAGTCACTCACCAACTCAGTGTTCTAAACCACGGAAGGTCATAGGAATGGTAGACTCTGTACCCAATGGTGATGATCTCGTGGAAGCATTTCACTTGGATGCCCAGAACCTGCAAATAAGACGAGGTAGCGTGAGTTCCAGTGTTTGTTTGTGCTATGTTACTTTAAAGCAACAATTCTTAATCTACCAACTCCTACTAAACGGCAATAGCAAAGAGGCAACATCCACTCTTCCAAGGGAAACCGTGCCTAATGGGGCAGCAAAGGGATATTCAGATGAAGGCCTGAGATCTTCCCAGGAGAGCCAGGGGCAGCGTCTCCTGGGCAGTTGGGTGGCCCTTATCCATTTATCTTTATGATTTATTTCCATGTATTCACAATTTCTCAAGGTGGATCCTCTCTTTTGAGACGGGGTCTCACACTGCAGGGCAGACTGGCCTCTAACTCCCCCGCTCACTTTCTCGGCCTCCTGTGTTACGATGACAGGTACGACACGTCATTTCTGTCGCTTGGATTACTATAGGAAAACGCTGGCTTAGCCAAGTCTGCCTGTGCGTGTCTATCTTTAATCACACGTTCCAGCACACTTAGAAAGATGATGGCATGGCCCTTTCATCTTGGCACACAAGAGGCAGGGCAGCAGATCTCTGTGAGTTCAAGGCTCTCCTGGTCTCTACATAAGTGAGGTCCAGGACAGCCACAGCCAAATAATAAGACTCTACCTAAAAAAAAAAAAAAAAGATGATGTCCAGGATGAATAATCACACCATCTTCCACTCTTCCTTCTCAGAGCTGAGCAGACTGTCCTACAGCCAGCAACAGTTCTGGTCATTGTGAGCAGAGTCACCATCAGTCTGGCACACGTGCACACTTTGCCCAGACAACAACCTTGGTGGAGTTTCGTTTGCAAGGCGTCCTTGTGTTCATGAGTTGATGTTCTGCTCATGGCCCCTCCCAATGACAAACCCACGGATCTAGGTGCAGCTTCAACATCTTACTCAAGCCTGGCCAATTCCAAGACTCAAACAGCACGATGAAAACCTCTGAACCAAAAGGGAGAGTCTTGGTGAACACAGCAAATTATTTTCCATCCTCTCAACAGCCACAGCCAAAGGCTTATGACTGTGCAATCTTGTACAAGAATAAGACTTTTATAAGCTTAAAGAGTTTAAAAATCAAAGATTATAACACACCAATTTGCAACTTAGAATGTAAAATACTACTATTTGGCCTTTCACTGAAAAAGGTTTCCGAATTCATGTTTGAAGGTTTGATGTTTTGAACATTTCTTGGGGTCTGGGGAAATGAGTCGGTGGGTAGAGAGACCCACTGCTCAAGCGTGAGGACCTAAGTTGACTTGCATGAAGTTCAAAGCCCAGCACCGGGGGAGGGGCGGGGCAGACAGCAGGTGCATCCCAGGGCTCGTGGGCCAGGCAGCTACCGGAGCATCAAGCTCCACCTCAGGGAAAGTCCTCTGTCTCAAAACAGAAGGCGCAGAGAGACAGACTGACACTCAACAGCCACCCTCCACCTCCAGGATGCACACACAGGAAAGTGCACACACAAAAGTGCACGTGTGTGCATGCACACAAACATGCACACAAGTGGAAAGACACAGAGAGAGAGATTTCTATAAACTAGCCTTCTCAAATCTGTCTTTCAGGATATTTTTAAGCTATTCTACCATCAAATATTTATTACTTGTCCAATCATATACTTTAAAAAAGTAAATGTTCTCTTTTGCCATATAATAAAGAAGTATTTATTATCCCAAAGTACAAGAAGTACTGGTAGCACAAGTCATTAGTGTATTACAAAAACAAAGAAGATTGAAAGGTCATTCTTCAAATAATCTTTGTGTAAATATGAAATAAAAGGTTATTTTCATATAAATAATCACAGAATGGGGACAAAGTTCAGTGTGGAGACAAAATGGCAAAACCACACCGTTTACAGAACACAGAGCTTTTAAAATATCCAGTGTCGTGATGCAATCTCTATGAACACACCCACTCAGCACTACACCGACTCCTAAGAGGAGGAAAAGAGGGGCTTTATTTAACAGCCATGTTATCTGTGTGCTTATCATTACAGCTGGCAAGGAGAATACAGAATGTCCGGGAAAACCAAAAATAAGGAATTCAAAACACTAGAGTCAAAACTCTTTAAAATATATTTACAGTATTAAGGACTAGGAGATTACACAGAAATTGATACATCATGCCACTGAAACTGGTAGAAATAAACACTGAAAGAACTCCACTGGTCCAATTAATCTGTTTAAGAGCCTTAAAAACAAGAGCCAATTCTTTAGCAGCCCACTTTACTAGCCATGAGGACTCCTGGAAACGCTTCCTGGCATTTGCTTCCAGACGGAGTCTGTGAAGAAGCATGCGACTCTAATGGCATGTGGAACTAACCACACACACCTGTGGTGGGGACAGATGGACAGCGGCAGCACCAAGGCACAGAAATAGACAGTCAGTGTGTCTCGGATGACTGAGGTATGTGAGGGTATGTCTGGATGACTAAGGCATGTTAGGGTATGTCTCGGATAACTGAGGCACGTTAGGGTACGTCTCGAATGACTGAGGCCCATTAGGGTATGAATAAGTAGTTCATAGCTGTGAGGATACACAGTGGTGGACGGTAGCAGAGGAATGACATGAGAAGACATGAATATTTGGGACAATGGGGCGGGGACGGGGCACTAATGAATGTCAATGTGGCAAAAGCAGGCAGGCAGTAGTTCAGGTTGGTGACATGACCGAACCAGCAGAGCATCACGGGGACGTGGAGAAACTAGTCAGTGATGATGGAACCTGGGAATGTGCCGCCTGACAAAAACAGCAAACAAGAATTTATTTCAATGTTTTAGATCAGACTTTTGGGGATATGTGGTGAGGTAAAACATCAAGATGGGGGGTGGAACAGAGCCGTTCACTCCAGCAGGCCAGGCCCAGAATGAGACGCAAGAGACAAAGACAAGATACAGCGCCAACAGCTGTTCTGCCTACCTCCTCCAGCCGGCCCTCCTTTCAAAGTTTCCACAGCTCCGGAGGACAAGTCCGTCAGCTGGGAACCCTGATTAGGTCAGACCCTGGTGATCACTCTCTCTCGGTGATTAGATCACCGGGTGGAAACCAAACCTTCAACCTAGGAGCCTTTTAGGGGACATTAAACCATAACAAAAGGGCTAAGGATGAGGAGGGAACACAGAGTGGAAAGGAAAGCCTGGAACAACGGATTTATGCAGGACAGCTGGGGGTCACACAGGACTGTGGGCTATACAAACAAAAATGCCTATTTTTATTCTAGGAACCTATTTTAAGAAGATAATCTGATTTATTACATCAGAACTTATTTGCACTCAAGTATGTTCAAAATTAAAGATGTTCTCATTCAAGAAACAGAACATAACCTGATTGTTTAAAAATAGCATAGTGACTTAAGAAAGACAATGCTTCACGTTCCATTATAGAGCAGAAAAGGTTAAAAAAAACACCCTAAATACTTTAGGCAGGTTATGATTCTCTTTTTAAAAATCAGGATCCAACTGAGCATGGTGCACACACCTGGGATCCCAGCACTGTGGAGGCCGCAGGACTGCAAGTTCAAGGCCAGCAGGGGCCATACAGTGAGATGACCATCTCTAAGAGTTCTGAACTTCATCACGGAAAAGCAGTCTGGCCCTTCTTGGGAGCAGCATGATCCCCTGACTTCCTGAGCTGAAGACATTTTTTTTATTGTGACTAATTTTACTTTCAAATGTACTTTTAATAAAAGGAAAACCACACCAGGTTGCTGATAATCACATCCATTCTCAGCAGGACACGGGAATAAAGGACAGGGAGATGGGTAGATCGTTCGTGCTCTGCTGTAGGCAGGAGACGGGGGTGGGGGGGGGGGGGGGGGTAGGGTGAATACATGGAAGAGGCTGAATGAGCTGAGCTGAGCTGAAGAAAGCAACAGAGTAGAAAAGGGAGAGTCTGCCACTGCCACAGCCGCCTGGTACACAAGTGTGTCCCCGGAGGGCACGTGCCACGGTGGGAGCAGTAGTGACTGGCCGGGGAGGGGGGAGGGGGTGGTGAACAGTTTTATCCTGAGAGCTCGTCACCTTCTCAGCTTCTCCTCACATAGTAATAATGAAGGACACTGTGTGCACCCCCAAGAATGGCCGTCACTATTCACTGCTAAGCCATGCTCGGATCCCTGGAAACACTTGGATCAATCTGTTGAACAAATGGATTTCTCCTGGCTCCCACAGCCGAGGTATACACTCTGTGAGGAAGACCTCCACTCCCAAGTCCTCTCACCACCCCTTGACTCCTGTTCAACCTTCAGATGGAAGATCAAGTGTTGGGCAATGCTTCCAGAGGGTCTGCCAATGCCTTTTCTGCTCTTACAGTACTGTCTTTATTTAAAGCACTGCAGTTGGTCATTAGAAGCAGCTAATCAGTTCTTTACAGTGTAAACAGCCAGCACCATCAAAACAAAGCTTGGTATGTTTTCCTCAGCAGCAGCACCATTAACATACCCCGGTGCTACGGTCATTCCTGGTGCACACCAGTCACCTTGAAGGCATTTAGGAATGAATGAAGTAAGAGCTTAATTTGTCTGCTTGCCCTCATGACTTGTTTGGCTTCCCATACACAACACCTAAATCTCTCAGAAGGGCGTCTACTCAGCTCTCCAGTCTCATCCCCAGCAGTCATCCACAGGTCAAGCCGGATCCTGTGAGGGCGGTAACACCTTCTCAGCAGCCCCTGCCTTGACCATGGCGTATCCACCTTGAACTCCACCTTGCTTTCTCTGTGTAATCTTCAAGCTTAGGCATCATCTCTCTGTAAGCCCTTTGCTAGCCCTCTTTTAGACCGGATGACATGTTTCTCCACCCTTGTGCTCAGAACATGGCCTGTCACAAGACTTACCGCTATGTAGTCCTCTGACTGACTGAGTGCTTCTGCTGTTACACTAAGTTCCTTCAAGTCAGGGAGCTAGTCAGATATAAATACGTGGAAGTGGTATGTGCGTTTCTGCCATACCTAATCCTCTGCATGGTACTGGACACACAGATGTCTGTGTAATAAGGCACACTTGCTCTCTGCTGAACGGGCACACTGAGGGACTATTTTGCAAACAGTAAAAGATTAGTCTGAATCATTTCATGAACTAGAAGTTGCTTAAAGGAACTGAAATTGCTGTTCCAAGTCTCGGGTTACCTTTTTGTTATTATATGCTCAAATTACTTCAATGGTATATAAATACTGAGAAACCAAGGCCTTAGGAAGGCGTCGATCACTTACCAGAAGCATCAGCATGAAGGACCCCATATAGATGATCAGGAAAAAGAGGGAGATCATGGTGAGGGTGAGGATCCCCCGGACCCACCAGTTCTTCCACCTACAAAGAGGTTTATAGAGTCAGTGTTCAATGATGTGATTTTAGAGCTTTGGGACGTGTGGTTTCAGTACCTAACTCGCAGATTTGGGCCTTTCTCCTAACTGTTCTTTAAGGATATCTTATTTCATTTTATATAATAACAGCAACAGTTGAAATTTTACATTATGGGGGTTGGGGATTTAGCTCAGGAGTAGAGCACTTGCCTAGCAAGCACAAGGCCCTGGGTTCGATCCTCAGCTCCAGGAAAAAAAAAAAACAAAAAACAAATTTTACATTATGTTAAGTGAAGAAAGAAGGTGATTGTTGCTACCGATGAGTGGGGATAAGTCACAAGGATGGGGAGTTAGGTGGTCAGCCCTGATGTGGGGACAGGACATCCCAATGGGGATTTTGTGAGGTGGAGGAGCCTAAAGTGAGTCCTGGAAAGGAAGATCCTTTGGTGGTACTGACAGCAGAGCTCCCACCGGGAAACTCAGGGTTTGTTTCTTAGAGCAGAGCATCCTGGCAGCAACAAAGGGCTAGCTCCTGCCTCAATGAGGACCCATCTCCCTGACACCTCTGCTTTAAGGACGAGCACCCCTCCCCTCGCATGCTATTCCCTAAAAGAATATCCTTTGGAGGGAGGGGTCCTTGTACTATTTGATCATGCCATGAGGTACGCTGGCAGACACTATACAAAAAGCTACGGATAATTCTAATCCATGGACTGTCATTTGTAGGTCATGTTAGAATCCCTGAGACTGGGTTCAGTGTCACACACCGGTCATCCCAGCTACTTGGGATGTAATGATGAGAAGACCACTTGAACCCAGGAGTCTGAGGCCAGCCTGTGCAGCACAAGACCCTGCCTCACAAACAGATTCTGAAGGCACCTGTATATGGATCATTCCAGGTCCAAACTCGCCGCTGTTTTTCTTTATGATTGTAGTGATTTTTACCACATAGGCTTTAGGCTCCACAAAGTGGGAGGATCCCATGGATTCGAACGTCTTCTCCTATGTCCCCTGAGTCAATACAACCTCCATCAGTTTCACCAGCAATCTTCCTAAAAACCAAGGTCCTCAGCTCCATGTGCTGGATGTGTATTGTGCGAATTCAAAGAGCATTTGAATACTGAACTGAAGGAATGATTTGTGGAAGTTGTACATTGTTCTCTGCACGCGGACTCCTCCTTTGTTACACTGTCTGCTGAGGGCGTGGCAACAAAATACAAATGCATCTTGTATAGAGCATTTGCTCAGCAAATATTGGATGAGATACTGAGCCAACCAACAGGTTAATAAAAATATAAGACATTAAGTTAAAAAAGATTCTCAGGCAGGACCAGCAAGATGGTTCTGCAGGTAAAGGGGCTTGCTGTGCAGGCCTGGTGAAGGCGAAAAGCAGGAACAGACTCTAGAAAGTTGTACTCTGACCTCTGACCTCCACACAACAGTGCTGTGGCTCATGTGTACATGTGCACATACATAATACATTTTAAAATAATTTTTAAAAGATTTTTATTAGTTGTCACAGCAAACAAAATCCCCGACAAAAAGCAAATGGGGGTGGGGGGGACCCAGCATGACAAGAAGGCGTGGGGACCTGAACAGCCATGTCACAGGTGATAAGCAGAAAGCAGGATGCCAATGCTTTGCAGGTGTCTTTCTTTTCCCTTTCCACTCAGTCCAAAAGTCCAGCCCAAGGACCATGCTGCCCATGCGCAGGGTGGAGCTCCCTGCTCCGGCAAGGCTCCTGTAACCTCGTTACAGCCACACTCCAAGTGTCTAATGAATGCTCTGGGGGTTTGTGAATCTAACCAAACTGACAATTAAAGTTAACCAGCACATAGGACTTTTATTAGTTCCAATAATAACATTTAATTTATATTGCAAAAGATTTTGATTCAATTTAGTCTAGTTCATGCGTTTTATTCTAGGCACAGGTCCTCTCCCTTTTTACAACAGAAGTGTTAGCTGATTTCAGCTACTTATAAAATACTGGCTATATCGCTTGCTTTCAACCATTCTCCTACATTAGGTGACTGATTCATTTTTTTAGACACATAAAAAACCATGAAGCTGGGCGGTGGTGGCGCACGCCTTTAATCCCAGCACTCGGGAGGCAGAACCAGGCGGATCTCTGTGAGTTCAAGGCCAGCCTGGGCTACCAAGTAAGCTCCAGGAAAGGCGCAAAGCTACACAGAGAAACCCTGTCTCAAAAAACCAAAAAAAAAAAAAAAAAAAGAAAAACCAAACCATGAATCCTAAGTGTAGCATTTGTGTGCATGGGGGGTGTGTGGCACTGGGGCTCACATGCAGAAGACCCATGCACCGCATACTAGACAAGGCACAGCCTCACCCCCATCCTGCACAATTTAGACACTTCCTCAAATAATCCTTCACTGTCATTTCTGTACTCAAGGATCCAAAACATCAACAGCATGAAAACCACAGCCTTTGCTAGCTTCCCAGGTTTCCCCTGAGGCACTCAAACTGGGTTTACCCTACCATAGTTCCCTCTACTGTTTAGTAAAATATGTAGAATCACGATTTCTCTCATCAGACTTTGAACTTCAGGCCTGAACTAAAAGTCAGCGTACAGTCAGAAAATGCAACTGAAAGGTTCTGTTTAGTTTTAAAGACGTTACTCTGCAGATTAATGAGTGGATTAAGGAACTGGGCTAAGTCATAAAGCCAGGCAGAGGCAAACCAAGGGCCTTAACTCAGCCAACGGCAATAATCCTGTCCTGTCTGCATGAAACCCGGAATCATAACTAGCCTTCCCCTAGAGAAGTATCAGAAGCCAGTCCTGGATGGGAGCCGCCACCATTCAGATGTTAGCCATGTCTGGTCTGAGCTGCCGAGAACCAGAATTATCAGGAAAACATCCACTCTCTTCTCATCATCTTATAATTACAGTCACCACAGCCTGGGCCCTGAAGGAACACACTCTACTCTGTTTAGCCACTTTTAAAAAAGAGAAAAGTTTTGTTGGTATCCAAATTAATGAGTATCACTGTGATACACTGCTGTTTATGCATTATACTTAATTTTTAATCCATCTCCCCCCCCCCGTGCCCTCCCCTTCCTCCCCACGCACACATTCCCACTCCATTCCCATCATATGTGCCCCCCTCCTCCTCTTGTTCCCCTACTCACACCCACACCTGCCCCTCTTCTTTCATGGTCTCTGTGTGTACACACACATCCAGAGACACACACGCACACAAGACCACACTCACACACACACCTGCCCCTCTTCTTTCATGCTCTGTGTGTACACACACATCCAGGGACATACATATACACAAGACCACACTCACACACACGCCTGCCCCTCTTCTTTCATGGTCTGTGTGTACACACACATCCAGAGACACACACGCACACAGGCCCACTCTCGCACACACAAATTTAAAGCTAGCTTCCACATTTTCTGAGTCTGGCTAGTTTTACATAATGCAACAATCTCTGGTTTCATCCATTTTCCCACAAATATTACAACTGTATTCTTTGCAGCTAAACAGAATTCTCGGGTTATGTGCACCACATCTTCCCGATCCGTTTATCTGTTGATGACATCGTAGCTACTGTGGACAGAGAGCAAGATCATCCATATGGACACATCTCTGCATGGTGCTGACTTAAGAAAGAGTCCTGCTAGCACACACCCAGGGTGGTACAGCTAGGTCACATGGTAGTTCTTTTTTTTTTAAGATATTTATTATATTTTTATTATGTGTGTCTGTGTGGGGGTCCGTGCAGGCATGAGTGCAGGTGTCCATGGAGTACAGGAGGGGGACTGGATCCCCTAGAGCTGGATCACAGGTGGTTGCGAGCTGACATGCGTGCTGAGAAACAAACTCAAGACCTCTGTAAGAGCAGTAAGTGTTCTCAACCACCGATCCATCACTCTAGCCTCTTTAAAAAATTTGTTACATTGTATTTATTTTGTGGATTTATTTTTGTGCATAGTGAGAGATCATGGGTCTTGCTTAAGAAAAAGAACACCTCACTTCAAGGACAAGGTTGGAAGGATGCATATTCAGGAAGGGGGCATTCAGGTCAGTTCTAGCTCAGGGCCCTCTCAGTCCCCGTTCTGCATGGTGTCTAGAGCAACAGGGACTTACCTTCACCTCTGCGGGCAGTCAAGTCCAGCAGCAATAGGCTGTATGCTCTGGGAGTGGCTTGGACAGCCCTGGCCAACCTTTCAAAGGAGGAATGCTCATGCCTGCTACTAGGGTGTTTGTCAGCTGGTCTTTGTCTCTCGGAGCCATCAGTCCAGATGAGGAAAGTAGCTACATACGTAGATTTATACGTGGATTTAAATGTATACCAGGGTTTTTTAGTAAACAGTTAATGGTATGACTCCTTGTGGCTTTTCCACAGATATCTTGTCGTTATTTTACCCACCTCGCTCCCCATCCTAACCCCTCTTCCCTGTCCGATCATTTCTATCCTGCTATTCTTCCCTCTTGCATGGTAAGTGCTTAACCACTGAGCCATCTTTCTTGCCCCACTGTGGAAAGCTCTATTGAGAATCTCTGTGTCTACAGTCCTCAAGAAAATGTGGCCCCCAGTTTTCTTTGTTCTTAGCTCATTTGGATATGAATATAATCACAGAATGATTTTGTTCAAGTTCCTTTCATGGAGCAGTTAGAGGATATTAGAAGTTAGTTCTTTAAAAGTTTGGTAGAATTTGGTGGTGAATGCACTCACTCCTGGGCTCTTCTATGTTAGCAGACTTTTTGTTTGTTTGTTTTGTTTTTTTCAAGATAGGGTTTCTCCATGTAGTTTAGTGCCTGTCCTGGATCTCGCTCTGTAGACCAGGCTGGCCTTGAAATCACTGAGATCAGTCTGCCTCTGCCTCCCCAGTGCTGGGATTAAAGATGTGTGCCACCACCGCCCAGCTGTTAGGAGACTTTTAATGACTATTTTCATCTAATAGCTTGTTGGTCTGTTGTGTCTAAGAATGTATCGACTTCTTTGGATTTTCCAGCTTTCTGAAGCACAAGTTTTGAAAGTATTCCCTGATCACCCTCTTGATTCCACTGGAATCTGATGAATCTCCCATTTTTACCTCTGGTTTTATTATTTTGTGTTCTCTCTCTCTCTCTCTCTCTCTCTCTCTCTCTCTCTCTCTCGGTTAATTTGGCTAGGGGTCTATCGACATTTACCAGTTCTTATAAAGATCCAATTCCAGCTCTAACTCTACACCTCTCTTTAATCTCCGCTGTATTAACTTCTGCCTTGGTCGTCTTCTTCCTGTGTGTTGCTTTGGTTTGGCTCACTCCTGTGTTTCTTGACGTGTATAGAATAAGGTTTTGTGTTGGAGCTCCATCTCAAAGAGACGGGGCTTTATTTTTCAATATAAGCACTTATATTATAAGCTTTCCTCTTATAAGTTCCTCAGCTATATCCCAAAACTTCCAGGAAGTTCTACTTTCATTTGATTGTAGGAATTTTTAAATTTCCTCTGTTTTTTTTTTTTTTCAGTGAGTCACTGGTCATTTATGGGTGTACTGTTCAGTTTCACAGTCATACCTGCAGTTTATATAAAATTCTTTTGCTATTGATTCCTAGTTTTTTTTTCCCACTATGATCTGCTCAAACACATAACAAAATTATCTTTGGCTGACTTGTGTACAATGTTACTTTTTAAAGTTTGTGTATTTTCAGAGCAAGGGGACCAGACAAGAATGAAAACAGGTGGCCCAGGTGATCCAGCATCTCAAAACGCCCCTGTTACAATCTCCTCAAAATTCTGCATCCAGAACAGCTTCAAGGATGCTGACTGAGATGATCCAGCCTCACAGAAATACTCCAGTCAGGACTTAACTATAATCCTAAATTTTCTCAGGGTCCCCCAAAGATAACAGCACCCACAAACAACAGGAAGCAGTCTAGAGAACTATGCCCACATTCCCAAAAGATGGGTTATAGTTATTTAATATCATTTAAGGGGGATTGGTTACAAGTTGTTATAATTGTCAGGAAAAAAAGCTAAACAAAGGAGATTAGATTCAGGGATCTCATTCTAAAAAGAGAAGGGGGATATAGAAATGATAAGATAAAAGGGTAGATTATTGAATCTACTTTAATTCAAAAACAACTACTAATATTAAATATTTCACATTGATATGGATTTGGGCTTATTGATACAAATTTAAAGTTAATTTTGTTATACTAGATGTATATTTCTACGCTTGTTTAAGGCACTGTGTTTTTGCAGATCATTTAAAAATATAATGTATATAAAAATACAGATTAGCCGGGCGGTGGTGGCGCACGCCTTTAATCCCAGCACTCGGGAGGCAGAGGCAGGCGGATCTCTGTGAGTTCGAGGCCAGCCTGGGCTACCAAGTGAGTCCCAGGAAAGGCGCAAAGCTACACAGAGAAACCCTGTCTCGAAAAACCAAAAAAAAAAAAAAAAAAATACAGATTAATAGTCATCTATAACAGTTAAACTTACAGTCATGCTAGGTATGTTTTCAAGGTTATACACAGATATATTTAGATAGAGAGATGGTCTCAAACACTTCAAAGACCTATAGAATATGGCATTTAATATGCTTATTAACCTAAAGCTTTTCATAACAGTGAGACATGTCTATTCCTGGCAGCACCAATCTACTTCAGAGAAGATGGTGGGCAATGAAGAAACTCTGCATGGAGTTTGTTTTCTTTATAACAAAAGCTAGCCATGTGGGCAAAGAAACTGCCCTTGCCCCAATTATTGACAATATACTGTCCAAACTGGACCAGCAGGATGCAAGAAAGGTGACTGCCAAACTCTGCCAAGACAAGGTAGGACAGTCCTTCAAAATTCCCTGCTTCTCAGAAAGGTCTGTCAGATACTCTAGGCCTGTAGGCCAAAGTAGATGCCCCAATGCTACAGAAGAACCTAGGGTGACTGTCCAGGTGGCCTGGTGTTCCTGTAATTAGGTAACATTTGATCCTTCTGGGGTCTTTGATGGAGTTAGGATAAATTTGATATAAAATATTAGACTCACAGAGATAAGATAGATAATAAAATATTTTCTCTAATTTTGTCAAATACAAATGGACTAGATATTATAACTATAATTCATACTTAACTGGGTTTTTTTGTACATAATCTTACTATATTAAAGTTAAAACCTTCCATTTTAATTAGACAAAGAGGGGGAAATGCTATGGAATAATCCTTTTGTACATTGTGAAGATTTGTCACTCAGATTGGTTTAATAAAAAGCTGACTGGCCAGTAGCCAGGCAGGAATTATAGGCAAGACAACCAGACTAGGAGAATGATTGGAACAAGGGTGGAATTAGAGAGACGCCAGCCAGCCACTGGGAAAGCAGGATGTGTAGAAAATGAGGTAACAAGCCATGAGCCATGTGGCAAAGCATAGATAAGAAATATGGATTAACTTAAATGTAAGGGTTAGCTAGGAACAAGCCTGAGCATTTACAATTTACATTGTCTCCAAGTCAATTATTTGGGAAGCAGCTAACAGTTATTTGGGAACAGGTGGTCAGGACAGGAAAACTCTGCCTACTCTTCTTATTTACTGAATCTTAACAATTTTGCTGCCTATTTTTTCTGGCTAGCTGGGTTGTTTGTTCTTTTCTTTCCCCCTTACTAACAGGAGGGGGTCTTCTGGTGTACCGTGTTGGACATAATGAATTTCCTTTGTTCAGTTCTTCCTTTTACATCTGCACAGGGTTTCTTCGAGTCTCTTCTGCAGAGCTGGCTCAGGGGTCATGAACTGCCTTTGTCTTGAACTGTTCTTGTTTCTCCATCAGTTAAAGATGCCTTTGCTGGAAACAGCAATCTTGGTTGGCAGTTATTGACTTTTGGGTTTTGAAATATATCCTTTCATGCTTTTCTGGCTTTTAGGTGGCTGGTGAGATATAATACTTTTTATAAGTTTAACTTTACTGAATTGTTTTTTTTTTTTACAATTTTTAATATTTGAAAAATAAATATTTTTGATATTTCAACTATAAAATGAAGATTCTTCTCTTCATGTCTATTTAGGGGTACCCATTCCTCCAGATTTGGGGTTTTCTGTCAAAATTTTATTGAATATTTTTTCTCTCCTGTGGTTGATCTAGGTTCCTTCTTCCTTCACATGTATTCTTAGGTCTGATCTCTGTGTGTAACCCAGAGGTCTCGGACATTGTGACTGTGGTATTTATTTTCTTTTTTTACTGGTGTCTGAGTGTGGAATTTCCTTAACCTTGCCCTCTATCCCTGACATTTTTTCTTCTGTTTGGCTGAGTCCATTGGTAATGCTTTCCACTGTGTTTTTATTGGCTTCATTGAGGTTTTCATTCTAAAACCTCTTCTTTTCCCACCCTAAAGACCTCACTTCCTGCTGACTCACCCCTCA
Source organism: Peromyscus leucopus (assembly GCF_004664715.2). Taxonomy (NCBI): domain Eukaryota; kingdom Metazoa; phylum Chordata; class Mammalia; order Rodentia; family Cricetidae; genus Peromyscus; species Peromyscus leucopus. The sequence goes on along the minus strand of NC_051071.1, from coordinate 86,159,941 downwards.
GTTGCTTTCTTTTCCACGTCCCGGACGGACTCGTCTGTTTGTGGCTCCCAAGGTCACCGATCATTTCTACAGGTCAGGTTTGGGAATCTCCGCCTGGCACATTAGCTACACCAGAATCTTCGGGTTCCGGAGCCGAGGAGAAGCCACGGTACCATTTCTTTTGTTCCCGTGTCACAACACGCACACCTGTTGGTTTGGACATCCTCTGGCTGCGCAGCCTATTCACGTGGGCTCACTCACCAGCATCCCGCAGCGAGGACAAAACCCATGTGGCCCGTGAGTCTCCTGCTTCCCTCCCACCAGCCGTGTGCATAGCCGTGTGCACCTGCCCGCCTCTTCTGCCTCATCCATCTTTTTCTTTATACACCCCAGGGATCCTACCTATCACACTCCATGAACTTCCAAAACCCTTCCTCTGTAAAACTCAGTGTTTTTATCCTCCTCCTCCTCCTCTCTCCTTCCCCGGAAGCAGTGGGAGCACCCAGTCTCACCCAGAACCATGTTTCATTGCATACTAATTCTTCTCCCAATAAGATAAAAAATTCACTTAATCTCCAGATTTTCCCAAACTACAGTTAGAAGGTAATCCCCTATCAATCCGTACTGTATGTATCAGTGTGTCTTTGGTCCTCTTTCTGCTGCTGTAACCGAACACCTGAAGTTGGGTAATTCACGAGGGACAGAGATTGACTTCTTACGGTCCTAGAGACTGGGAGTCCAGGATCAGGGTGTGGCATCTGGGGATGCTGCCACTTCAGCCTACAGTAGCGACCAAGGGCAAGCCACCAAGAAAAGTCCTTTGAGAACAAGACTTCTTTTACGATAACTACCCCCACCCCATGTCAATGGCACCCATCTACTCACGGGGGCTCTTATGAGGCCACACCTCTCAGCCCTGGTGTACGAGGGGTTGAGTTTCCACACATGAAGTGTGGGCAACACTTGAAACCACATCCTCCTGCAAACAAAAACTGCCTTTCAGAGTTGAAATACTCAGTTAAAAAACATAGCACGATATGGAGGGCAGGAAATCACTGCTGCTAAACTGGAGTGGATGGTCTATATTGGCTTTCTTAGTAATCATCTACATCAGTGGCAGAAGACCACACCTGGCTCACCTGATGTCCTGATTCAATCCCTAATACAGCCAGGGAAAAAGAAGCGATCCTTTTAAGTGGTTACATGCTGATCAAATCACAGTCAGGCTGTTAATATAACCAGTAAGTCGGTTTTGTTTCAAAAGTTAATGACATGTTTTAATTATTTTCCTAGAGGCACAAGCATCATGAGTCATCAAGAACTTGCGTGGCCACGCAGTTTACTTAAACCAAGGATACGGACCTAGAGGCGGGCCTGCAGAGCAAGCAGGATCTGTCATCTGAAGGAGAGCAGGAGTTTGGAGAAAGCCCTTCTACCAGCCTGGAGCAGAGGTGGACAGGAAGTGTGTGGGTTCTCAGAGAAAGGCGATGGCAATACAAAGTTCAAGAGTGCCAGTAGGCTTCCCTGGATCTTTCCAGGGTTTCTGTTGCATTAGCAACACCCTGGACCGGATCACTCTGTTATGAGAGCCTCCCTACTGAACTGTCCAGGTCTGTTCTCACCACCAGCTGTCAGCTACTGTGCTGACACGGAACACTGCCACATGTCCCCAGAAGAGACTCACTGAGAGCTAAAACTACCTGGCTGATGAGCAGACCCTTCAGAGCACACTCACCCACCTGGCTAATGGACACACACCCCTCGGACCACATTCACCTACCTGGCTAAGAATCACACCCCTCAGAGCACACTCACCTACCTGGCTAATGATCACACCCCTCAGAGCACACTCACCTACCTGGCTAATGGACACACCCCTCAGAGCACACTCACCTACCTGGCTAATGGACACACCCCTCGGACCACATTCACCCACCTGGCTAATGGACACACCCCTCAGAGCACACTCACCCACCTGGCTAATGATCACACCCCTCAGAGCACACTCACCTACCTGGCTAAGGATCACACCCCTTGGAGCACACTCACCTACCTGGCTAATGGACACACCCCTGGGGCACACCTGGATGTCGAAATGGCTGAGCCAAGTGCAGTGAAGGAAACTTTTCAGGCCTCTCCCAGTTTCAAAAGCATATATCTTTTGAGGCATCACAGAGCAAGGGGTCAGAAATGAGCCTGAACCAAGGCCAAGCAGTTCCACTCTTTAAGAAAATTATGGATTCACTTTAACAAAATCATATGTTTCTAGGAAAAAGCTAGCTACAAAAAAAAAAAAGTTTACTATACAGATGTTTTTCATTGTGAAAATTCAGAAACGAATTAATTGCCCCCCCAATGGGTAGAAGATATTTAAGGATAGGAGACATTGCTTCTAACTATCACTGCATGAAATGAGAATAGCAAGGTACAGGATATGATCCCGTTTCTGCAGCACACACATGCACACACACAATGCACAGAAGCGAGGGTCTAAGAATACACAGCACTCCAACAAACAGATGTGCTGGAAAGTCACGGCTTCCTCCCACAACTCAGAAACTTCCACACAGCGAGGGTTTTTAACCCTCCAGATCTACAAACTCCAGTCTCTACAACATGCTCTCATTTTGGTTTATTACACTAGAAGAAGACTCCAAAGTGTACGTTGTACAGGAGCATCCATGTACTTTTTACAGAGCAATCCCCTGAGATTAAACCCGCAGACCACCTACTGTTCCGGTTTTCAGAACAAAGTCTCTCATAAACGGTGTCATACAATCTATCTTTCTGATTTTGAGGACCATCCCCTCATGACACAGCACAGGTGAGAACAAGGCATGGGTTCACCATGCTATCACAATGCCTGGGCTCATATTATTTCTCTGCCCCTCAGGTTCCTCACGTACAAAACAGTTACAAGCATAACCATGGTGCAGGGCCACTGTGAGAATGTATTAGTATGTGTTGGAGGTGGTGCTTAGCACGCAGTGCATGCTCAATAAATCGCTGCTATTATTTCTGTTGGTGTAGATTAAAAAGTAATTACTGAGAAAGACACATGGGAATTCAGCATCATTATTACAAACCATTGAACTAACGCACACACACATATGCATTTATATATATCACATACATATGCACACGTATGCGCGCGCGCGTGCGCACACACACACACACACACACACACACACACACACACACATGGTGTGACACAGATCTGATGAGATTTTTAAAGCAAAGATATATCTGTGAACTAGGTCACAGAAACGATTGGGAACAAGGACTATTAAAATCACAATCATGCTCTCAATAAGATAGCATATCTTTGTTCCATCAGATTAAACTAAACCAAACAGGAAAACATTGCTTTGAAATAATTGATCCTACTATGGTTATGGTACTGTGACAGATTTTTCCATTTTCAACCACAGCTCCAGGTTTACCTCCCAAAGTCTTTATTTTCTCAAAGACTAGATGACTGCTGCCTGGGGAGGCCTCCGATGCACGTCAAAGGGCAAAGCTTTCCACTGCTTTCACCTGCTCCTTTCACTGCTCCTTTTTGTCTCTCAAAGGCAGGCCACAGCAACCAGACTTTTTCTTCTCTTAGGTAGGTCACAGAAACTAAAAGTATACTCTAATTTTCCTTCAGCTTCCTGTCTTAGGGCTGGCTGTAAGGAAATACTCTACTCCATCTTGCCTGGAAGGGAACCAGTAGACCCCCATTTGAGGAAAGCCCTAGCGTATCCCGGGAGAGAGGAGCATTGTCCGCATCCCAGGAGGGAGGAGCACTGTCCGCATCCCAGGAGGGGGGAGCACTGTCCACATCCCAGGAGGGAGGAGCACTGTCCACATCCCAGGAGGGGGGAGCACTGTCCGCATCCCAGGAGGGAGGAGCACTGTCCACATCCCAGGAGGGAGGAGCACTGTCCACATCCCAGGAGGGAGGAGCACTGTCCACATCCCAGGAGGGAGGAGCACTGTCCGCATCCCAGGAGGGGGGAGCACTGTCCGCATCCCAGGAGGGAGGAGCACTGTCCACATCCCAGGAGGAAGGAGCGCTGTGTGAATCCCAGGAGGGGGGAGCACTGTCCACATCCCAGGAGGAAGGAGCACTGTGTGAATCCCAGGAGGGGGGAGTACTGTCCACATCTCAGGAGGGGGGAGTACTGTCCACATCCCAGGAGGAAGGAGCACTGTCTACATCTCAGGAGGGGGGAGCACTGTCCACATCCCATGAGGGAGGAGCACTGTCCACATCTCAGGAGGGGGGAGCACTGTCCACATCTCAGGAGGAAGGAGCACTGTCTACATCTCAGGAGGGGGGAGCACTGTCCACATCTCAGGAGGGGGGAGCACTGTCCACATCCCATGAGGGAGGAGCACTGTCCACATCTCAGGAGGGGGGAGCACTGTCCACATCCCATGAAGGAGGAGCACTGTCTACATCCCAGGAGGGAGGAGCACTGTCCACATCTCAGGAGGGGGGAGCACTGTCCACATCTCAGGAGGGGGGAGCACTGTCCACATCCCATGAGGGAGGAGCACTGTCTGCATCCCATGAGGGAGGAGCACTGTCTGCATCCCATGAAGGAGGAGCACTGTCTACATCCCAGGAAGGAGGAGCACTGTCCACATCTCAGGAGGGGGGAGCACTGTCCGCATCCCAGGAGGGAGGTGACGACAACTCACAGGGACAGACTCTAACAGCGGGACACGCAGACCTCACCCTCTGTACATCTTCAACTACTCTGTCAGAAGTCCAGTAAGACACTTTACAATAAACCAGCAGTGCGAGCACCTCCTCAGGGTCTGTGGGCTGCTCTGAACTGATCCCAACGAGAGGGTTGACGGGAACTCATCCATGTCTGGTTACTACGTGTCTAGAGTTCCGAAGGCCGCGATCTGTGATCGTGTCTGCAATGGGAGCCCACTGTGCCTCAGCCCATTGGCACCTCTGCTGTCTCCAGGCAGACAGTGTCAAAGCAGACACCCAGTGGGTGATCGCTATGTAACCGCTTACCTGATGGTGAGGAGAGCACACACACGCACACGCGCACACACACACACACACACACACACACACGGCTCACAGGACTGATCCATGTTGTGAGGGTAGGTTAGGAGAGACTGAGTTGAATATGAGTCTCCCTTTATAGCCTCAGAATGGGTATCTCCTAATGCAAACAAGCAAAGTCGGACCGCCTTGACTCCATGACTAGACCAGGGCTGTTAGAATGGTGGGCTGTGACCTGTCAGGGAGAAACGCCCATCATTTCTTGTTGAGTACCAAAGAACAGCATCAAGCAGAAAGGAATCAGAGGCTCTCATACAAAATAACAGCATGCAAACCTTCAGAGCATGTTTGTGTCTATGCCCCTCGGCTGTGGTGTGGTGAAAAGGTGTCGGTGAAGACTGTCAGTCGGCAACACTTCCCACGGTAACCTGGAGGAAACCGAACATTTCCTTCACCTTCATAAACGTTATCATCTAAACTACCGAGGCATAGAGTGCAGGGGAAGATAGAATTCGCTGAAATCCCATGGTCATAAACACTTTAAAATAGCACAACTACAAAATGGTAAAGTGTTGTGGAGTTAGTTTTAGGCAGTAATTTTAGACTCGGTTAAAGAAAGAAATTCTGGAGGCTGGGAGATGGCTCAGGCAACAAGCCCCTGCTGAGCGAGCACAAGGGTCTCATTTGGATCCCAGCACCCACGTTAAAGCCAAGCCCAGTGGCACTCTGTAGAGTGGGGGCGGCACGGGGCGGGGCAGGGCAGGGGGGGAGGGGAGAGGGGGAAGGGGGGAGGGAGCCATCAATGAGCCCCAGGCTCTGTGAGAGATCCTATCTCAAAAAATAACTGGAGAACAGATCAATTTAGACACCTGATGCTGATCTCTGGCCTGTGCATGCATACACACACACACACACACACACACACACACACACACACAGGAACATATACATGCACCATATGCACACACATATATACATTCCCCACACACACACACAACAACAACAACAGTCATCAAAGAAAATGATAACAATTACTTCTTTTTTCCTGGCATTTGAAGAACACACAATATGTGATTTTCATTATGAGGGACTCGACACCACAAAGTCTAGGAGCCTGGGCTGTTTCTGCAACCTCCACCAGCCAGCCTGTCAGACTTGGTTCTCTCACTGCACATGGTCGAAGAGTGAAATAAAGATTGCCTGCAGATTGGCCTTCTTCTCCCGGGGCCCCAAACCCACAAAAAGCCAAACATGATGTGTGGACGCGCCACGGTAACCTGGAAGCACGTGCCTGTGCTGGGCAGCAAGAGGGACTTGTCCTCACCCATCATACCTTGAAGAGAGTCCAGACAGGGCTTTCTTGAGGATCTCGGGGGTCCTGTCTGAGGCCGGTGGGATCTCGGGAACATCAGAATCTCCCCTGGCATCGAGATCTCCATACCTGTCATCAATATCTGTTTCCTAAAATTAAAAAGAAGAACTGTTTACAAAGTATTCGTATATATGTTTATTTTGAGATGGGGCCTCGGAGAGGGCCCCAGGGCTGGCCTGGAGTTCACTGTGTCGCCCCTGTGGTCCTCAAACTCTGACTTTCCTGCCTTGGCTTACCAATGTTGGGATTTAGGTGTGTGTTAGCGCTCCTGGGGCAAAGTGTGTTTTTAAACAGCACGTGCTTGTCACTGCATTCTCTCGTTGTTTGGTGTGCCAAAGCTTAGTTACCTAATCTAAGACAAAGACACTACTATCAGCCTACACTGAGTGCCCAAGCACTGCCATGGTTTCTTGCTAAGGAAGCTTTATTGTCTTTGGTAAAATTCCAAAATAAAGGATTACCTTAAACAAAAGACATAAGAACAGCTCAGATGATTTCTTCTTAAGTCAGATGCTTACTGACAGGACCAAATATTTACTGTTTGCTTCTCGACTGGGAGAACAGGGCTGCTTCTGTAGATTCTAATCAGCACTTCAGTCTGCTTGTATTTAACTAAGATCCCAGCGTCGACAGGAAGAAGGCTCTCTTGCTTGGGTGTGGCAATATGGATTTTAACATCCATCATTTTTATTAGCTCCCAGTAAAGCAGGTCAAATGGACGCTGTATTTTTCCAGCAGATGAACGTGATCAAAAGTGTTATTTTAGTTATCAGACTTAAGTCATTTGATATGGAAGAGGGCACATACACAAGCACTGTGTTTGTGCGGTGGGCCCTGGGGGCTCTGGGTCTCTGTGACAAAGGCCACCCTAGAACTTTCAGGACAGGGCAGCCAAGGCATTTGTAAGAACAGACACGGCATCTGCTGTTCCATTTTGACATATCCTTCCCTCCTCTACACCCCTTCCTCCTAGCCCTGCATGCTCCTGCAACCAACAACCTTCTTGATTTCCAGATGTGAGAAGGAGAGGGAGCTGAGTTCAGGGGAAAGGCACATTCCCAGCGGACAAGGACGGGCATGGGGCAGAGGGTTTGGAAACAACCCAAACTCAGCCTTGGCCAGCTCCAAAGCTTCAGCAAATTTTATCGCCATTTTAACTGCACCAACATCCAAAGAGGAAGCAGTGAGCAGGACGCCGAGGATACAGTAGAGTCCAACAAGCAGCAGGCTATCAGGGTTAAATCAAGTCTTCCAGTCCCTCAGGCGGCTTTCCATAGGAAACGTTAGCATTTAGGCAGAATGTTCAGACTTCATACAGTGAGAATCAAACTTCAGACTACTACACACAGCTTTGTTATAAAATTACATGTGTCACTATCCAAAAATGACAAGTGAGACAGATGTGATCCCCAAACAGCTTCAACAGAGAAGTGCCGACTGGTCACAAGCAGACTGACATCGACTCAAGAGCCTCCGGCCACAGGTGGCCAGGGGGCCAGGTCACCCGACTCGGCGGCGGGCTGTGGGGCAAAGCACTGGTTTTTCCTGACACTTTTCTGACCCCAGTGACCCGGAGAGGTTGGGGGAAGAAATGCGGACGGGGACAAAGGAAGTGACTCCCCAAGGAACCACAAAGGCGCAAAAAGAGCACAAGAGCAGGGGTCAGGAGCTTCCAGGAGCCATCCTACCTCGACCCAAATGATCAGTGTAACACAGGCCAACCCCTGAGCCCAAGGGAATGAAGGCTTCAGTTTCTACTTGCAAATAAAACCATTGGGTTGGAATTCAGGTCATTTTCTTCAAATCAGTGACATTTTTGCAAACCGCATCCAAGTACAGTTGACAGTGACAGAATTGTGCTCAGACTTCACCTCCTGTGCTGGCTAGTTTTAACTGTCACTTGAGGCAACCTGGAGTAACCCGGGAAGACAATGCAAAAGAGGAATTATCTAGATCAGACTGGCCTGTGGTATGTCAGTGGGGGCCTATCTCGACTGCTGGTTGGTATGGAGACCCCAGACCACTGCAGGCAATATCCATTCCCTGGGTAGGTCCTTGCGGTGGTCTGAACGAGAATGCCCCCCATAGGCTCATATGTATACATCCTTGGTCCCCGTTGGTGGAACTGTTTGGGAAGGATTGGAAGGTGTGGACTTGTTGGAGGAGGTGTGTCACTGGAGGTGGGCTTTGAGGTTGCACAAGCCCATGCCAGGCTCAGCCTCTCTCTCTTCTCTGCCTGCTGCCCGATGATCAGGATGTAAAGTTTTCAGCTACTGCTCCAGCGCCATGTCAGCCTGTCACCATGCTCCCCACCATTATGTTCATGAACTAACCCTCTGAAACTGGAAGCCAACCCCAATTAAGTGTTTCCTTTAAAAAGTTGCTTTGGTCATGGTTTTTCATCATGGCGATAGAACAGTAACTAAGGCAGCCCTGAACGGTCTACGAGTAAAGAAAGGGAGCCAGCCAGCAGGCAGACAGCAGGGGTGCACTTATTTCTCTCTGCTCTTGACTGTGGATGTGGTGTAGCTAGCAGTCCAGGACTCCGACCTCTGTGACTTCCCTGCAGTGACGGACTAGAGGATTCCAAACTAAAATAAACTTTCTCTTAGCAACATCGCTTGTTGTCAGAATATTTCTTTACAGCAACAAAAATGAAACTGGAGTACTGCTCTGTCCCACCTCCATGCTGCCATGCTCTGGAACACTGCCCTGCCCCCCCCTCCATGCTGCCATGCTCTGGAACATTTCCCTGCCCCCGCTCCATGCTGCCATGCTCTGGAACACTGCCCTCCCTCCATGCTGCCATGCTCTGGAACATTTCCCTGCCCTCCCTTCATGCCGCCATGCTCTAGAACATTGCCCGCCTTCCCTCCATGCTGCCATGCTCTAGAACACTGCTCTGTCCCCCTCCATGCTGCCATGCTCTGGAACACTGCCTTCCCTCCATGCTGCCATGCTCTAGAACACTGCCCTCCCTCCATGTTGCCATGCTCTGGAACACTGCCCTCCCCCCATGCTGCCATGCTCTGGAACATTGCCCGCCTTCCCTCCATGCTGCCATGCTCTAGAACATTTCCCTGCCCTCTCTCCATGCTGCCATGCTCTGGAACACTGCCCTCCCTCCATGCTGCCATGCTCTGGAACACTGGCCTGCCTCCCTCCATGCTGCCATGCTCTCAGTTACGTTTCTAAAGTTCTAGGTTTTATCTTTCTTCCTTTAGAGAAACACAATTTAAAATGTAAGATTTAATTTCATCCTAAATAAGGAATAAAAAGTAATTCCCAAACCCAGCATATTAGACCAACAGTACTCAAGCATCAGAACTGAATCCTGGCATGGATCCTCCGCTACAAAGACAGTGAACTTGAAAGGACACCAGGTGAATGGACAAAGGATCACCTCAGACGACCAAGCAGCCACCCAGCACTAAAGCGTGCTGTGGAGATTCAAACCGTTTTGAAAAGCAACGTGACAGCTGCTTTTTGCCAAGCCCATAGTTCAGAGATGGTTCTCAAATGTCTTTCCATCTTGGGCCCCTAATTCCAAAGCCTACACAGCTTTCCTCTCATCTCTCTGTACACCGGGGACCTGCACCCAGTCTGCAGGTCCACGTATGTCTCCATGACAACCACCAAGTATGCAACAGAAGCGACTGGCCTGCCTCCTCTGCCAAGCCTGCTGCCTCCTTCCCTGTTTGCTGCTTGGTGGAGAAGCCGCAGGCAAACCAGTGAACTGATGGGTCCAGTCGGGAACTCAGCATCTGGACGGCAAGGTGGCTTGCCAAGCAAGCCTGATGACCTGAGTTCAGCCCCCAGAACCAACAGTGGAAGGAGGGAACAGAGTGCTGAAAAGTTTGTCTTCTGTTCGCAACACACATGATAGGGCATGTGCACACACATGTGCAGGCACACACAAATAATAAAAGTAAACTACATAAAAAAAAAAATCTGAGCAGCCAGGCAGTGGTGGCGCACGCCTTTAATCCCAGCACTCAGGAGGCAGAAGCAGGCGGATCTCTGTGAGTTCAAGGCCAACTTGGTCTACAGAGTGAGATCCAGGACAGCCAAGGCTACAGAGAGAAACCCTGTCTGGAAAAACAAAACAAAACCGGGCATCAGTTTGGGGGGGGGCATTTTCTTTTGTCCACATATTCAGCACCAAGCCTATCTTTCGGCTTCCCTCCATCACCGTCAACCTTCCTGGGCATCCCCCTCTTCCCTGTGCCTCAGCCTCCTCTCGCCCCCTTGAACCTGCTGCACACACTGCAGCCAGGACAATTTACAAAGCCACGTGTCCAATCCTACTGCTCCCCGCCAAAACCACCAGGATGAAGCCAGATCATTTAGTGTGGCTTTGGCTGTTTCTACAAAGCGACCCTTATCCTGCAGGCCTCCTTCCTGGGCGCCACTTTTTACAGTGTCCTCCCTCTCTCCTGCATGTGGATGCTCATTCTCTGTACGAAGTGTGAAGTCACACCCTCTCCTGCCCGTTGTTTCTAAGCTCCCTGACCATTCCTCAGGCCCGGCTCCTGCAGGGCCATGGTCCGACCTCACCATCAAGACCACATCATTAGACTCTCATCTTCTCTGACTCCCAGCTCTAGGTTAGCTACTCTTGAACTGTGCTTCCAGAACTCTCTTTACTACAGTGACCTGTCTGCTAGCCTGTATTTGTTACTAGTACACCCTTTGTGGAGAGAAGATGTTGACTGACTACAGGCTACTACAGCTCCCGATTCCAAGGAGTTGGCGCTGAGCAAGGGCAGGCTGAAGGAACCGAGTCTGCTGGCTCTGCTGCAATTTCACACTAAAATAAATTCTCACCTGCTCTCGCTACAGGTGATCTTCGGTAAATCGCCCGGCTCGGGACCTATGTCAGGGGGAAGGAGGACTTCTGAGTAGGGGCACTACTCTCATCCAACTACAAAGCCCACATAAAAACTGTCTGAGAGCTGAGTGAATTTCCCTGATCACCTGCAAGTCTGGCTCCTACAGTGAAACTAATTCTAGAACATGGAGCAAGATGCTTCCAAGATATTGATTCATTTATGTGTACGATCACCAAAGGAAATAATCGTTTCCATTTCATAAGTGAGAAAATCTAGGCTGAGATGCTAAGCAAAGCAGTCATGTACCCAGCTCTCGGTATGCTCCCAAATCAATCTGTGCACTAACACTAAGCCTGGAGGCAGCCTAACAGGCATACCTAAAATAGAAGAGCCATGCCGGGCAGTGGTGGTGCACGCCTTTAATCTCAGCACTCAAGAGGCAGAGCCAGGCGGGTCTCTGTGAGTTCGAGGCTAGCCTGGTCTACAGAGAGAGATCCATGACAGACACCAAAACTACACAGAGAAACCCTGTCTCGAAAAACAAAAACAAAAAGAAGAAGAAAAAGAGCCAAGGCAACTTTGAAAGAACAGAGCTAAAGGTCGTCCGGTGCTGGTTGTCGAAGTTCTTAGGAAGTCACTGTCATCAAGAGCATGTGGCACTGGAACAAAAGAGAATCACCACGGGCACAGGAGTCACCTTGCACATACATACTCAACTGTCTCAACAGCACTGTAAAGACAATGCAGGAGGTTGGGCTGCAATAACCACAAAACAGACCTCACAACACAGACAGAACCTAAGTAATGACGGGTCAAAGAATTCCTAAATTCCATAAAATCTCTAATCCTGGATTAGGTCCCAAAGACTTTTCTTAAATATGGCAACAAAAGCATGATCCATAGAAGAAAAAAGAAAACAAAATTTACTAAATGATTTTTGAAAGATGCTGCTAAGAGAATCAGAAGACGAGACAAAAACTAGGAGAGGGTACCTGTCAATCACACAGCTGGCGATGGCCTGACAGCTAGGACACATAAAAGACTCTCAGAGTTCAGTAAGAACAGTCAACAAGCACAAACCAGGAACAAATATTTCAGCAGACACTCTCTGCCAACAGTAACACACAGATGGCAGAGAAGCGCAAGGGGAGACGCTCAGCACCATCACTCACTAGGAGATGACAGTCACAGCCCGCAGTGACAGGAATGAGGCGCACCAACCGAGTCCCAGCGGGCGGAGGTGGGAGCACTGAGAGGCTAAGGCCAGTCTGGGCGACACAGAGACCCAAACGCACGCACACACGCACGCACGCACGCACGCACGCACACAAGTATATACACACTCACACACACATGCACACACACAAGTATACACACATGCATGTGCACGCGTGTGCGCATACACACACACACATGCAAACAAATATACACACACTCATACACACACACAAGTACACACACACACACACACTCGCGCGCGCACACGCACACACGCACACACGCATACACCACACTAGGTGCTGGAAACTGTGAAGTTCTGCCCCTGCATGCTGCTGGTGGGAATGTAAAAGAGGGTAACCGCTTCCAAAAACAACTTGCCAGTTTCTTGGAAAATGAAATGTATATTCTCCAGATGACCCTGCCATTTTATTCCTAGGCCCTTCCTCAAGACAGGTGCAAGGATATAGCCTACTGTACGTGGCCATCTGCATACACAGACTCATAGCAGCCGTATTTGTAGTAGTGCCACACAAGAGACAACCCCAAAGGCCCAGGTGAAACGGGCAGACTGTGTTTTCCATGCAGTGAAGTGCTCACTCTCCCTGTGAACTAGCGCTACACGGGATGTATGGGTGGAGCTTTAAAATAATCACACTAAATCAAAAGACCTGATACCCAGGTGTGGTGACATGCCTATAATCCTGGCTGTGGGGAGGTGGAGGCAGGGGGACCAGGGCTTCAAGGTCACAAAGCCAACTAGAGGCCAGCCTGAGTGACATTAGTTCCTCTCTAAAAAATTAAAAAATAGAGGGCCAGTTGAAATATGTATGTATATGTATATGTATGTGTATGTGTGTGTGTGTATGTGTATGTGTATGTGTATGTGTATGTGTATGTGTATGTGTATATGTATATGTATATATATAGCACTCCATTTGTGTAAAACCCCAGGAACTATATATAAACCTAACTTAGAGTGTTAGAAAGCACTGGGCACCGGGGATAGTGCGAGAACCACAAACAGGACAGAAGACAATGCTCACTATTTTAATTGTGGCGATGGCTACACAGGAAAAAATACATCAGAACTCCTCAGACTGTAGCTGCTCTGGATTGCTTGTCTCCCCCTCCCTCCTCCAGGTCATACCCTGCTGCTAACCTCCAATGTGAAAATACTGAGGTCACAGGGTGGAGACTGGAACCAGTTCATGACTGGAACTAATGCCCTCTCTCTACCACGTAGACAGCCAGTGCCTCCTGAAAATCTGAAGACAGCATCCTCACCCAGGACCACAGCAGCCACAGCGCCCATGTTGACCTCCAGCCTCCAGAACTGTGAGAAACAAATCCTGTTATTTAAGCTGGCCGGCCTGTGGCATTCTGTTACAGCAACTTGAACTAACAACACGGCATTCGAAATGTGTTCAACTTAGTGAGCATCACTGGAGAGTCTGAAAGGAACGGTCCAGACAGGGCTAAGGTTCTCCCCCACAGTGACCACTGAGAAGATCGGAACGAGGGCAGGACCAGGTAGTGAAGGATATGGTCCATTCAACATGGAGTCCCAAAGAGATGCCCCTGAGCCCACAGAGCTAAGCATGGTTTAGAGTTACACACAGATTAATCTCTCAGCCATCTGCGTCCTAAAGCCTGTGAACACATTATGTTACAGCGCAAGGGAGAAACACAGTGATGAAATTTGCCAAGGAACCAACCTTGAGATGGAGAGGTTATCCTGGACTATCCAGGTGGGTGACATACAATCCCAAGGGGAGAGAAGAAAAAGGAGGTATGAGAGCAGAAGTTAGTACAACGGGTTTTGAAAATGGAGGAAGGAGCCACAAGCCACTGTATGCAGGAAGACTGAGGAGGAGAAGGGGCCAGGAAACAGGACTTCCCTTCAGAAGCAGCCCGCGGACAGACACCCTGAGTTCAGTCCGTGAGGCTCATTTCAGGGAGAGGATTACAAAACCGCGAGACAGTGAGCTGCTGTTGTTTCAAGGCACAGTTTGTGGCGGCAGACACAGAAGTTATCAGAAACGAGACACCAAAAAGCGCCCGTAGTCCTATCTGCCAGAGAGAGAACCCCTCCAGCAACCTCCTCTCTGTCCAGTTTACCTGACTCAGTTCTCTGGCCTCTCCACCTGCCAGAGTTCCACCCACCAGGGCTTTGCTTGCACTTGAGGACTGGACATGCTGAGGGGCTGGTGATGGCCGTCTCTGTGACAGACGTGAGGAGGTCCAGCCTCCTGGGCGGCCACACCACTAATGCCATGGGCCGTATTCACATCCCACCCAATCTCAGGCCCTGTTCTAAGACGTCCCTGCAGTTCCAGCTCGCTGTAACCTTTCCCTGGAGACACGTCATTCTTAAAATTACACTATGTCTAATGGTGTCATTTATGTAAGTCTCAAGTCCCAAATTAGAACTAAGATCCCTTGAGGGGACAACGTAGAGAAACTCAGACAGCTGACTGGCTTCATTCAAATGCTAATATCCATTACGATAGCAAATGTGTGCTTTACCTGAGTTTTTATTAATGCTTCTCCAGAGACATCACCATTTTCTCATCACTACACTGTCAACAAACAAACAAACAAAAAAACCCAGTAAATCAACAAAGAATCAC
Source organism: Peromyscus leucopus (assembly GCF_004664715.2). Lineage (NCBI taxonomy): Eukaryota > Metazoa > Chordata > Mammalia > Rodentia > Cricetidae > Peromyscus > Peromyscus leucopus. Next base: position 86,144,893 of record NC_051071.1, on the reverse strand, counting down.
TAAACCTGCTCCTGGTACTCTCCCACTAGGATCCTGATTTGGGGGAGGGGGGGGCTCTGAACGAAGCACTGGGGACAATTAGGAGACTAGAATATGGATTTTTTTTAAATGGGTCTGTGTTGCCCAGACTTGTCCTGTACTCCTGGGCTTAGTGATCCTCCCATTTCAATCTCCCAACAACTAGTCGGAGGTATGCGTGTACGCCACTGTAACCAGCGACATGAGACGTGCTAATTTTTAAACTTGTAACAGTATCGTGACTATGCAGGAAGATGTCTTTAAGAGATTTAAGGCTTAGCTAGCCCGTTCATCCCAGTACTCGGGAGGCAGAGGCAAGAGGATCAGAGTTCAGGGTCATCCTTGCCACATAGCAAGTTCAAGGCCAGCCTGGGCTACTCAAGTCAGTGTCAGAAAGAAAGAAAAGATAGATGTGTGGTTCTGCTCACAGTGAGTGTCCAGCATATCTGTAACTCAGTTTCAAGCCATTCACCAATAAATATTTGCAAGCCCACATCACAGGGCAAAACAAACTTAGCAGACTATTTATAATTACTTAAAACTAAGGGCTAGATATTGACGATGAAAATTATGTGTAGATCTGGAGGAAGGTTTAAAACTAAACAATGCACTGTTTCAGGATGCAAACATATGTGGTGAATCCATCAGGAGAAAGAATAAGAAAAGTCACCCATGTAAAGGCTGGAAGGTGCCAGGCATCAATCCTGCATTTATTAAATGTAGTGCAAACAGTAGTGTGTGCAGAATTCCAGCGAGTGCCACATGCACTGGATCCACATGCACTGGATCCACATGCACTGGACTCCACATGTGCTGGACTCTACATGCACTGGACTCTACGCACACTGGATCCACATGCACTGGACCCCCATGAACTGGATCTACATGTGCTGGATCTACATGCACTGGATCCACATGCACTGGACCCCACATGCGCTGGACTCGCATGCACTGGACTCCACATTAGCTGGATCCACATGCGCTGGACTCACATGCACTGGACCCCACATGCACTGGACCCCACACACACTGAACTCCACAAGCACACCATCCCATACAGCTGCTAAAAGGCTCTACCTGCCAGTAAGTAGGTCAAAGAAAATATCTTATTTCCTCATCTGGATTTCTACATATTGAGATGAAATGCTAATTCCAAGATGAGCTTAATAAATATTTACTGCCCACAGCACCTCCATGTATTTGAAACGACCTACTTGGACCAGGAAAATGGCATGGCAGTGAGCCCTAATCTTAATGCCAACGGGTTCGGTGCCCTGTGGGCCAGGTGATGATGGAGTGAGATGAGCTTCAGTACCCCACACTGAGCGTGAGTCAGCCAACCAGGAGTCCTAACACACAAAAGGACAGCCACCACAGCCAGGAAGCAGCCTTCAGGTTCACAAAACATTTAAGATAGATTGGACTCTTCCATTCAGTGCATTTCAATGTTGTATTTTAAACAAAATTTAAAATTTTGGTAGTTCTGACAAACTCTTAAGCAGACATAACAATTACTAGAAGAATAAATCTGAGTCCCCTGTGGGTAAAAAATATATATATATTTTATATAGATCGAGACAACTAATGCCAGCACCCTTCAGGAATGACCCAAATGAACTGGTCCTCTGGGAGTTCAGGACACAGCACGGTGAGATCTGACCATAGGAGAGCAGAGCACACCAGTGCTGCAGCACAAGTCCATGCGCTGGCTGGTCTGAGATGCAGGGCTGCCCTGTCACCACCCCATGCCTCTCCACTAAGGGACGTGCCATTTAAAATCGCCCGTCTCGTGAAGGACTCCCAGCGATTTGCCTACCTGGGACTTTCTTCCACAGACAACCAGCAACCTTTGGTCATGTCTGTGTCAGCCAAGAAGGTGGCATCTCACCTGAGCCTTGCTTAGAGAGGCACGTAACCATCATTTTCCCACGGCACAAAACCAAATTAAGTCTCAGAGAGCTGGTAAAGATCCTGAATGGCCTGTTTCAACGCACTGAATTAAAATATTTTTAAGCAGAATTCTCAAACACAGAATAGTTGAGGGAAAACAGACACAGCCGACCCATGTATTTAGCTGAGTCGTCCGTCTATGACTATGTTTGTCTGTCTGACAAGAGTGCAGCTATGTCAATACATAAACACAGAGTAATGATCTCTGTTGTTGTCTATCAGTGTTTACAAGATCATTTCCTAGGACCACTCTAAACTGCCCCACCTCCTTCTGGCCAGGACGATCATCTTCCAGTAAACTGCCAAAGTGACCAACACAAAGGGAAAGGGAAGTGTGGGACATGTGTCCTCCAGAAACACAGGGTGACACGGTGCTAATGAGGACCCAGGAACACTTCACAAGGATGCCCCATAAATGTCACCACGATGGGACAGGAAGGGGCGGCGCTACTTGCACTGTTACGGTAAAGCAGGATTCTTGTCAAGAGAACCAATGGTTGTGGACCATAGTTAGCACTCCAAGAGCCAAGAGCATCGTCAATTAGTGAGGAGAGGCGGTCATGGAAAGGAAGGAAGCAAAGAGGCACTCGGTCTGGCCCACATGCCAGCCGGCTTCACCTAGAGAAGCACACTTGGCAAGAACCAATGGGAACAAGTCCGAGCCGCTGGAGACCAGCCCCTATGAATTCACAACACAGCAGGTAGACAAAAATAAAAGACCTGTAAAGTGTGAAAAAAATTAACTAAGTAAACAAAATGTCCCACCTTTCCCTGGTACAGTTATGACATGCACAAATATTGGTTGCTTGCATCAGAAAGTGTACTCTAGTGGAATAGATAATTTGTTATAGATAGCTGATAATATTTTGTGGGAAATTTCTCAAAATGATAAGATGAATTACTAAAAGTCAAGACCCAACACGTAAAACTTCATGCAGTAACACCAGGCTGCTCTTTAGAAATCCCAAATATTAAAAAAAAAAAAGACTTTTAAATGGCCAAGGACCAATCCTTACCTCCCCACAGCTTTCTGTCCACACATCCACAACTTTAGAACTGACTGTAGTGGCCTAGCTTATTCCTGAACACACTTGCTCAGGAAGGCCCTGATCCTCGGAGGACCTAGAGGGAGCGTTTCAATGACACATCGGCTGACAATCGGAAGTGCTGATGGGCAGAACATTCGGTTGAAAGATGCTGATCTTCCTCAATACCCTCCTGGCCGTCTCCACAACTCCACACATCTGTATTGCAGTTACCCATCATAAGCGAGTCTTCACATCGAGAGGCATCCCAGTTCTGTCACACCTGCTCTCCCGCTGCGGGGCACCAACTGCTTTTCCCCTCAGCTGTTACTCTGCACACACTGTAAGGAGCAAGTGAAAAAGCCCAGGACAGCCTCGGAACTGAGCCCCCTCACAAACATCAAATGCTGAGACTTACTTAACAACCATGCGGATTTGGTGCTAACAATCTGCACACATCTGTTAACCGCTTCCTGGTCATTTAATGTCCCCAGTCTTAAAAGGGAAACCACCAGTGTGTTCGGCTAAGCTCGTTTGTTTCTTAGATTCATGAGTGCTCACTGGTTCTAAGTCCCTGATGGACGAAGAAAGTGGAGGGCCCAAGGCAAACACCTGGATCTTTGCTCTTCTGCTTTTCAAAATGGTTCTGGACTCTATGTCTGCTTTTTTCCCTCAATGAAGAAGCGTCCGTCCGTCTTTGCTTCCCTGGTATATATGTACACTGCCCTGTGCTCTCCACTCATTCCTGCCCAGTGCTTAGGCCTCCTCACCCATGTCAGCACCTCATCTCTCTCTGACCTCTTTCTAAGAACACATCTCCCTCCACCGAAAACAACATCTTCCCTTATCCTTTTGTAACGAAAAAAAAAAATTTCATACAATATAGTTTAATCACATTTCCCCTCCCTCCATCCCTCCCAGTTCTTCCCCACCTCCCTAACCACCCAACTTTATGTTCTTTCCCTCTCTCTCAAAACAAAAAACCAAAGTGAAACAAGAAATCCACAAAACTACCACTGAGTTCATTCATTCTGTGTTGGCCAACAACTCCTGGACCTGGGGCCTGCCCGGGGATACGGTTGATACACCCAGTGACACTCTACTGGAGAGAGCTGATCTTCTCTTGGCAAGTAGGTATCCGATGCTGATAGTTTCCTGGTTAGGGGTAGGAGCCTGTGTCTACTTCCCCCCTCTCCATGCTGGGACCCCATGCGGCCTGGACCTGTGCCGGCTCTGTGCATGTGGCCTCGGTCTCCAGTGACTTCACACGTGCATAAGTCCTGCGGTGAGCCATCCATCCCCTCCGGCTCTTACAGTCTCTCCACCCCTTCTTCTGCTCAGCTCCCTGAGTCTGGAGGGCTGGTCCTCCTATCTTACAGCCCTACACTGTCACCTCCTCTCGCTTCCCTAGCACAGAGCCTGGTTTCCACTAAGATCTTTGGCTAACCCCTGGGTGTGTCTCGGCTGTATTCTAGAGCGCTACTGGGGACACCTTCCATGTCCCTCCTCTTTTTTTTTTTTTTAAAGATTTATTATGTGTACAGTGTTCTGTCTGCACATATCCCTATAGGCCAGAAGAGGGCGTCAGATCTCATTAGAGATGGTTGTGAGCCACCATGTGGTTGCTGAAAATTGAACTCAGGACCTTTGGAAGAGCAGTCAGTGCTCTTAACCTCTGAGCCATCTCTCCAGCCCCCCAGTCCCTCCTCTTTTAGCCTTCAGGATCTTCACCTTTGCTACTCTTTACATCCCTAACTCTTTTCTAACACGGGCCCTCTTTCCTCAGTCTTACCGTGACTTATGTCATGGTCCCACCACCACCTTTTGACAGAACGTGCTTTCTCTCCACTGTAGGACACCATCTCCCCGAGACTGACCACTGGCCCATCAATTCCCCTAGACAGCTCTGCAACACCCTCCTTTTCGGGGTCCCCCCTTCCAGCACTTTCTAGACCATTGCTCTTGAGCGATGCATGTCTCTGCAGAAGTTTCCGGTGGCAAGAGAGGTGTGGTGGTACACACACACACACACACACACACACACACACACAACCCCAGCACCAGAGAGGCAAAGACAAGAGGATGGTGGGTTCCAGCTCAGCCTGGACTACACAGAAAGAGCTACTTCAAAGGAAACCAGTAACCAAAGCAACAACAAAGCTCAGTGCAGCAGCTTCCCAGAGTCCATGGGTAAAGAGGAACATCACAGGCTGCAAGGCTGGCCAGCGCTCAACCCCACCTTCTAAACAGGCCGAGTTTATGCCCTGGGATTTCCAAACTAACTTCTGGGTTCTGTCCCTAGAACGCTGAGTCAAGAAGCAGTTCTGTATGCCTTTTGCCTAGAACACCCTGCCCTAACCCCTGCACTAACCCCTGCCCTAACCCCTGCACTAACCCCTGCCCTAACCCCAGTCCTAACCCCAGTCCTAACCCCTGCCCTAACCCTGTCCTAACCCCAGTCCTAACCCCTGCCCTAACCCTAGTCCACATGACTGAATTCCCAGGCATCTTGACTTCCTACTTCAACCCTCTTTAAAGCTTCTACATTCTCCAAGTAGAGTTCATTCAGGCCCGAGATGCTTACAAGGTCTTCACAGCTGTCTACTGAATCTAACCCACACAAGGCTCCAGGGTAGGGCTGGGCGAGGGGGTCCTTGTTCTCTGTCGGGTACTGCTTGGCCATTTCAAGTCCTGGTACATTCTCCTTGAGGTAAAGGAGCACTTTTTTTCACACGTTAATTCTCTGGGACACGGAGCTTTCTCTGGGCAGAAGTCTCGGGGTCCTGAACAATGGAAATGTCAACTTAACAATACGATTATAAAGGCTACAAAATGGCAAAGCTCGGGAGTGCATTTTAACAGCAGGATAGAAAGCACCTCCTCCACTTCTTGCATTAATTTCAAAAGGTTTTTTTTTTTTTCCTTCTTCTTGACTGGCTCTTGAACAGAACAGCACTTAAAGAGTTTCGATGGACCAAATATTAACCAGCCTCCAACAGGCAACTGATTTAAAAATAGCCCTTGACCTGGAAATATAGGTGTGTTCAAATACACACCCCGATAAGAAAGGACAGACAGAGGATACAGCTCAAGGCCTTAGAGCCTAGCGAGTCAAGGGCTCCTTGAGACAGGGATCTGGAAGTACAGCGACATTTCCGCACAGTTTGAACACGCTCACCCTCGTCTAAGAACTCATGACAGAACCAGTTACGGATGGACACACTTCATCTCGGAAAGCCACATCCACCAAAATCTCTATCAACGACAGCTAACAACACAGCACTCATACAGAAACACACAGGCCAGCGGAGTAAACAAGTCACCGAGGGAGATGCCGAGGACTCTAATGAGTCCAAGGACGCCACAGACGCCATTCCTATCTTAAATACACTATGGTGTTTGAAATGTAAGAAAATAAATTCAAAAGCTATTTTATGCACTGTTTCCCGTTTTCGGGGACATGCTTTGTCTTAATAAGAGCTCGTTAGCTTTCTCCAGTTAAAGAAGTCAACTTGAGGAGGCTGGTATTTCCTTGATTCCAAAGGATACCAGTGCTAAAACAAAATCCCAACCTAATTAATTCTATTTTTGGTCTAGTTTCCAAGGCAGTTTTCACAAAGGCTGTTCTTAGCCCACTGCATCCAGTTTTCAACCTTCCAGAGCCGGGAAATGCATTTTGTCTATTTCCTTGGCACATGTACTTCCCAGACTTCCCAGACTCTCACTTCATCCTCATGCCCCTCAAGAACAGGAAAGCAGCTGCCAACTCATTGAGTCTGAAGTTCGGATCCTAAAATCACCTTCCTATTTATTGCTTCCGTGTTATCTAAGCACAGATTTGTAACTCAAGCTCCATCAAGTTCATTAACATAAGTTTTGAGAGGAACAATCAGGCTGCAAGGGTTGTCTCAGACGTAGATGGGAAAGTTGGGTTCCAGTACCAAAACGCAGTGAGCTTGACCTTGGGCCATCCCAAGACAACTTGAGTAATTTGTTTGTTTGTTTGTTTTTTGATACCAGGGCCAGCGTTGAGCTTACTACAGAGCTAAGAACGATTTCCCTGCCTCCACCTCTCCCTATCCCCTAGTGCTGGGACTACGGGCAAACACCACCACACCCGATCTTCCACAAAAGAATTCTAAGAATGATTTCAAAAGTTTTGAGTTTCTCAAGCAGAGTGGAATTCTGTAAACATAAGCTTTTATAATAAATGCATTCTCTGGCCCAATTTCCCAATCTACCTATTTCATACGGTGATAAAACTGCAGGGTTTTTTTTCCTCCAAAAGTTCTTACTGGCACCAGTTTAGGAAACACACCTAAACTCTTGACACTTTGTAGCCTTAACTATAATAATGATACTACCTCTGCATGCAAGGTTAATCTATTTTAAAGGTGAGGGGTACACAAAGTCTGGAATTAGCCTGTTCGCTTAAATGAAAACCAGGGGTGGGACGACTACTGCCCTGAGTGCCAGGCACTCACGCGCTCCCGGTGCACGACAGCCTCAGCCCTCCGGAATCTATCTGCCCGGAAAAAGAACAGAGAAACGAAAGCGCAGCTTGGAGCAGCTCCAGAGCCCGTCTGCGTCAGGCTCCAATGACAGCCCGGAGCCCAAGGTGCCCGTCTTAAGTTTACTCCCAACTTTGTCGCCCTACCAAGGAAAGGAGAGAGAGGTGGCGGCCACAAGACAGCCGGGGCGCCCGCGGTGACGGGTTCCATCCCGACCCCGGAGCGGGGAGGAGTGGAAGGGGGGGATCGGGGGAAGAAGTCCCGGGAGGCGGGGTGGGGGACGGACACGCAGGACCCCCGCGGCACGCCCGCTCCGGGGGGCGCGGCCCCGGCCCCGCCCCACTCACTCACTCACTTTGTCGCTGGTGCTCTCGGTTTCGTGTCGCCGCCGGCCGCCTCTCCCTCGCGGGGTGGCGGCGTCCCCGCTCCCCCGGGGCCGGGGCAGCCCCCGCGGTGCCGCAGCTCCAGCATGTCCCGCTCCCGCGTCGCTGGGCTGGCGTCGTCTAGCGCCCCGCCACCGCGGAGCCGCGCCGGGTCACCCCGAGAACGGCATCAACGAGCGAGCGCTCGAGGCCGCCGCCGGCAGGGGTGCGGGCGGCGCGGGCGGCGCGGGCGGGCGAGAGGCGCGGGCGGGCGGGCGGGCGGGGACGCGGCGCCGTTGCCAGGTGCGCGGCTCCACGCACTGGCCCCAGAGGGCGGAGGAGCAGCCCGGCCCTCCTCGCGCCTGGCGAACCGCGCCACCCTGGCCGGCCCGCCCGCTCGCCGGCTCGCCCGCCCCACCTTCCTTCCCGCCGCCCCACCTTCCCGCCGCCCCGAGCTCCCGCAGCACGGTCACGCGCCGCAGGCCCCGCCCCTCGGCGCTGCACTGCGGTGCCCGAGGCCCCGCCCCGGGCGGTGACGTCAGGGCCCCGGCCCCGCCCCGCGCGCAGGTGGGGGCCCGGAAAGGTGCGCCCTGGGCGCACGGGACCCGGGCACGGGCCGGGGGCTGGAGGACCGGGAGGCGAGAACCAGGGACGGGAAGCCCTCGACGGCGCCGCCGACTCTTTCAAGGGACTCGGCCCAGCTAGAGACGCCGCGGCGTGGCGGAGCTTCGCAAGGCGTCCCCAAGCAGAAACTTGCTCGGCAGGACAGACCCGTCGGCTCCGCGTTCCAGCCCTTGCTTTGCCACCCCCGGTGCCTGGGGATGAGTTGGCTAATAGTTTCAGTGTCGTACCGAGGTTCTGTACCGGGGAAACTCGGGTGTTTGAATCTCACAACATGTTCGACCCTAGTAGGTCCCACCGAGAACCTTGGATGCCTTAGGGCGCCACCGCCAACCTTGTCTCTGAAAGACAAGGACCTTGGGACGCTAAAGCTGGAACAGGATGGACACATGATCTGCCTTAATTCCAGGCTAAATCCTGTTAGCAGGTGCTTAGTCTTCTTTACATGCGTCTGCTAGCTGGTTATTAAAGACAGGACACGCCTTCCGCGAAGGGTCAAAGGAGCACCTTCATTGTAACTAGTCAACAATCTCCCAGGTCATTACTGACAAGGTGAAAATGAGGAATATGTTGTTCTTAAATTCTAATAACTAGCCAGCAAAATTCAAACGTCAGAGGAAGACACAATGAGAAACAGATTGGCATTTCTTTGCCTGGCCCAACAGATCTTTAAAGCCGTCAAGTTCAGCTAGGGTTACCAGCTTCACTTTCCAAAAGTGTAGAGAAAGTATAATTTGTTCTTTGGAGGCAGGGTAGCAAAAATGATTGAGAAGGGTTGGAGAGGGCTCAGCGGGTAGAGACATCAGCCAAGCCTGAGGACTCAAGTTCAGTTCCCAAGCCCTGCCTACCTGGGGGAAGTAGAGAACTGCCTCCAGAAAGCTGACCACTGATCTCTCCATTTACACTCATACACGTAAATAAATATCACTTAAAACTAATGGAAGGTATGAGAATAAGTCCTGCAAGTGATATACATGTTATGTGTGTATATTTGGTTTTGGTTTCAGGGTTTGTTTTGTTTGTTTTTGTTTTGGTAAAAACAGAAGACCTCGAGTAATTAGGCTAATTGTTCTACATTTTTGGAGATAAAGTACTTTCATTTAAATCTTTTTCTCGGGGGGGGGGGGGGGGGGGTGTTTTTTGTTGTTGTTTTCCCGAGACAGGGTTTCTCTTTGTAGTTCCCGAGTGCTGGGATTAAAGGCGTGTGCCACCACCGCCCAGTTGAAGTACTTCCATATAGGAAGATAAAATAACAGCAGAAGAGGCCACAGAAGGCTGTGGTGGGTTGACTCTTTGGCTATGGATTCCATCCAGCCGAAAGGAGGATTGTAAACTTTTCCACGAAGTTGGGGAGCCAGTGTTCTAGCTCCAGCAGTGCCCATTATCTCTGTGGCCTCCAGTAAGTGGATAAGCCATCTGTAAAGTGAATAGTAAGGAGGCTGGCCTCCTGGCCCCTTCTAGCTGTTACAGACTCTAGCCCTTCATCACCCTGGCTCAGGGAGGCAGCTCAACACTTTCCTTTCCCTCCCCCAGGCAACTCCTCGGGGTTCTCTTTCTGTCTTCCCCCTCTGCAGTAGGGTGGGGGTAAAGCCTACTGAGAGGGACGAGAGAAGACAGTGAGCTTAACAGAATAGTGTTTTTCCACCCAGGGAAGAGGGACCGTGCAGAGCCCTTCGGTGAGTTCTGCCACTCCCTGTATTTGGGCTGAGATGGTAATTTATTTCTGTCTTCATTATAGATATTGACTCTAGTTGAATGATCGATAGAACCACAGACTAAGGTCTTGCCACGGAGCCAGCTCTTACCCTCAGACAGTCAGCAGTGTCTGCTGAAGAAGTGAATGAGAAACAAATGGATAGCAATGTATGGCCTGGTGGGAAATTATTTGGTGTTCATGTTTTGAGTTTTATGTTTTGACATATATGGTGTGATGGCTAATAGTGATTGTCAACTTGACTACATCTGGAGCTAAAACCCTGTGAGGGATTGTTTTTCTTGATTGGATCACTTGAGGTAGGAAGAGCCACCTTAAATCTGGGCCACACCTGGGGGCACCCTCTGTGAAGAACACAGGAGGAGGAAGCTCTCACTTGAGCTTGCTCTTGCTGGCAAGTTCACTCCTTCACTGCTGTAGGAGCCTTCTTTGGAATTCCTGAATATACTGAAGACCAGCTGAGACATCCAGACTCATAGTCTGAACAACTTTTGTATTCTTGGACTTCACATCAGAAGACAGCCATTGTTGGAATATTCAGAACATATCCTGCAAGGCACTCTAATAAATCTTATAGGTAGGTAGATAAATAGATGATAGATGGTAGGTAGATGATAAATTATAGATAGATGGTAGATAGGTAGATGATAGATAGATGGTAGATAGATGATAGATATGATAGATAGATAGTAGAAAGAGATAAGACAGATTAATTCTATTAGTACTGTTTCTCTAGAGAACTTCGACTAATACACATGGGTATTCACTTTTCTTAATTTTTCACTTTACTTTTAAAAGGACATTAAGTTTAACATGTATTAAAAGAAGCTCTGGTAATGATTTCATATTTTAATTAAAATACATTACAATGTATTCAACCATAACTGGCTTTAATGCACTTTCTCTTTGCAGACTTTCTTCAAGGTCTTTTTTCTTTCCTTTTTCTTTTTAATCCTTCATTTTTCTTCACTTACTACGTTTGTGTTCCGTGACACAAAATCTGACATGCAATGATTCCCACGCCTCGCCTGTCGCTCCTGCTATGGTTTGACCTGCTGAAGGGTTTCCAGGAGTCCCGGAGCGCATGGCAGACGCTGGACCAGGAGACACTTTTGGCTAGTTTGAAGAGATTCCACGGCAGTGGTCTTAGAATTACTTAGCTCTTAGGAAGGGATTTGCTGGGCAGTGTGAGAGGCAAGTGATGATGGTGTTATTTATTTATTTATTTATTTATTTATTTATTTATTTATTTATTTTTCAGTTTTTCAAGACAGGGTTTCTCTGTGTAGTTTTGGTGCCTGTCCTGGAGCTCACTCTGTAGACCAGGTTGGCCTCGAACTCACAGAGATCCGCCTGGCTCTGCCTCCTGAGTGCTGGGATTAAAGGCATGTGCCACCACCGCCCTGGCAATGGTGTTATTTTTATGGCATCTATTTTGGCTTTGGTGTTAACTTCTGTTTCCCACAGTCATGGGGACAGGGTGTACAGAGACCTGCTACTGCTCCCCCAGAACTGCTTCCCGAGGATTCAAGACTGAGGAAAGTTGCCCTCTTAGGTGGGCATCTGAGCTGCTTCCCACATCAGACCGTCCTGAGGGACTTGCCTGTGCCATCCCAGCTTGCCAAGGGAAGAAAAGCTCCGCCTCACCAAGTGTTCCTGGTTGCCTGCATACCCTTCCTATAGCTAGCTTTTGTGGCCTGACCTATCTTCTCTGCTACCTCTTCCAGCTCTCTATATAAGTTGGAGGTAAGCATTTCTGATTTAAAGGGGAAAAGTTCAATATAGGAGGAGGGAGGGAGAGAGGTAAAATAACAAAATAGATGGCTAAAAAAGCCAAAAGGAATCATATGATTAACCATTTCCCTAAAAATAATACATGTAATTTGATTTGAATGCTTAGTCACCAGGGAGTGGTTCTATTTGAAAGGATTAAGAGGTGTGGCCTTGCTGGAGGAAGTGTGTCGCTGGAGGGGGCGGGCTTTGAGATTTCAAAGGCCCAAGCCAGACCCAGTGGCTCTCTCTTCCTCCTGCTGCCTGTGGATTTGATGTAGAACTCTTAGCTACTTGCTCCAGCACCATGTCTGCCTATGTACCACCATGCTTCCCACCATGATGATAATGGATTAAACCTCAGAAACAGTAAGAAAGCCCCAATTAAATTCTTTCTCTTATAAGAGTTGGCATGGTCATGACATCTCTTCACAGCAATAGAATACTGACTAAGACAAACCACTAAACAAAACCCCAGTACCTGATGGGAGAAGCCCTCTTTTGAGGTGTTGGCTAGGGCTAAGAGACTTCCAAATATAAAGTCAGTCACTGTTACCCTAGGTTACCCCCTAGAAGTAGAAAGTGAATCCCTATAGCTAAAGACATCATGCACCTCAGAAATAGGACCCAAAGGTCCCTGAGCAACCTACCTGAATGCCCCCTCCCTAAGGAGGTTCCTTTTATGGCTTCAGAAGGCGCCATGCATCTTCCAAAGAAGAGAAGCAACCAACAGTCCCACCCAACTATGACACCTTCGAACTACATCAATAACCACCCGACTGGTGCAGTCCTCTAATTGGACTTAAGACCCCTACAACAAGAGAGATTCCATGCCTGGTACAGAAAACCTACCTAGTTAACCAGTGCTAGTGAAACCATGGTTATTGGAGGAGAATCTTTAACCACTGATTTACAAAACCAGAATAATCCCTAACAATAACCTATAAACATTTGACCTTATGTGCACATGTAAGTGTCATCTTCCTCCCTCATCAAGTATATGTCTCTTTGTAACAGAAAGAGACCACTACAGAAAACCATGAGTCGATATGGAGAGTTGTGCAGCCTGGTCCCAGTGGATCCTTGTGGAAGACGGGAGTTTGTCTTCTAGTAGCATGGGAAGCCACGCCCATAAAATCTCACCAGCGTGACTGCCCAAATGTGAGCTAAACAAGGATACCGGTGAACCTGACAAAGCACACAGAACAAAGCCCCGAAGGCCTTGGCCCTACCCCTACGCAGAGAACTACAGGCCACTGAGTGAAGCCGGGAGCAGGAGAGGTGGCCCTCGTCAGGGCCGCCAACCGTTAGCCCTGAAAACATACATACGTGTAACATTATATGGATTGACAGGTTATATTTAGAAATATTTATGTACATGCAGATACATCTATGGATAATAATAACGATTAGTGAAAACAGAGGCCATGAATTTGAAGGTGAGCAGGGAGGGGTGTGTGGAAGGGTGTGGAGGGAGGAAAGGGAAGGGAGAAATAGTATAATTAAAATCAAATCTCAAAAAAAGGTAAAATAAAATAAATTAATGAAAAGCAAAAAACCCCCCAAAAAACCAGAATTTCTAATTTAAGCCTGTCAACAAGGCATCTTATGGGAAAACCTTGAAAGATAATTGGTGTTCACAACACTCTTACTTTCAAGGAAACTGTCCAGGGAAACAATGGCGAGGTGTGTGATGTTACACGGACAGGGATCAGAGGTCAATGCAATGGGGTGGTTAGAAGCGTGGGGTTCACACACCAATAGCCCTGAGTTTGGGGTCATTGCTCTACTCACTGTCTTCAAGCTTTGACCCAGCTTACCAGCATTTTCATATAGCATGGCCGAAGCCATATCCTAACCACACCTCATCCAAAGTACAATGGCTCTTTGGGTTAAAACACTTTACAAAGAACCTTCACATGCATCACTTCACTTGTTCTGCTTCGCCTACGAGACACTGCAAATATCGTAATTATTCATTCCCATTTACAAGAAAAAGGTCAAGAGACTCAGAATGATAGGTTTCTAAAGGAAATTTTGTGTTGAAACCTTTTTTTGCAAGGAGGGGCTAAGGAGGGTCCTGGGACCCTCACCTGAGTGTGTACCCACCCGTCCCAAGTTGTTGTAGGAAATTCTGTCATAACTGAATGTGGCCTCAGACTCTGAGAAAGGCTAGAGGCTACAGATAGGGAAAGCTGGGGGGTGGGGGAGGAACAGCCACCGGGGAGTCATCATGCATACATGCGTGCTGGGTACAGACCTTGTCATGCGGCAGCTTTTAGAGTCATCCATGTTCCAGTGTAGCCCCTCACACACTGCTCTGTAAGCAAGCCTAACAAACTCACTGGTTCCCCAGAGTGAACGTCAGTGGAATCACACCTCCGTTTGTCCTTGGGATGTAGGAGAAGGGAGCTGATGTTGGTGATGTCTCCCCTCAAGAGAAGGAATTTTAGCAACATGTGCTTTTAATATGTTGACAGGGTCTGTAGGATTTCCCTACCAAATGGTTGTGCCAGTTTTATGCTGTTTCAGGACTTCTGAGGATGGTGTGGGGAGGGAGGTGAGGATGGGCATGGGCAGGATGAGCTATTAACTTATCCGATGGGTGTGTGGGTTCTTCCTTTCTCCAAATGCAGTGCCCACTGAGAACTGTGAGTTTTAGAGCTTCCGTTTGAGAAAACTGGGTCCAAATGCATGACATTACAGCCCTCACTCCCCTCAACTCTTCCTCTCTTGGCTTCAGAGACTTGGGGTACAGAGCATGCCCCCATGCCCAGTACTGACTGACCCACAATGGCAGGCTTGTTCAATTTGAGCCATTATACACCTAACAGACTACCATAGACTCAGGCAAATTCTTTTCAACTTTGTGGCTCACCTTTCCTCTAGTTTCCAAAGTCCTCTTTTCCCTTTTTCCATCAGACACTTCATCAGAATGGCCTGTGACATCTATTTCTGTTCATGTGTGAGATTGTTCATATAATCTTAAAGACAAAACTTTCTCTCCAGATCCCCATTTTTTCTTCTTTCCTACTGATACAATGACTATCAATGTTTTTATTTCTATCAGAATTCCCTTCATGATTGAAGCTCTTTCTAAAATATACTTCAAAATTCTTCTGACCTCCTCCTCCAATGCCTCATGCATGTGTGTAGTTAATTACTTCCAACTGCAGAGTTTTATGGACTGGGTAGCTCAAACAATAAAAATATCATTTTCTTGTGGTTCAGAAGGCAGGATCAAAGTGTCAACACGGTTGGTTTCTGGGGAGGGCCTCCTCCTGGATTACAGACAGAGACCTTCTTGCATGGTCTTACATGGTGAAGAAGGCAATACTGCTCTCTGAAGTCTTTTCTCAAGAATGCCTATCCTTTTGGACTATCATCTCACCCTGATGGACTCAAGTAACCTCAGTTACTTCTCATTTCAGAACAAAATATTTAGAACATGAAGTAGAGTGAACATGAACTGCTAACCAGTTGTGTGTGGAACAGTTGCAGGTTTAAGAACAGTGGTATGCCAGGCGATGGTGGTGCACGCCTTTAATCCCAGGATTCAGGAGGCAGAGCTAGGCAGATCTCTGTGAGTTTGAGGCCAGCCTGGTCTACAGAGCGAGATCCAGGACAGGCACCAAAAAACTACACAGAGAAACCCTGTCTTGAAAAGAAAAAAAAAAAAAAAGAAAAGAAAAGAAAAAAGAAAGAAAGAACAGTGGCATGTCTTTTAGGCAGGCGGCCTACTGTCTGGTGGCACTATTGCTGGAGAAGGAAGGGGGGGAGATGGGACTAAAGGAAGATGGAGAGGAGCATCTAGAGGTACCCACAAAGCACCAAGCACTACAATCACTTTATATACAATGTCTATATTCCACAGGGGTATGGGTTATCCTGTTGACTTTCTGGATAAGGACATGGAGAGACACTTGAACAAGCTGAGACAAGAATCACCAAGGGAGTCATGTCCGCAGCCCACACCTTGGCCTATCGGCTCTGCCCATGTGTCAATACTTGCATATGGTAAGTTGTAGGAAATTTTGCTGCACAGGGGGCAAGTGACAACAGGAATGTGGACTTTCTGGTTTTAAGAACTGGAATATTTATCTGGAAACCATTGTAAACAATTGTGGTAAGAGAAATATTGAGAACAAGTCAGAGGAGTTCCTTATAGTAAGTCAAGATGTGCGCACGTCAGCCATACTTTATCTTCCATCAGAGGCTCCGGGTGTTTTGAGGAGTTAGAAATAGCAATTAGATGTAGTACAGTGGAAGAACTCTTGCCTAGCATGGGCAAGGCCTTAGACGAAACCCATGTGCTGCCCAAAGTCAGTGCGAAGCACAAGTCAGCTGAGGTAATGTCCTTCCAGATGCAGTAGGAAATCCACTGGATTTTTAATAAAAACGTAACTAGAACTTTGAGATGGCCTATTGGCTCCTGGCCTGTTTCTGAGCATAGTAGTTTACTCAAAGGAACAATTCAATACTTATTTTTATAGCTCTAATTGTTGCTGTTTTATTCACTGCTGGTTTTTTGGGGGGTTCTGAGACTCAAACCCAAGGCTTTGTATACAGTAGGCAATCACTCTGACGCTGAGCTGCACAGCCTGCCCCTTCCGCTTCAGTAGTGTCCTCTCTCTTACGTTTTTAGAGCTGTCTTATGAATATAACTTAAATGTATTGTATTTGAATAACCAGGCATCCTAAAATGGTCCTAGTTATTCATTCACAACTATTAATTTAGTTTCTTTTGTGTGTGTGTGTGCACACGTGTGTGCCTGCGTGAGTATGTATGTGTGTGTGTGTGTGTGTGTCACATGTTACTCGAGGTACTGGACTCTGACAGTTATATCAGGAGACAAAAATCCCTTCCCTCTTGGGGCTTATATTCTTGGGGTACCTAGAGAGTGTCAAGCATGTCTGTTGTTTCATAGATCAGTCTATCGATTTTCTGGCAGAGGACATGAAGTGAGTCACTTGAGCAAGTCTAAGACAAGGATCAGCAGGGGAGAGGGGACGGTAATGAGCAAGTCGGCATATGGCGCATTGGGTGGTGAGGCAGCCTATGGAGAAACCAACAACTGGATGAGAGACTAAGGGATTCTGCAGGAGTGGGGTCGTGGGGGCAGTGCAAGGGTATTCTGGTCTACTTAGAGCTCTCAAAGGAGACAGGAAGTGAAGGTGTAGGTCATGCAGATGACCCCAGTGAAGAACAATGCAGGCAGAGAAAACAAAGCTCAAGAACAACCCCCCCCCCATGGGAGTCTGCTAAACACACCCTAGAGCCGGCCCAGAAAGTTGAGGGGCTGTAGAGATGGCTTAGCCATTAAGAGCACTTGCTGCTCTTCCAGAGGATCGGGGTTCATTTCCAGTTGCCCACATGGCAGCTCACAATGGTTTGTAACTCCAGTTCCAGGAGATGCAGCATGCTCTTCTGGCCTCTGTGGAAACCACATGCAAATGTACAAGATATACATGCAGGCAAAGCACCCATACACATAAAATAAAAAATAAATAAATAAATATGGTGATATATTATGTCCCCCAATATATTGTATACCCTAATAAAGCTTATCTGAAGATCAGAGGAAGAAGCTAGCCATTATATTAAACATAGAAGTTTAATGGTAGCACACACCTTTAATCCTTGCATGGGGGGGTGGGGCGCAGAGATTCATCCGGATCTCTGTGAGTTCAAGGCCACATTGGGAGCAGAGCCAGGCGTGGTGGCACACATCTTAAATTTCAACATTAGTTAACCATAAGGATCTGGAGGTCTGTACAGACAGACAGGAAGTGACAGAGCTGGGCAAAAAGAGGAAGTTATGTAGCTGGGTGGAGAGAGGAAGGGAGATGGCAGAATAGAAAGGCCGATAGATTGGGTATACAGGAAGTAGGTCTCTTTGGAAGCTGAGGAGTTGGTAAGGTGAGGTTGGTGGTGGCTTGTCCTATTCCCTGATCTCTCAGTTTTCACCCCAATATCTGGCTCTGGGTTTTTATTAATAAGACTGTTCAGCAATTCATCTTACAAATAAAGGATTTTTAAAAGAAGGTGGGTGGAGTATGGCAAGTGTCACCAGAGCAAGGAAGCCCTTGGAGGCTCTATTATTATGAACTTGGGTTCTGAGTAAGCCAGACACCCAGAGTTTAGAAGCCTCTGGAACTTTGAAAGGGGGTGGCACATGGTTAAGTTGTAAATGGATGCTCTTGGTTCCACGTTTAGGATCTACTCTGAGAGTTAAGGCTGAGTTAGAGAGCCAGCCAGGAGGATTCTGGGATGCTGGCTGCTTGTATCAGGGTTTCAAGGGAAAGGTAATAAAGATGTGTCAGATTCCTTAGGATTCGGAGGGAGCACCAACATATTTTTTTTGGTTGCTGTTGCAGAATGTGACAGAATGAAGCAGGTTGGGCACAACACCCAGGATTTTGGCCTGTGTGTTGAAATAGTGGGTTTTCCCTTGGACTTACAGACATGGGGCAGGCCAGATCGTGGGAGCAAGGGCCCTGCTGCAGAGCTATACATCTTACAAGTCCGTCCTCACTCATGTGGTAGTCAGGAATGTGAACGGGAATTCCTGGGGGTATCTCCAAAGCGGATCAATCACAACTTCAGTGCTGTGGGGAGAGGTTAGAATGTTGCAGCTCAGAGCCCAGCTCTTTTGGGATGTAGTCACTTAACAAAATTTTAGTTTTCCACCGGTCAAAGGACTAAGAGTGCAGACAGCAGCATCGAAGGCCTGTACCAGAGCTCTCCCCGTCCTGCTTTAGCTCATCTACCGGATGTACCTGTCAAGGTACTGGAAGAGTATCTTGATTTATGACTTTTCTTTGCAGTGGTAGTACAAGAAGATCACAAAATTGTGACCTCGTAGAAGTATGGAACTTGGGGTAATAATCTGTGTCCCTAGGTTGAGGACACTCATAGTTGGCTCTAGAATAAAGTATCATACTTTTTTTTTTAGGTAAGAGCTGTGTTTTGTGTCAACGGGAAGTTCGGGAACATGAAATTCAGCCTCTGGATGAACCACACTAACAACCACAACTCTGGGCAATAGGGACTGGCCCTGAAATCTAAGAGGCAGAGGAGAGCTAGTTTTCTATAGCAGCTCCGGTGAACTCAACCAAAGGTCACGGTCCAGGGCTTTGAGCTCAGGGTCTTCTAAAGAATGACTGTGTTTGCCAAGAGCAAGGGAACTGAGGATAGCTGTGCTTTCTCCCTTCTCAAGAGAAATCAGCTGGACGGAGCTGAGAGATATATCTCAGGTAAGCAAGTTTGGGGGTCAATAAGACATCAAAGTAAAACATGAGGTCACGGGAGGAATGTGAGACTGTGGTGCAAGCAGGGGAAGAGCCTGAATATAAACGTCAGGAACTGCCAGCAAGGAGGTAGGAACAGGAGAAGAGATGGAAGACATCCTTCCCTAAGACAGGGAGGAGGGAAAGAAGCCAGGATTGACAGCAGGGCTTGGAGAGGGCGCAAAGTAAGAAGACAGAAGGCAAGGAGGAAAACTGCTTAGCAATTCTCAAGGGTTTTCAGTCTTGAACAATGGCTTCATTGTTTCAGTTAAATTAAATAAAATTTTTCCTCCCCGGAATTGCTTTTGGTCATGGTGTTATCACACCGACAGAAAACAAACTAGAACATTCCCTGCAAACCCATTCTCCTCCAGGCCCTGCTGCCCACCGCTCAGTGTGGCTTATTTCACTTAACGTAATGTCCTCCAGATCCACCCATGGTCACAGAGGAAAGTATCTTTATTCATTTCAAAAATTGGCTTACAAGTAATAAGGTTCCTCGGCGGTTTTCATACACACTTCATTTTGATGGGCCCTCCCTCCCCCTCCCTCCCCCTCCCTCCCCCTCCCTCCCCTCCCTCCCCTCCCTCCTCCCTCCTCCCTCCTCCCTCCTCCCTCCTCCCTCCTCCCTCCTCCCTCCTCCCCGGTCATCCCACCCCTCTTTTCGTCCCCACGTTTAACCTTCCACTTCCACATATTCTGTTGTCTTCCCTACCTCCCCCCCACACACACACCATGGGCCCCTTTCTAGCTCCCTGGTCTTTACCCATACTTACTCCCACCCACACACATAGAATTGACAATTATAAACTGGGATCTGCATGTGAGAGAGGACATATGGTGTTTGTCTTCCTGAGCCTGGGTTACCTTGCTTTATATAACATTTTTCCATTTCATTTTCTTGCAAATTTCACATTTCTCTGTAGCTGAACAAAAGCTCATTGTATACATGTATCACACTTTCATCCTTCATTCTTATGTTGATGGACATCTCCACTGAGTCCATTTCCTTGCTGTTGTGAAAAGGGCAGCAATAAACATGGATACGCAACTGTCTCTGTGGTAGGATACAGAATTCTTTGGGTATATGCCCAGGAGTGGTATGGCTGGGTCACGTGACAGCTCTATTTTGGTTTTGTGAGAAGCCTCTACACTGGTTTGCACATAAGCTTGTTCTCCCACCAAGAGTAACTAGGTTCCTCTTTCCCAATACCCTGACGACATGTTGTCATCTGCTTTCCTGCTGGGAGCCATTCTGACTTGGGTGAAATGGCATCTTAAAGTAGTTTTAAGTTGCAACAAATGGCCAGGCGGTGGTGGCACACGCCTTTAATCTCAGCACTCAGGAGGCAGAGCCAGGCAGATCTCTGTGAGTTCGAGGCCAGCCTGGTCTACAGAGAGAGTTCCAGGAAAGGTGCAAAGCTACACAGAAAAATCCTGTCTCAAAACAAAACAAAAAAATGCCACAAATGGCAGAATTTTCTTATTCATCAAGACAAACTAGTATTGTATATATAAACCACATTTTCTTTATCCATTAACCCATTAATAATCACTTAGGATAGTTCCATATGCTACTTACTACCCGTAAGTATATTATCAATATACTAGTGTACTCAGTGGCCAACATCTGCAGACCATTCTCACTGGAATGGTTCATGTGCTTGCTCTCTGCAGTTTACTCACCATCTAAGAAAACGATCATGCCCATTTTAGGACCTCCTGGCATTCCTTAACCCCAGCAGGGAACCTGAAGTCTCTGCAGGACTCAGTCGCCTCAGTCAATAGGTTGCAGTTGGAAATGGAAGGTAGCTGACTTAATTAAAAAATATTAATCGTGTAGTTTAATTTTCCTTTTGTCTTCATTTCTTCTCTCTGGCCAAAGTCAGGACAAATATGAAACATTTTCTGCTGCCTTCTGTATTAGTGTTCCATCCTTTCCCCACTTATGAATGAATAGGGAAGCCACAGATAAAATGAAAAATAGTGTGTCTATTGAGACGAGAATAATGTAGGCTAGCCAGCAAATAAACCAACTTAAATTTAGAATAAGCCATAAATAATCTTGTAGTAAAAACATGTCCTGTGCAGTATTTGCAACATAACTAAAATAAAAATAGATTTTCACTGTTTATCTAAATTGAACTTTAAATGGGTCTCCTGTATTTTACTTGACAATTCAACCAAAGTATGAATTTTGATCAGTTGTTTTCTGACTTAGCAGTTCAAGTTAGTTCAAACTAACAAGCCCATGTTGTCCCTGAGTTTGAACTCACCTGGAACTTCTCTAAGCCATGCTTTGAGTACTCTGATATATTAGGTAATAGGAGGCAGGATTTCCCACACCCCAGAGAACTTAGTATGGAAATGTAGTTTTGTTTTTGTGTGTGTGTGTGTTTTTTTAATAGCTCCTTGGAGGCCTCCCACCTAGCTCCCAGATCCCAAATAAATACATTGAGACTTATTCTTACTTATGAATACCCAACCTTAGCTTGGCTTGTTTTTAGCCTGCTCTACTAACTTAAATGATCCAGTTTTTCTTTAACTATGTTTTGCTTTTGGGCTTTTTACCTTTCTTTATTCTATATATTCCTCTTCTTACTCCATGACTGACTGTATGGTTGGGTGGCTGGCCTCCGGCATCCTCTTCTCCTCCTTTCCTCAATTCTTGCTCCTCTCCTTTCTCAAGTCTAGATTTCTCCTATTTATTCTCTCTGTCTGCCAGCCCCACCTATCCCTTTTCCTGCCTAGCTATTGGCCATTCAGCTCTTTATTAGACCAATCACGTGTTTTAGACAGGCAGAGTAACACAGCTTTGCAGAGTTAAACAAATGCAGCATAAAAGAATGCAACACATCTTTGCATCGTTAAACAAATGTTCCACAGCATAAACGAATTTAACACATTTTAAACTATACCCCACAACAGTAACTAACACTGAACAGAATGATATTTGTGTTTGCTGTGGTGTGATGATTGTGCCCCTTTCCCCTGAAATTCACATATTGAAATCCCCACCCCCTCAGGGATGTTAGTGGGAGGTGGGAGGTGATTATTCATGGAGGCAGCACTCACAAACAGGATTATCTGTTTTCATAAGAGTCTCAAGAGACATCCCTCATCCTTCCTCCATACACAACAGACAAGCCCTGACTATTTGCCATGACTGATCTTTCACATGAAACTGGATCTGCCTTCATCCTGACGTTCCCAGTCTCCAGCACTGTGAGAAATGAGTTACTGTTGTGTATGAGTATTCTTAGTTTGTGGGATTTTGTTAAAGGCACTTAACAAAGGACCAAGCATTGTCATTGAGTCTGGCTGGCTTGTGGCTACCTGGTTTCACAGTGAACTGGAGCATTACCTGGCTAAATCTATTTAATTGAAAATTAGTATTAAGTCTAATTTTTTTTTAATCAGAAGAATAGTTATTAAAAGCCCCCACCTGAAGGGTCCTCTTCTTAGTTTTAAATGTCTGAGTTAAGTCTTCATGTAGCCTGATTGTCTATTGAGTTGTTCTTTCTCATAGAGATCCACCTGCCTCTGTGGCTGCCTCCCAAATATTCACTTTTTAGTGATCCTTTTTTTGCTTTTGTTTTTTTTAAAGATTTATTTATTTAGATTTATTATGCATACAGTGTTCTGTCTGCAGGCCAGAAGAGGGCACCAGATCTCATTACAGATGGTTGTGAGCCACCATGTGGTTGCTGGGAATTGAACTCAGGACCTCAGGAAGAGCAGCCAGTGCTCTTAACCACTGAGCCATCTCTCCAGCCCCGATCCTTTTCTTATATGTAAAATTATTAAAGGTATCTGATGAGAAACAAATGTGCTTACAATTGAAATGGGTAGAATATGTAGGCTGTTGTATCATTTTCCTAATTTTAGTCTTCTTTTACTTTGATAGGTTGAATATTTTTATATACTTTGACAATAAAGAATATCCATTGTAGGGACTGGAGAGGTGGTTCAGTGGGCAACTGAGTTGGATCCCAGCTTGTATATAAACAGCTGGGCATGGTGTGCATACCTGTAACCAAACACTGTGGCTTGGGGTGGGACAGAGACTGAAGGATTTCTGGTCACCAGTCTAGCTTCAAGTTCAATGAAATATCTTGTCTCAAAGGAGTAAGGCAGAGATTGACAGAACAGGACAACTGATGTTCTCCTCTGGCCTCCACACGCATGTACATCTGTCCTGACAGAACAGGACAACTGATGTTCTCCTCCGGCCTCCACATGCATGTACACAGGTACATGCGCATGCACACACACACACACACACACACACACACACACACACACACACCACCAAACAACAAGAGACTGTCTATTGTATATCAGAGCCATAGACTTGCCTACATAATGTATATACTCAACAAATAAATCCAAAGGGGAAATAAACTGAACTAATTGCCATTCATTTATTCAGATAACAAATATTTCCTGAGTCCATTCTGGATACTTCTGTGCATATGAAAAGCTGATGGTTATTTGTGCTGTCTATCCTCTTACCAGTGCCTTTCCATGGCATTCATTTAGTCCTCAAAGCACTCTCGATGACCAGGTACTTCAATAATCATCACCCTTTGGAGAGGAGAAGCGAGCCAGGATGAGGCTGGATAACTTTCCCAACGTCACAGGAAGGAGCAGAACAATGCCCTCGTACACAGAAGACACCTGCACTTTATCTGGGGGTTCACTTTCTGCAGTGTCAGTTACTGTGGCTGGTAGCAGTTTGAAAATATTAAATGGGGAATTCCAGAGCAAAAAAGTGTATAAGTCTCACACAGTGCCTCCTTCTGAGTGAATCTTGCACTGTTCAATCTAAAGTACAAATTGGTCCTTTATCCAGCGCATCTGAGCTGTATATGCTACCCACCCGTTAGGCACTCTGCCTTGTTTTTCAGGTTTGTTGCTGTGAGGTGGCAATGCTTTTGTTTAAGTAACTTCTGTTTATTGTAACTTAATATCCCCAAACAGGAGCTCGATAGTACTAAGGAGGCACCCAGTCACAGAACATGGAGGATTACTCTGGAACTCTGTAGCGATGTTGCAGGGTCCTTAGGGCACAACGTGGGATATGTAGGCCTTGTCAGTCAGTTTCAGCCATCCACAGAGGGTCTCAGAGTGCATCCTCCAAAGATCTGGGGGTGGGGGTGGGGGTCCTATGCTTTAGAGTAAGTACACCAGCTTTCTCATGAACAAATCAGGCCTTGCCTATCCTTAGGAAGTACACAACACTTGGAACTGCCCTTACTCTCAACATACTTCCTGTGTGTAAAACTCAACACTGATCAATAAAAAGGGAGTATTGTCTACTAGCTTTTAATGGGTATGGATATGTGTTTGGAGGAGTTTGTCCTTTATCTCACAGAGAAGTAGCATTTTTATTTATCTATCATCTATCTATCTATCTATCTATCTATCTACCATCTATCTATCTATGTATTTATTTATTTATTTAGTGACAGGGTTTCTCTGTGTAGCTTTGGCTGTCCTGGAACTCGATATGTAGACCAGGCCGACCCGAATTCACAAAGATCCGCCTGCCTCTCTGCCTCTGAAGTGCTGGGATTAAAGGCGTGCGCCACCGCACCTGGCAAGAAGTCGTAATTTCAAAATCACAGATATTGGTAAAATATCGAATAGCTCTATGTCCTAGAGGGCTCATGTTTGATGTGTGTATTCTAAAAACGAGGAAAAATTGAGAAAGACTCTGTGCTAGCTCTTGTTGTTGTTGCCTGGCAATAGCAAGTTAAAGGGGGAGGAGTTCGCTGGGGCTCACACTTTGAGGGTACAGCTCCTCATGGAGGGGAAGGCATGGCGACAGGAGCGTGAGGGAGCTGGGCACACTGCGTTCATCATCAGGAAGCAGAGAGAGATGAATGCTGGTCTCAGTTCAATGTCCTTTTAGTTCAGTTCAGGATCTCAGCCCTTAGAATGGGCCCCCATTGCTAGGATCTGTCTCCCCTCCTCAAGAGAATCTGTCAAACTATATAAACAACACTCACAGGCTTGCCCACAGCTTTGTCTCCCGGTGATTCCAGATCCTGTCAAGTTGACAATTAACACTACAATGTAATTAACTTCAGCTTTTCATGACAGTGTTCTTATTAAGGTGCCATCTTTGCATAAAACACTTCACAATTACTTGCAATAAAGGATAATTTAGTAAACTGACTTATCACTTATGCATTGCGTCTCCCTACTAAGAATTCTTAGATCTTTTTTCAGTAAACAATCTTATCTAACTTAGCCCAAAGCCACTGAACTTTTGGAATCGACAATAGGTGGTAAATAAATCTACCTTTTTTTTTCCTTCTGGAGACAGGGTATGTCTGTAGCCCTGGCTGTCCTAGAACTAGTTTTGTAGCCCAGGCTGGCCTTGAACTCAGAGATCCGCCTGCCTCTGCCTCCGGAGTGCTGGGATTAAAGGTGTGCGCCGCCGCCGCCGCCGCCGCCGCCGCCGCCGCCGCCGCCGCCGCCGCCGCCGCGCCGCCGCCGCCGCCGCCGCCGCCGCCGCCGCCGCCGCCGCCGCCACCACCCAGCAAAAATCCACCCTTTTAGTCAGAATAGAAGAAGAGTTCATCCAGTACACCGCAAAAGAGTAGAGGTGCGGGCAGTACGTAGAGAGCATCACTTACAGGAAAGGGCAAGGGGTCTGAGGAGGGCGCCTCCAATTTAGGAGACGTTCTTAAAGAGGATGCGCTTTATGCAAGAGACTTCCTGCATGTAGTTAGTACCGTGTGAAGGAGTATAGTCCAGACCGGCTGGTACAGTTCTGGGAGGTTAATGTGAGCCACTGAGCACATACTTTCCAGTCGTGCAGTCTCCACTGTGCTAATCAAAGCCCTGCAAGCAAGGGCAGTCCTGGTCAAAGGGTTCCAAGGTGCCTGGACACAGCTCCACAGCGTGTTGTCATAGAATTCTGTGGCTAGCAGTTTGGCGTCCCTGAGTCATCCTTGTGAAGATTCTCTATTGGGGTACCAGATCCATTTTCTAGCCTACTAGTGGCATTCATTCCATTTACAGGTATGTCTGGCTAGCTCATAAAACTTACTGGTTTACTTGTTTACCTAGAAGAACTTACTCCACTCCCTTCAGGTGGTGGTGGCACATGCTTTAAATCCCAGCACTCGGGAGGCAGAGGCAGGCAGATCTCTGTGAGTTTGAGGCCAGCCTGGACTACAGAGCAAGTTCCTGGACAGCCATGACTGATACACAGAGAAACCTTGTCTTGAAAAACAAAAACAAAAAACAAAACAAAAAGTTGCTTTTCTATTTTTTATTTTTTAGATATCTGAGTTTTACTTTTTAAATAAAGCAACTCCTATTTCATAATTAATTCATCTTGTCCTTTACTTTTTAATGCTCTAATTTCTGGCTTCTCAATTCTGGAATGTTCCTTACAGGAGTGTATTTTATGTACTTAATCCAAACTGAATATTAAGAAGTTCAAATTAAACCACCACTATCACACACACAAATGCATACATGTGCACATGAGCACACACACACACACACAGACACAGACACACACATATACACACACACACACACACACACACACACACGAACACACACATGCATGCATACAGTCACTGCCTCCTGGGTAATGTTTATTTTCACCGACTTTACAGAATAAGCCCCTCTTGGTTTATCTTCAATGCTGCCCTAAACTCATACTTTAAGGATTCTTTTCCCAGCCTCAGCCCTCCAGGCATCAGAAGAGGCTCCAGTGGTTCTGTATTTGCCTGTCATCATTACCAGTGTGAAATAGGGCAGTGGTGGAGGAGGCAGGGAAGGCATTGGGAAAGGCAAAGGTGGGAAGATGTGGCCCAACAAGCCATGCTTTGTGAGTGGCTGGCTGCTAGCAGATGACTGTGGTAAGGCCTTGTAATCCAGTGGCCTGGGGCTTCCCCTGCAGGCAGCCCTGGCTTCTGATTACCGCTCTGTTACCTGCGAGACATCTGGCTCTGAGCCAACTAGGTAATCTCTACAAACCCATTTCCTCATCGGTAAAGTTATACAAATAGCACTACAGACACACATGGTTGCTGTGAAATTCATAATCTACCAAATAGTTCTGTTTGCAACATTTGAAGCTTGTTATTATATCCTCATGAAATTGCTAATTAGATGAAATTAGCAATTCCATATACAGGTGTCATTATGGAATTATGCTGACTTGATT